>NC_056627.2:120247147-120571874 GCF_002870075.4 Lactuca sativa
TAAAGTAGGTCTTCATCTTCAGGCATCATATCCATAGTTAGCGCATTCATGCTAGTTAGCAGTTCCAACTCCATATCAAGGATATCGTCACTAGCATCAATATCGTCACTAGCATCACTATCGTCACTAGCATCAACACCAATATTATCAAAACCTTGAGACTTGTTATCCAGGGACTTGTTCAGAAATACCATAATGAAAGGAAGATAGGATTTTTTTCGCTAGGTATTTGACCAAATAAGATCATCCAGTTCCTATAGAACCTATTACTAAAGTACCCCTAGAGAGGGATAAGGCTTAGCGGAGCGAAAAAGGTTTTCCATGAGATGGGAAATGCAAACTATTAGCCCCACACGAAGTTTGTGAATAAGTGATTGTCTGATAATGAGCAAGGAATATCTGTCTTTCTACTAAAGAGGATGTATTGAACTCATAATTCATTAGATACTTTTTATGAATGTCAACTAAGTATCGTAAGTAAATTGCTCCCGGTTGTTCAATCATTTGATAACCAGAGTCATTCTTTGAGAAATGATCACTATGAGTCAGACTTAATAAAATTTGATCAATCCTTTTTTCTGTCGTTAAGGTGGAGAACTAAACCAAGAATTCTCTTTTTTCATCATCAATCGAATCGCTGTTTGCAACCTAGGATTCTATTTTATCATCAATCCAGTCCCCGTTCACGTTTTTTTTTCTTATCAATGAATAGATCTCTTTACTTTTATGACTTAGATGTCTCGTATTTCTCGAAAAAGTGATTCGATTGATGGGATTTGGTATGATACTTATGAGATCGATGATATCGATGAGATTTATATTCAAATATTTCTTCTTCAAGCGTATTGATTTGACCCTATAAGCGGGACCACCACCCAATAGCATGTTGCCACCTAGAGAATCTCCTAATTGTTTCAGAGTAACTAGAAAGAGATTCTTTAACCAGAAAGAATTCGGTTCAGATGTAGGATACCTATCCAGAAGTTTTTGCAACTCAATCATAGATGATGGAATCATAAAAGATTTGACCTTTTTGAACTTTGTCTGTAACTCACTAGAGGCCCTGAAAACAAAGAGAAGACGTGTACAAGCGAGATATGCAACAACAAGAAGAAGGAAGAGGATTGCATAGAGGAACTCCAGAACATTTGTCAGATGTTTCGATATCAATGGTGACTCATTATTTCGATAAATCATTTCTTTGGACATAAGAAGATTATGCAAACACCTACTCGAAATCTCACTTATCAGATTCCTTTGTGGAAGACAGAATTTTGTAACAGCCTGGATTCCCAGTTATTATTCATTTATTTACTTTTCGTAATTTGTGAGGAGACTCGGCGAGTTGGAGCCTAGACTCGCCGAGTATGATCGCGGATTTGGACGCGGGTTCGCGTCCGGACTCGGCGAGTCCACGCTGCTTAATGAAACCCTAATTTCCCGACCCTGAGCCCTATTTAAAGGACCTTATAACCCTTCTTGCGGCTACCTTCAACCTTGAGAGCACCAGAGCATCTGAGAGTCCTTGTGAGTGAGATAAGAGGCCATTATTCACCATCTTTGTGTGTGTTTGGAAGAAAGGAAGAGGAAGGCCAAGCTAGGAGAGTTGGGGAGCTTGGATCTACTTCCGTTTCGGCAGAGGAAGCTATTTGAGGTAATATTCAGAGCTTATTCTCGTGTTTTTATCGATATGGTCAAATCTAGGGTTTCTTCATGCCTTGTTTGCCTTGTAATTGGAGTGTGAGAGATCCTATGGGGAAATGGTACCTAGATCTGGACCTTAGTAGGTCCAGAGAGTCCCAAATGCTTTGCTTTATGCCTTTCCTTTTGATTTGGGGACTTAGGTTACAATTTTAGATGTCATTTCACCAAAAGAAGCCTTGTAGGCGTCGCATGGTAGCCAAGATTGTAACTTTACGTGATGAATGTGCTTGGAAGGTTTGGATCTATGAGTTAATGGAACGGATCTGACCTCAGGAGTGAGTTTGAGTTCATGCATGGCTTAGACTCGCCGAGTCTGAAGAACAAACTCGACGAGTAGCATGAAGATTGTCCCTAACCACTCAATGAGTGGTCTTGCCAAGTTAAGGGGTTGACTCAGTGAGTCAGGGAGAGTTAGAGAGGGTTGACAGGTGGACTGAGTCGAGTTGGAACTCGCCGAGTTGTTCTTGAGACTCGGCGAGTTGAGTCGTGGTGGCCCCGCGATTCATGCCAGGTGGAACTCGTCGAGTCAGGGTAGTACTCGACATGTCAAGAGAGGATCCTAGGGAGTCAGTGAACACATATAGACTCGCCGAGTCGCTCTAGTGCACTCGGCGAGTCCGGTCAAAGTTGACCGTTGACCAGAGTTGACCAGTGTTGACTTGATGGGGTAGTCAACCTTAGTTGAGAAAGTGTTAATTAGAGATATATTGTGTTATAGGAGGATTATAGCTCGGAGGATCGAGCGCCAGTGATTTCCGGGATTTGCTAGTTATCGAGATACGCGAGGTGAGTCTTCTCACTATACTTTACCTTGAGTAGGTACTCAGAGTTATGTGACAGAGTATTTGTATGCTATATATATATGTTATGTGTTGTACTGCATTATTTCTATGTGATTTATGTTGTGCATGTTTATAGAGTTGGAACTGGAAGGTTCCCAGAGTTAGAACCAGTGGGTTCACAGAGTAGGGTCTACAGACCCACAGAGTTATAGCCTCGAGTGGCTAATATGTGTTGTGTGTAGTATTTTGGAGAACTCACTAAGCTTTATGCTTACATTGTTGGTGTTATTTGTTTCAGGTACTAGTGATGACTGTGGGAAGGCGCCGGCTTGATCAGTACACACACATGGGATTTTTATGATATGTGATCTTGGGATTTTTGTATGACATGGATTGGAGTTTTAAACATTGATGTTTTTATGAAAATTAAATGAATATGTTTTTATATTAAGCGAAAAATTATTTTGAAATTCACGGTGTTACAAGTTGGTATCAGAGCCTTGGTTTGAGGGATTCAAGTACACCTTCGGGCGTATTTGAACTCAAACTGAGGATTTGAGAAGTATTTTCAAAAAGAGTAAAAGATTTTTGGAAGAACACAGAGCAGAGTTGTGTGTACGATCAGTCCGCGCCCGAACGGTGATTTCTCAAAATACCCTCATGTTATGTGATATTGATATTGATATGATGTATTCTCATGCTAGAGTAGGCTAGGTACTCCTATTAGGACTAGAGTGGCCTGATTTGTGATGCCTTAGCCTCGGGAGAGGTGAACTGCTATGAGATGCTTGAGAGTGAGTACGTAGCATTGAGGGGCTTATGAGAGATTTGTTAGAGAGTGGATTGTGCATGATAGAGTACTTGGAATTTGGGATCCAAAGAGGATGACTTGGGGTGTATTCTGATACGGTGCGGACAATAGTATTGGGCCCGTACTACTGAAAGCACCGGAGCAGTGTATAGCCCAAGTAGGAAGCTTTGGAATACCAAGGATCAAGGAGGGATGAGTTGTCGAGTGTGAGTATGCTCGAATGGATTCTAATTTACCATATGTTGTATTTCAGAGGTAGATCATGGTGAGGACACGACTGATGCCTGAGAGCAGTGAGACCAGTGATGAGGAGATCCGTCGGATCATCCATGAGGAGGTGGCTGCGGCCATCAAGGCAGATATACCAGAAATGTTCGGGTCTATTAAGACCACGCTGATTGAGACCTTTGATGAGCGTTATGCCGCTCTTTCTGAGGCTACTGTTGCAGCGGCCACCGCAGCTATTGCTGCCACGAGGCCACAGGGTGGTGATGCGTTGCTGTTCTGAGAGTTCAGCAACACAAAACCACCAGAGTTTGATGGGACCCAGGACCCGGTGGCGGCTATGAGATGGATTTCTGACATTGAGGGGTGTTTCTTCACTTGCTCAACTCCTGATCATTTGAAGGTTCGGTTCGCGCTGAACCAACTTCACTTGGGAGCGAAGGACTGTTGGAAGTTTGTGACAGCACATTTTACACCTGCTGAGCTTGCGATAGTGACCTGGGAGAGGTTCACTGCCATGTTCCGAGATGAGTGCCCCAGGTGGAGAGGGAGCGTTTGGCCCAGGAGTTTCTGACCCTCAAGCAGGGCACTGAGTCTGTTACGGCGATTACCAGGATGTTCCATGAGAGGGCGATGTTCTGCCCTGAGCACGTGTCCATCGAGCAGGCACGTATCAGCCGATATCTGAGTATTTTGAGGAGAGACATTCGGGAGTTCGCGGCGAACTCCTCGTACCGGACATTTGCTGGGCTTCAAGAAAATGCCCGGAAAAGGGAGATTGAGCTAGAGACTCAGGCCAGGGAGGAGGCGGAGTCTCAGGGGAGGGATCGGCGACCGGCGCAGTCTCAGCCGGCAGCCAACCGGGCCAAGCAAGCTGATCCCAAACTAGGGAGTCAGAAGGGCCGCACTTGTGGGAAGTGCGGCAAGGGTCATGATGGAGTTTGTAGAGCGGGATCTTGCTATAAGTGTGGCAAGGAGGGGCATATGGCCAAGGACTGCCCCAAGGGGTTTGCGGTGTGTTTCCACTGCAACCAGACCGGACACCGGAAGGCAGAGTGTCCGCAATTGCGAGGATCATCTCAGGGAGCACCTCAGGGATCTGCCCCTGCCGCCATCAGAGGTACCGAGAGTCGGCCAGTGAAGGCCGAGGCACCGAGGGCACGAGGGAGAGCTTTTCAGTTGACCGCAGAGGAGGTCCGCGCAGCACCCGATGTCGTGGCTGGTATGTATTCTTTCGTGTATTTATTTTGATGTTGAGATATTATGCTTATATTATGTTATGCGTAGGTACTTTTCTTGTGAATTTTGTACCTGCCTTGGTGTTATTTCACTCGGGTGTGAGTCGGTCTTTTGTATCTTCGGCTTTTAGTCAGCATATCAGTGTTAGTCGTGAGGCGTTGAGTCGGCCTCTAAGAGTTTCCATAGCTGACGAGAGGGTGATATATGCCACGGAGGTTCTCTGAGGGTGCGTAGTCGAGATTTTCAGTGTTGAGTTCCCGATTGATCTAGTTCCTATTACAATGGGTGATGTCTGTGTCATTGTGGGCATGGACTGGTTGAGCAGATTCGGTGCGGTTATCAACTGCGAGCGACAGCTGGTGACCATACGAGACCCTAGTGGGGGAGTTCTTTCGGTGTACGACGAGGGTACACGTTCAGGATCAACGTTTGGTTCGGCCGCTAGGGCGAGGCAGTGTCTACAGTAGGGCTGTAAGGGTTTTGTGGCGTATGTGATGGATACGCGGGTGGATTTCGAGAGACCGAGGTCAGTTGAGGAGGTTCTGGTAGTGTGTGAGTTCCTAGATGTATTTCCCGAGGATTTGCCGGGTGTGCCTCATGTGAGGCAAGTGGAGTTCAGTATCGATTTGGTTCCGGGGGTCGTGCCTATCACTAAGGTGCCTTATCGCCTTGCACCTCTAGAGATGCAAGAGTTATCCTCGCAGCTTCAGGAACTGCTGGGGAAGGGGTTTATTTGGCCGAGCAGCTCGCCGTGGGGAGCGCCTATCCTGTTCGTCAAGAAGAATGATGGTTCACACCGGATGTGCATTGATTATCGGGCGTTGAACAAGCTGACGGTCAAGAACCGTTACCCGTTGCCGAGGATCGACGATTTGTTCGATCAGTTGCAGGGAGCATCTTGGCTCTCCAAGATCGATTTGAGGTCTGGATATCATCAGGTGAGGGTGCAAGATAAGGACGTCCAGAAGACAACGTTTAGGACGCGTTATGGGCATTACGAGTTTGTGGTGATGCCTTTCGGGCTCATCAATGCCCCGGCAGTGTTCATGGATCTCATGAACCGCGTGTGTAGGCCGATGCTGGATCGGTCGGTGATTGTATTTATCGACGACATTTTGGTATATTCGAGATCTAGAGAGCAGCATGAGGAGCATTTGAGAGAGGTTCTCGGAGTTCTGAGATCAGAGAGGCTTTATGCCAAATTCTCCAAGTGTGATTTCTGGTTGCGGGAGGTCCAGTTCTTAGGACATCTCGTTAATCAGAAAGGGATATTGGTCGACCCGGACAAGGTTGAGGCAGTGATGAGTTGGGAGGTGCCGAGGTCACCCTCCGAGATCAGGAGTTTCCTAGGGTTGGCAGGGTAATATCAGAGATTATCAAGGATTTCTCTAAGATCGCAGTGCCACTCACCAGGTTGACCCGGAAGGGTGTTGCTTTTTCATGGGGCCCCGAGCAGCAGGCCTCCTTTGAGACACTTCGCCAAAGGTTATGTGAAGCCCCAGTGTTAGCCCTCTGTGACAACCCGAAATTTCCATTATGTACAAACTATATCGCTTCAATAGAAGTTATAGTGGTCACTGGTAATTTTCAGACTTTTTCACATAAGTTTGAGTAATTCAGTGTTTACACTTCAGGAAATATCAGGAGAGTGGGTGCACTAGGGATTTGTGCAACACTGTTATTCCAACACTCTATTATATTAGAGATCAATTCTGGAATAAAAATATTTCTGCCAAAAATATCTCAGGACTATAAATAAATTTCTGAACCAAATTCATTCATTATTCCATTTCTAACTAAAGAAAAGCCATCTTCTCTCTGACGGATCTTCGGGTCTTTATCCCAAATTGTGAGTACCCTTTTCTAGTAGTGTTAGAATGCTTATTATGTGTTTATAACAGGATTTAGAAGGCTAAATCACTAGATCTAGGAGTTTACTCCCCAAGGTGTTCTTGGGCGGTAAACTCCCGAAACGAAGCCAAAACCGACCTTAGTATTATACAACTGCTTAGGACTCTTATGTATGCATATTAGGAACAAGAAAACATCTATAAATCACCCAAGTTTGGGGAGTTCACGGCCAAAGAGATTCATAGGCCGTAAACTCCTTTTTCACACTCAAAATGGTGTTTTAAGGACTCTAACACTTTAAGGCTTTTATCTAGACTAGATCCCATTTAGTGTAAGGCATTAAACACATCAAAGAACACAAACAAATGAGAGTTTACGGCCCAAGTGTATCTTAGGCCGTAAACTCCATAAAAATGGACAAAAGGGGTGTTTTCATGACACCTAAAGCCCTAGACCTTTACAAGGAATTGTTTCCACTTAATTGAAGGGCCAAAACTCATCCAAATCACTTAGCAAAGTGATTTTACGGCCAAGAGAATGCTCTTGGGCCGTAAACATGAAAGAATGGCACCAAAGTGTGCCTAGGGTCCTCATTTGCCTTAAACAATTGTCTAGAACATGTCCTTCAAAAGCAAGAGACTTGAAAAACAACAAAAACACCCAATACTTAGAGTTTATGGCCGTAAACTCTAAGGGAATTGGCCTCAGGGCCGTAAACTCCTATTTGGAGTATTTCTAGACCTTAAACCCCTTCAAGAATGGAACCACCAAGTTAGAATAATTCTAGAAAGCATTTGGGACTTCAAAACACACCAAACACACATGTTTGGGAGTTTATGGCCGTAAACTCAAGAGTTTACAACCGTAAACTCCATGTGTGATGGTTTATAGGGAGTAAACTCACTTATAGGGTCCTTTGGAAACCCTAAACACAAATACCCTGTCCCACAATAACTTAGATGCAATCCTTAGGGCTTAAAACACCTATATAAAGTGTTTATTATGTCTAGGATGTCTTAACTTTATCAATTAGTGATTTAAGACTAATTGAATGCATATATGTGTGATTATATGTTCATTAGGATCGTAGTGCGTGTACAAGTCCTCGCTTGACACCTAGCCATCCTATAACGTTCAATTCATCCCAATCACCAACTACAGGCGAGTTCATACCCCTAATCAATATTTTAAATGATTTTAAATGCTTTAATGGGGGGGGGGGGAATACAAGTAGAAACAAACATGTTATTGAATCATTGATATGTATTTTATAACTGTGTTTGCCATTTAACAGGTTTCACATGCTACAAAATGTGATGCATGAAATGATTTTACATCTTAAAAACACATTGTTACCAAATGTTTTACCTTTGAAATGTTTATTAAAATGACATCAAGTCATTGTTAATTATTGTTCAAAACCCATAAGATGTCTTAGAAAACCATTTTACATTCTTGAACTAAACTATGCATATAGACTTATATTCTTATATATGTATTGATGTTATAGTTTACATCTTTCATTTAGTTTCCCACACCCTTGAGTAGTAAGAGTGTATAAACCTACATGATCAACCAATTATATTACAGTAAATTATCATAGGGATAATTTGAAGATATCAAACATTACTTCTATTACAAGGAATCACACAAGAGTCAGTTCATTCATGAGTCTTTACTAGTACATTACATGATACATGAGTACCTTTACATATGCTTACATGATACATGAACACGCTTACATGAACACATTACATGAATACCTTTACGTAGATACATCGACCTGTGTATACTTACATGAATACTTGAACCTCGGTTCATTAGGATGAATTATTAGTACCTTCAGTAAATCGTCCTGTCCATCCCAGTTCAACGGGAGTCAGTTACAGGACTAACCATTCCTGGAACCTATTGTTCACTACAGAGGTTAATTGGATAATCTTCGGATGTTCATTAGGTTATCTATTTCGCTTATAGCAAGGTAGAGTCAGTTACGGGACTAACCATTCCTAGAACCTACTGTTCGCCACAGAGGTTAATTGGACAATCTTAGGATGTTCATTGGGTTGTTATTACATATATTAGGAGACAGTTACAGGACTAACCATTCCTGGAACCTACCGTTCGCTACAGAGGTTAATTGAACAATCTTTGGATGTTCATTAGGTTATTTACTTCGACTACATCGATGTAAAGTCAGTTACGGGACTAACCATTCCTGGAATCTACTGTTAGCCACAGAGGTTAAATTGAACAATCTTCGGATGTTCATTAGGTTATATCTTTCGCTTCAGCGATGTGTTATTCCCGGGTAACCCAAGAGTAATACTTTCATGGTTATATTTTCCTATTTACTTTATTTTGTGATATATTCACATAAGCGATGAGTTAGACTAGTTACTGTATGTAGTAGTCAAAAGAAGGAAAAACTATCATTTTACAAACAAAACATTCGGGTCTTGGTAGAAGACTACATCTCAAACTGATAGAAAATAAGGGATTTTCTAGGGTTTTTCATACTTAAATCAACATTTTCATTTAACGTTTTACATGGCCTTCATAACAGATTTTCACAAAACAAAGCCAATGACACTTATATACTTATGAATTCACCAGCTTTAAAGCTGATACTCGCTTTCAAAATAACTTGTATTCTCAGGTCATCAGTAGACAGGTACGGAGGCCAGGTTTTGAGAAGACGGAGCAGACAAGTCTCATCTTTTATTTTGATTGTATATTTTGGTGTCTTATTACAATGAAAGAACACATGTATTAAAACTTTAGTTATAATGCAATGGATGATGTTGTTGCTTGTTTATTATATTACATTGTTGTGATACTGTACATGACGTCCTCCACCCCTGAACGTTTCTGCCGTTCGTGGTTTTGGGGTGTGACACCCTCCTGGAAGGGATGGCAGACTTTGTGGGATACTATGACGCATCGATTCTGGGGTTGGGGGCGGTGCTGATGCAGAGGGGGCAGTTGATAGCATATGCATCGAGGCAGCTGAAGCCTCATGAGATGAGATACCCCACCCATGATCTAGAGTTGGGGGCAGTGGTGTTCGCCCTCAAGATTTGGCGTCACTACCTATATGGGTTTCGGTGTACGATATACACGGACCATAAGAGTTTGAAATATTTGATGGATCAGCCCAACCTAAACATGCGACAGAGAAGGTGGTTGGATGTGGTCAAGGATTATGATTGTGAGATCCTGTACCACCCAGGCAAGGCTAATGTTGTAGCCGATGCACTGAGCCATAGGGCGGAGAGCACCCCACTGCAGGATGTATGTTTGAGATTGACCATGATAGCTCCAGTGTTGGGCGCCATTCGTGGGGCACAGGCCGACGCTGTGCAACCTAAGATGCAGAAGAAAGAGCGGGTTGTTGGTTTGGTTTCAGAGTTTGTTACCGATGGTCGGGGGCTTATGACATTTCAGGGGCGTATCTGGGTTCCGTTTGTGGGAGGAACGCGTACCATTTTGATGGAAGAGGCTCATCGGTCGAAATTTTCGATCCATCCCGGGGCCACTAAGATTTATTTGGACCTGAGGAAGGAGTATTGGTGGCCCTGTATGAAGAGGGATGTTGCGTGGTTTGTTGAGAGGTGTTTGACCAGTCGTAGGGTTAAGGCCGAGCACCATAGGCCGCATGGTAAGTTGCAGCCATTGGATGTTCCCGAATGGAAGTGGGAACAGATCACCATGGATTTCATCACCAAATTGCCAAGGACTGCCAGCGGAGTTGATGCAATTTGGGTGATTGTGGACAGGTTGACGAAGAGCGCTCATTTTCTTGCTATCACCGAGAGTTCTTCAGCAGAGAAATTAGCGGAGGTGTATGTGAGGGAAGTGGTATCTCGACATGGGGTGCCGATCGTGATTGTTTCAGACTGTGATGTGCGTTTCACTTCCAGATTCTGGAAGAAGTTTCATGAGGAGTTGGGTAATAGACTGCATTTTAGTACCGCATATCATCCCCAGACAGACGGACAGAGTGAGCGGACGATTCAGACGCTCGAGGACATGCTCCGGGCATGTGTGTTGGATTTCGGGGGGAGTTGGGATACGTACTTGCCCTTGGTAGAGTTTTCCTACAAAAACAGTCATCATTTGAGCATTGGTATGCCGCCCTTTGAGCTGTTGTATGGGAGGAGGTGTTGGACCCCCATTTGTTGGGGAGAGGTTAGACAGCGGGTGATGGGCAATACAGAGATCGTGCTTCAGACGAAAGAGCAGATCCAGCAGGTCAGACAGAGGTTGTTGACCGCTCAGAGTCATCAGAAGAGTTACGCTGACAAACTTCGGTCCGAGCTTGAGTTTCAGGTCGGCGACCTTGTACTCCTGAAGGTCTCTCCTTGGAAATGAGTGATTCGATTCAGGAAGAGCGGCAAGTTGGGGCCCCGATATATTGGTCCTTTCCGAGTGATCGCGAGGGTAGGCCGGGTAGCCTATCATTTGGATTTGCCAACATAGATGGGGCAGATTCACGACACTTTTCATGTGTCGCAGCTGAGGAAGTGTATAGCCGATGCGTCGGCAGTGGTTCCATTAAAGGATATCCAGGTGGATGCGAGCCTGAATTATGCTGAGAGACCAGTGGCCATCAGAGATCGGAAAATCAAGGTTCTGAGGAACAAGGAGGTACCCCTGGTTTTGATTCAGTGGCAGCATCGGAAGGGGTCCGAGATGACTTGGGAGCCGAAGCGTGAGATGCGTGAGCAGCATCTAGAGTTATTTGCAGAGCGAGACTTCGAGGGTGAAGTCTAGTTCTAGTGGGGGAGAATTGTAATATCCCGGATTCCCAGGTATTATTCATTTATTTATTTTTGGTAATTTGTGTGGGGACTCGGCGAGTTGGAGCCTAGACTCGCCGAGTATGATCGCGGATTTGGACGCGAGTTTGCGTCCGGACTCGGCGAGTCCAAGAGTGGACTCGGCGAGTCCACCCTTTTTAATGAAACCCTAATTTCCCGGCCCTAAACCCTATTTAAGGGACCTTATAACCCTTCATTGCGGCTACCTTCGACCTTGAGAGCACCAGAGCATCTGAGAGTCCTTGTGAGTAAGATAAGAGGCCATTATTCACCATCTTTGTGTGTGTTTGCAAGAAAGGAAGAGGAAGGCCAAGCTAGGAGACTTGGGAGCTTGGATCTACTTCCATTTCGGCAGAGGAAGCTATTTGAGGTAATATTCAGAGCTTATTCTCGTGTTTTTATCGATATGGTCAAATCTAAGGTTTCTTCATGCCTTGTTTGCCTTGTAATTGGAGTGTGAGAGGTCCCATGGGGAAATGGTACCTAGATCTGGACCTTAGTAGGTCCAGAGAGTCCCAAATGCCTCGCTTTATGCCTTTCCTTTTGAGTTGGGGACTTAGGTTACTATTTTAGATGTCATTTCACCAAAAGAAGCCTCGTAGGCGTCGCATGGTAGCCAAGATTGTAACTTTACGTGATAAATGTGCTTGGAAGGGCTGGATCTATGAGTTAATGGAACGGATCTGACCTCAGGAGTGAGTTTGAGTTCATGCATGGCTTAGACTCATCGAGTCTGAAGAACAGACTCGACGAGTAGCATGAAGATTGTCCCTAACCACTCAGCGAGTGGTCTTGCCGAGTTAAGGGGTTGACTCAGTGAGTCAGGGAGAGTTAGAGAGGGTTGACAGGTGGACTGAGTCGAGCTGGAACTCGCTGAGTTGTTCTTGAGACTTGGCGAGTTGAGTCATGGTGGCCCCGCGATTCATGCCAGGTGGAACTCGTCGAGTCAGGGAAGTACTCGACGTGTCAAGAGATGATCCTAGGGAGTCAGTGAACACGTATAGACTCACCGAGTCGCTCTAGTGCACTCGCCGAGTCCTGTCAAAGTTGACCGTTGACCGTTGACCAGTGTTGACTTGATGGGGGTAGTCAACCTTAGTTGAGAAAGTGTTAATTAGAGATATATTGTGTTATAGGAGGATTATAGCTCGGAGGATCGAGCGCGAGTGATTTATGGGATTTGCGAGTTATCGAGATACGCGAGGTGAGTCTTCTCACTATACTTTACCTTGAGTAGGTACTCAGATTTATGTGACAGAGTATTTGTATGCTATATGTATGTTATGTGTTGTACTGCATTATTTCTATGTGATTTATGCTGTGCATGTTTATAGAGTTGGAACTGGAAGGTTCCCAGAGTTAGAACCAGTGGGTTCACAGAGTAGGGTCTACGGACCCACAGAGTTATAGCCTCGAGTGGCTAATATGTGTTGTGTGTAGTATTTTGGAGAACTCACTAAGCTTTATGCTTACAGTGTTGGTGTTATTTGTTTCAGGTACTAGTGATGACTGTGGGAAGGCGCCGGCTTGATCAGTACACACACATGGGATTTTTATGATATGTGATCTTGGGATTTTTGTATGACATGGATTGGAGTTTTAAACATTGATGTTTTTATGAAAATTAAATGAATATGTTTTTATATTAAGCGAAAAATTATTTTTAAATTCACGGTGTTACAAATTTTTTCTGAAGAATACGCCATGATATATTTGATCCATGCATAATATCATGAAAAATGGATACAAATTTTTGACTGCTACTTAGTATCCACAATAGGTCTGAAAAAGTATTTAAAAATAAAAACTTTAGATATCTGTACCCTGTCGAAGTAAGGAACCATGGCATATATGTTTGGAATACATTCCATTTTGAGAGAGTTAAATAAGCACTATCTCGTTGAAAAGTTCTATACATCTTCCCTTTCTCAACGCATTTCTTTAGACAAAGACTTCGTTTTTTCCTCTTTTCGGATGGTAAATATTTCTCATAACATGGAGTGTGAATCAAACCCATGTTAGAATTGAAATTGAGATACTGATACAAGTTCTTCCCTTCTGAATCAGATAGATTCATATCTGAAAGAGGTTGACAATAAGTTCTTTCAAAATTGACTATTTGTTCCTCTGTTAGGGGTGTTCCAGAAATGTCTGCGATCGAGTAAATAGCTCTACGAACGAATGGATTGGATCGACTTGGAAAATGGAATGATATGTACAAGTTATACGTTTCGTCACCACTTTGTGGAAAAGCCTTAGGTATGAATATGTTAGATACCTGTGACTCGATTGCTGAAATAGTATCTCTCCCCCAAAAAGCATGTTTTTTTTACCGACGCACAAAGAAAAAATTTTGTTGAGAATGAACAAGATATTGAGGAATTGTCCATACGTAAAATCATAATTATTGATACGGGCCTTTTCCACATAAAAGGGGAATCTTTTGTTACAATAGAAGCAGAAGTGATGTGGATTATTCAAGAATCGAAGTTGATTTGCTTCATAAAAAGAAGATCTCAATGAACTTCTATGAAATGATTTCACGGGATTCATCCAATTGTACTCATCGTGGAATATCATTGAGAAATAGGAATCCGTGTTATAAAAGGATTTCCTGCGATTATTTCTAGTATGGAATGAGTCAATCATCCACTTTGGTATCTTATTGAACAAAAATGGTGATATTGTTCCTCCATTGATCAAGAATTTAGATTTTTGGCAAGTCCCATGATCATCCAATAAGAAGGGTTTCAATTTTTTCAAATGAACGATTTGAAGACCTATTGATTCTAAAAACTGTGGATCATTCGGACCTTTCAATTCATAGATGTAGATCTCGGACCTATGAATGGGGATATTCCTGAAACTGACAAACAAAAAAGGAAGTGAGTTAGACAAAAAAAGAAGCAACTTGGACAAAAAGAAACGAAGTGGCTTAGACAAATCTTTTTTGTCGATAACCTAAGACCAATCAATCGAATATTGATTAATACGTAATCGATCGAACACTACTTGAAAACGGCTCTTCTGCTCAGAAACGAAATGTTCCTGGAAATTCTTGCTCCCAGTGGACCATTTGTATCTATATGCATCAGGATCCCGATTCATGGAAACTGTTAGTATCCCTATCAAAGAGATAAAATTCATTATGTGGGGTATAACTATGAAAAGAGGCATAAGTCGAGCTACAAGAAAAATTCCCGCTACTACCATTGTAGCAGCATGTATAAGGGCCGAAATAGGAGTTGGCCCTTCCATTGCATCAGGTAACAATACATGAAGGGGAAATTGTGCAAATTTTGCAATTGCACCGACAAATAATAGAATAGCACACAAAGTAACAAATAAAAAATTGACCTCATTATTAGAAATCAAGTTATTGAAGATTTGGAATTTTTTATTGCATCAGCATTTTGTTTGACTACATAATTGTAATTTTCACATTTGTTGCTGTAGTCTTCCTGAAGTCTCCTAAAGTCTTTAATTTTTTATTCTAGTTGAGCTTTAAGTGGTTTTTGTCCTTTTCGAAGTCGATACCCTTCATATCTAAGGTCTTCTACGTCTCTTATTAATTTATCATTGAGTTCACGAAGAATCCTAAGATTTTCTACTTCATTACCTAATGTCTCAATTTTATCCTGTAAAGTTTTCACATAATCTATACAAGCCTTAGAACATGATGGGAGACTTACCTTGTATGAGTTAGGTTCATGGGATGAGGATACCATCAAGCCAAATTGAAGTTTCATCATGTTGTCTTCAGCTGCTGCAGTCCTTGCTTGAGCGTCATTCCTCACTTGTGCTAGATGAGCATTTTCTGGTCCAGACAAATTTAGGGCTTGTATTTGATCATCTCAGTCAAATGATTGAGCAACCATAGCCTTTTCATTGTTTGCTTGACCACTGCTTCGATTATTCCCAAATGCAACCATTGTTCTGTCATTATTGACCCTCCTATCAGGGTGTGGGCAACCACAAGCAAAATGCCCTGGCTCGTGGCAATTGTAACATCGAAGCTTTCCTTTGTTGAATCCAACCTTCTTGTCAGCACTCATTCCCCAATTGTTCTTCCCTGTCTTTTTGGCAAACTGTTTTGCCCTAAATACAGCCATGGCAATTTGCCATGTGATGTCCATTTCCTCAACATCCTCTGGATGGATTTGATCAAGATCTGCAAATGACAGTTGAGGAGGAAGTTCCCCAGCTACAAGAGCATTGTAGCAATTCACAAGCCCTGCTGCAAAGACAAGGTTTTCATCACCCTCCTTTCCCTTTGATGAAGAGGCCACATTAGAGGATGAAACATTTTGGGTAGATGTAATAGGCTAGCCTTGTGGGTAAGGAATAACCGGAGCAGAGGCAGATGAACCTGCAGAAGTATAGGAGAAAGAAGAGAGAGCATTATTAGATGAAATGCCAAGATTGGCAGATGAGTATGAGTTCACATGATTGATCTCTCGCTGTTTGTCATCAATATCACACGCTTTGATGACAGCCATCACTTCAGCTAGGGAAAGTCGATTAAGATCCTTAGTCTTCTTGATTACTGCTACATTCATGTCCCAAGATTTTGGGAGAGCATTTAGTAGCTTCTTATTAATCTCTGACTTTGTATAGAAAATCCCTGCCACAGTCATCTCAGTGTTGAGAGTGGTAAATCTCTGCAGTTGAGCTTCGAGAGTCTCCCCAGGAACATAATTAAACATATTGAAGCGTTGTCTCAGCATATCTTGGCGACTTTCCCGCATGTCTTCATTTCCCTCATATACTTCAATGAGAGCTTCCCACAGAGCTTTGGCAGAAGTATACTCTCTGAATCCTTGAGCAATGTCTGGAGATAATGCCATAGTCAAAATGGCTAATGCCTTTTCTTGTTCTTCCACACTCTCAAAGTCTTCATCAGTGTAATTTTCAATTGCCTTGTCGACCACCTTTCCCCCAACTGTAGTGGTGATTCTGACTGGATCCTTTAAAACACATTTCCAAATCTTAAAGTCTTTCATCTTTATATACTTCTCAATTCTATATTTCCACTCGGGAAAACCATCAGCTGACATAAGTCTTGGAATTCGTGTGGTTGTACCCATCACAACATCAAGCTCTTGGTATTGAGTTGAATTTTGTGTATCCATTTTATTTAAAAAAAATATCACAAAAAAAAAAATTTAAGGCTGTAAAAATGCTGATTTTGTCGTGTAAATAAAGGCAGAAAATACTGGGCCGTAAACTCCCGACCGTAAACTGGAGTTTACGGTCAAAAGTTATTTTGTTATAAAACTAACTCAATAATTAATTTCAATTTTATAAAATCAACTCACGTAGCCGTAAACTTTTAAGCCGGAAACTCGATGTCGTAAACCTTAAGTCAAGTAGTTTACGACCGTAAACTTGAGTTTACGGTCCAAGAATACTTATTGATTTAAACTCCGAAAAATAATGGTGCAAATTTCGATTAACAGAAAGTCAATTTTTGTGAGTAATTTAGTTTACAGTCAATGAAATTCAAATAAAAAGTTCGATTTCAATTTTAAAACACAACTCAATTAAATCCCAGAACTAAGGTGTGATTACGAAGGCTTGAGAGACGTGAAAAACTATCGATTTTGAAGAGTGCAGATGAGGCCGTAAGAGGAGTTTACGGCCGTAAACTAAGGCCGTAAACTTCTGGAAACCTTGATTTCGACTGAAATAAATTTCTCTAAACTGCAGTGGGTGTCGATTTAGTTGAAAACGCAGCTGTTGAACGCCTTTGACACTGGTCTTGCTCTGATACCAATTGTAAAGTCCCGAAAATAGATCTACCAACGATCAAAGACAATCACAGATGCAAACACAAATTAATAAACCAATAATGAGCAAAATACCAAGCTTGCATACGCTTTAATACTGTAAAACGTCTTATACAACTTGGAAGTATACGAGAGCATCAACAACTCATAAAGACTGACATAACTCGCTATTTAAAGACCTGACTAGGAACCGTAAGGTGTTTACGGCCGTAAACAGTTTACGGCCGTAAACCCATTTTGGCCATAAACACCGTAAACTCAAAACAAAACACGAACAATTACATTTTTACTGCTATCTACGACTATGCCTAGACCAAACCATTTTACAGAGTCTTTCATGAATCAATAGTCAAACTCATTCCATACAGTATCTTTTACTCGATCAAAGTGGCGGATTTCTAAATTTTCATAGGGCCCTCCCAGAATTCCTTCTAGGGTCTGTTGAATAATTTTTATGGATTCTGTCATTTCACTGATTCGTACTAAATAACGAGTTAATGAATCCCCTTCGTTTTTCCATTGGACTTCCCAATCAAATTCGTCGTAACACTGATAATGATCAACTTTACGAAGATCCCATTATATTCCGGAAGCTCGTAGAATGGGTCCCGACAAACCCCAATTTATTGCTTCCTCTCGACCAATAATGCCTACTCCCCTTCAACTCGTTCTAAAAAAATGGGATTCCGTGTAATAAGCATCTGATATTCAGCAATTCCTGTTAAAAAACAATCGCAAAAATCCAAACATTTATCTATCCACCCATGAGGTAAATCAGCAACGATTCCACCAATACGAAAAAAATTGTGCATCATTCGCATACCGGTGGCGGCTTCGAATAGGTCATATATCAATTCTCTTTCTCGAAAAATATAGAAGAAAGGAGTTTGTGCCCCAATATCTGCCATAAAAGGGCCAAGCCATAACAAATGCGAAGCTATACGACTTAACTCCAACATAATGACTCTGATATAACTGGCCCTTTTAGGGACTTGAGTATTGCCTAATTGCTCTGGTGCATTTACAGTTATTGCTTCTGTGAACATAGTAGCTAAATAATCTCACACATTAAAAGCTAATATGGAAATAATTTTTTTATGTCAACTATTCATAAAATAATGATATAAATATTTAAGAAATCTTTTAGTTACACAAAAAATCAAAGCCAAAGCAAAGAGCAAAGAAGAAGGTTGATACCAGATCAACAACCCCTCCTCCTCCATTATTTGATGTTGCTCATGACTTTTCAGTTTTGCGTCTGTAGCCATACGTAGCAGGCGGTGAGGTTGTGTTACAAAATTATTTTTATCATGCGTATAATGTGCAACACATATTCTACAATTTGATATTAGATAGAGAGTTTGGATCATGTTGTTTGGGTATAAACATAATGGCTGGTTAGATGAAGTCGTAAGTATTTATAAATTTATGCTTATAAGTGATTTTTAATTTATTAATTTTTAACAAAAGTACCATAACATTCGCAACATATCACGATTTGGATTACTTTGTTGATGGAGAGACAGTTTGAAGCTGACCGGTATACCATAATGCCTCCAAATGTTTTTTGCTTGCCATATTCTGGAAGATGGTAATGATTGGAGGGCATTTATGTCAAGGATAGCTACATACCCTGACTTTATGGTTCATTGGTGGGATGTGGATAGGATATATTATTAGTTTTATTGAAATTACATTCATTAGTATCAATTTTGTATCAAAATATAAATACATAATTATTTTATAAACTTTGTGCAGGTTTATATTCCGATTCATTCCTATCCAAAAAATGGCACAACTAGTATCAAGACAACCAATACATGAATTTATGGACCCAAGAAATGTAGCTTTAGAGTTTCGTCAAAGGATGACCAAAATTTATTGGGGATCGTGTGTTGGTCCTATGTAGTTGAATGTGATATCTATGTAACTAAATATTTGATTTATAAATTCAAGTGTTTCATTAGGAAAAGTGATTTTATATATGGCGTGATTGACATTATCTTCATAGATAATATAATTATAACTTCAAAAGTTAAAACATAAAAATGATTACACCCTCGTTATTGACATTGCAACTTCAAAGTTAACCAAAAGACCTAAACCTTACAACTTGTAAACAATAACTATCAAGAACAACACCCAACTACAAACCAAGGTTATCTTCAACTTCTTATTTTCAGATTGAAAGTGATTATTCAACTTAGCTACCTTAACTATTATCATAGCAGATTGGTCCTTCTCTTCATCAACCCAACAGATAAACCAGCATTTTGATCCCTATGAATTTAAAGATAGATAAGAAGATAAATTGCAATAGAAATATGATAGCGTAAATATTAAGGAACTAAAAATCATGATACCATTTTTGGGCAAGCGTAAAATAATCTTCCTGGGTTTTTAGGTGTAGCCGACATCCTTATGATATATATGTTCACCTACGCAATTGCACTATGCTATTCACATTATTTATTTGATGAACTATGAATAAATTCACAAATAAATTTCATGGAGTGAGTATTACCCATTTATACAAAATTTTATTGCAGACAAGTACAATGCTTTTACTTGTCAATCAGTAAAGTTTTCTTAAGGGTTGACTATGAAATCATATGGTTTGACTATGAATCCTTCAAGTTGAACTATGAAATGCAGACAAGTACATTGCCTTGTCTTGTCAATTAGTAAAGTATGCTTACGGTTTGACTATGCACTCATCTGGTTTGACTAGGAATCCTTCAGGTTGAACTATGAAGTGCAGACAAGTACAATACGTTGTCATGTCAATCAGTAAAGTGTTCTTACAGTTTGACTATGAAATCATCTAGTTTAACTATGAATCCTTCAAGTTGAACTATGAAGTGCATACAAGTATAATGCCTTGTCTTGTCAATCAGTAAAGTTTGCTTACAGTTTGACTATGAAATCATCTGGTTTGACTATGAATCCTTCAAGTTTAACTATGAAGTGCAAAAAAGTACAATGCCTTGTCGTGTCAATCAGTAAAATTTGCTTATGGTTTGAGTATAAAATCATGTGTTTGACTATGAAGTAATCCAATTTTAATACCAACTTTTGAATATTTATAATTGGATTCATTTGATTTTCCTAATACACTGTCATTGCATGTGAAAACGACTTCTTACAACTAAAGAAGCCTTTGTGACCTACCAATATTCTTTAATTATCTTGAAAGAACAAATCCTAATACCGTCACAACCATCAAGCAAATAGATACCAACTGCTTTCACTTCTTTTTTGTGGTTTTAGGTTATGTGGTATGTCATCTTTATTTTATTTATTTAATTAATAGCTGTAGGTAATGTACCTCGTTAAGATTTTGCATGTAACTAATATAAGTATGTTTTATTTTATGCAGATTGGTACCCTCCATAGGGGCATGATACCATTAATATATGTGGGTTATTTACCCCTACTTGGCAACTATCTAACAACAATGTACGTTGCGGTGGCTTTGGACGAAAACCATGACTCCTACTCTTAGCAATTGGTTTGGGAACCTTAGAGTGTGAGGAATCTTGGGCATGGTTCATGAGGAAGTTAAAAGAATGTTTAGGTGACAATATAGAGGTTGGTTTCATAAGTCACATCTATGATAAAGTAGACTTTTTCGTTGGGAGAGTCTACACACATTCGTACCGTGGGTATGTCCTAAAGATATAGCTCAGAAAATACGAGATTCTGTCGGACATAATGATACTATTGTCAGAAAGTTGTTTTGGAAGTCATGCAGTGCATATAGTGTGCATGAATTTTAATTGTGTTTGGAAAGATTTCAAAGTGCATTTAGGAATCCAATACGGCTTAACAATATAGCCATTTCAAAATAGGCACGAGCATTTTTTCCTAAAGTACGTTACAATGTTAAATCGATTGATATTCATCAAATTGTGAAAAATATATCCACCTACACACATGAGTTCCCTATAACAACAATCATTGAGTTAATCAATCAATCGATACAATTGGCATATCTTGAACGGGCTGAAGTTGGAGGTAAATTTATACTTATAGTTTGTCATTTCTTGTGTTATTATTTCTCAATTAACAAATTTTGCAGGGACAATTTTTGTTGGTTTAACCCCTTATGTTGACAATAAGGTTCAAAAGCGAGTGAACAAGTATTATAATTGAGAGGCAAGAGGTATTTACGAGGATATATTTGAAGTGGATGAAAATTTCAACACATGCAAAGTACAACATGAATGTAGGGTATGTAGTTGTGGAAAACAACAAAAATTTTCAACCCGTTCAAGATATGCCAATTGTATCGATTGATTGATTAACTCAATGATTGTTGTTATAGGGAACTCATGTGTGTAGGTGGATATATTTTTCACAATTTGATGAATATCAATCGATTTAACACATGCAAAGTACACATCACTAAGAACCCGTACCTCTGCAGCCATTCACGAAATGGTTGATTGTAAGCTGACTTCTTTAGTGTTTTGTGTTGCATTCAGATCTAAGACGGTGAATTCTCTTCCATCACATGTGCAATGGGAAATACCAAATGAAAGGGAGGTCCTATTACCTCCCAGGTAGAAGTAGTTCTTCATTTACCCCTTTCCATTTTATGTCCTATTATGTAGTAGTTATGGTTTAATGTATTAATTAAATGAAAATAGATGTGTTTTCTTGATTAATGTTTTATGCTCATTACCGAAACAACATACATCAAAGTATTAACAAGACACACGTAAAACACAAATGTGACAACCCGAAATTTCTATCTTGTACAATAGACCAACGTAATCAAAGTTAGACTCATTTTTTCTTTCTTTTAACATTGTTTAGGGTCTATTTGAGTGTTCTAAACCTAGTACAATCAAGGTAGGAGCCTAAAAATGGGATATCACGATGCATGTCAAGCACACTCGAGCCAAACACTCCAACACATGGAGTGTGCAGCCGCACACTTGAGTGTACGGCCACACATAGGTGTGTGCGCCATACACCCATTCCAACCACACACTCCCACCTATAAATGTCACACTTAGTCATTTTGAACACTTTTTCCACTCCTTCAAAGCTAGAGCATGTTTCTCTCTCAAGTACCTTCCACATCTTCATCTTGATCTTCATAAAAGTAAGTAATACTTCCCGTTGATTTGTTGATGCAAGACGTCATCTAGCCTTCTTCCCTACTATGATCCATGAAAAACACATTTTGGTGTTAGATCTTCAAGAACGCCAAGAGCACCAAGAACACACACTAAGTTTTTGACCATAATCACTCCTTTCAAGCCTCTATAACGTGTATACACTTATCACAACTAGGTATATGCTAAGAACACTTCAAATTATAAATGATCAACATCATCTCGTATGATCTTCAAGTGTGGCCGCACACACCCTTTTTAGATCCCAAAATGGCAACAAACTTCATTTAAGGCAAAGGCATGAAGAATGAAACCTTCCTAGATGTCCCTTATAGCTTAAAATCACGTTTTGGCACATTCCATAAGGAGTGTGCAGCTGCAGACACTTCCTGGCCGCACACCCTGGCCGCACACACACATTTGTTGTGCATTTTGACCATACACTCCCTTGTATAGTCATATACCACTCATATGCAATCATAGATGGTTGTAACACTTCATAATAATTAGTTATTACATACACTAATTGTATACATATATATATATATATATATATATATATATATGTCATTATATGGTTAATAGGATTCGTTTGTGCTCAAGTCTTTAATTGACACTCAACTTCCTATATCGATCTTACATTCGGCTTATTCATAGATAGGTGAGTTCATACCCTTAAACTTATCTTTTAAATGATTTTAAATGCATTTATAGGGGGGAATACAAGTAGAAAACATGTTAGTTATAAGATCAATCACATGTGATTTATAACTGTGTTTCAATCAAGGATTTCATATACTTCAAACAGTGTTTCAAAACAATCTACTTTTAAATCGTTTTATAAACTGACATCAAGTCATTATTTATTCATTGTTGAAAACTCTTTAACTGTAATTCAAAACCCCTTTTCAACTTATATATATACTGTCAAAAGCATGTAAATATGTGTATAGTTATATACATAATGTTTAAAAGACTAAGGACTGCTAGCTCGCTTTATTTCCTTTTCCTTGTTTGGATGTGGATTTAGGGTATCGGTCAGTTGTCCGAATGTCGTCTAAATATTAGATATATATTATGTATACATATGTAGTCATAAAAGTTCTATTCTATCAGTTCAGTACTTTTGTGTAGCAAGGGTATGCATTCATCTATTCATATACATAACTTACTAGTAAACTATAATAGGTATAGTTTAGGAGAATACTATCATATACAAGTACTATGACAGAGAATACTAGACAGAGAATACTATAACAGAGAATACTAGACAGAGGATACTATACAGAGAATACTATACAAAGGATACTATAAAGAGAATACTATACATAGAATACTATTACTATAACAAGTATACTATAAGAAGATTCAGAGATAACATAAAGTGAGATACTACTTCATGACACATCAAACATTTCGTTATGTCTCGTTTTGTAACCAGAATCTCCTGGAGGGAGAGCGTGAGTTTGCATACAGATCTATACTGGATTGACTATACTACACCTTTGTTGTTCGCTACAGTGGGACTTGCAAGTCTACGGTTGCCAAATGTCATTTCTTCCGACGTCTTTCATCGTCGTGTCATAGTCAGATTAGTATGGTAACAATCATATCACACTTTGCCTTAATTTAACCATTGGTTTTAAGGTAATTATTACTTCAGTGATTAATACAAATAATACTGTGGTACACATACACATTTTCGCATTATATTCAAATTGTGATCTTCTCACATAAAAGGGTAATATAAAACTATGTTTTGGAAATGATAGTCATTCTTGGGAAAAGCACTCACGTTTACAAAGGAACAAACATACAAACAGTTGGGTCTTGGTAGAAGACTACTTTTTATACTAGTAGAAAATGTAGGATTTTCTAGGGGTTTTCAAACATATACCAACCATTACATTGTTCAAATACAAACGTTTTCATCAAACTTATATAATCGGTAACACTAAATACTTATGAACTCAACAGCTTTAATTTTGATCTATGCTTTCAAAATAACTTGTATTCTCAGGTCACCAGTAGACAGGTACAGATGACCAGGTTTTGAGAAGACGGAGCATCTTCAAGACTCGTCTTTTATTTTGATTATTCTTTTTGGTGTCTTATTACTATTAAAGAACACACTTGTATGAAATTATACTATTAATGCAATGGATGATGTTGTTGCTTATTTACTACTTTGCATTGTTATGATACTATAGATGACGTCCTCCGCCCCAGAACGTTTCCACCGATCTTGGTTTTGGGGAGTGACCGATTGGCATCAGAGTATTGTTTATAGTGAATCGAGTATATCAACCCATAAAGGATTTACTAACTATAAATACAATGGGATTAAAATACTCTGACCAAGAGTTTATACGTTTAAGTACTAAAATAATTAAAAAAAAGTATACATAATTACATATCTACATACTTACTATAGATTAGCGTCATACTAGAACATAACAAAAGTATTATGATTGTTGAACATCACAAGTGAGCTCAAGGATGTATGGTTAGTCCAGGGAATGACAAAGCCTGATCAACTATGTTGATCTGAGAAGTGATTAGCATATGCCGAGAATGGTTGTGATGTATCAACATGTCTAAGAACTTACCAACACCACTAGAATGAGAACATTAGAACATAACATAAAATTAAAATACTATAGGAGTATTTTGTGTTACTATAATTACTTATTTGAGAATTAAACAAGTCTTTATTAGTATGTCAATAGTTTCTGAGTGGATGCACTACGATTATATGTAACTATGGTGGCATAGACTTAGAATCTGTGATCTTTGCTTTACTTCGTGTTCCTCGTTTGGTTGTGGACATAGGGTTAGGATCACTTATTCGAAGGTCTATCCTGTTTTGATTAAATATGAATGGTATGCACTACGCAAATGTTGGAGTAACTAATAATGATAATCTTATAATTATTTTAGTTAGTACGTCTATTAATTATTTCTTATACCCCTTTTCTCGCGTAGATATCATGGCTGGATTCCATATCACCGGAGACCAATACTTCCTAAATTTGGGAAATGTTGGATGGCTGGATGACGAGCCAGAAGATGACCATCCAATACCTTTGGATGATCACCTTGCAGAAGGGTTTTCGGATGGTTCCGACCTCGAACCAGAAGTCAACAACCTACCTCAAGTAGTTTAGAACCCAAATCTCAACCCCCGACCTGCATTTCAAGGTCCCACACCCTTGTGTGCAACAAACTTGAATCGCTGGAGTGATGAGCAGGGTCAACCATTACCCTTTAATGGAGACCGAAGCTTTTACAATCTCAGCAAAGGAGGCTCTGCTGACCGAGTCCTGCCCATTGTGGTCCGTAGGATTGCTCGGAATATAGCGCAAGGTAGAGCAGCGATCGGCCAAATCGTGGAAATTAACGCTAACTCAGGCGTTAACACGGTCCGGATTGTCCATCTTGAAGAAGCTATGTAATGACTAGGAGATTCAATGAGACTCTGTAGCAATAGCTAGTTGCATCCCGTGCTGAGGTGGTAGAACTTCGAGTGCGTCAGACAGCTCATGAGCGACATCTTCAGGACATAGTATGTCAATTGGATGATCTGAGGGTTCGCCTGAGGAATTCCCGTCGCCAGTAGAAGATGTCTGACTCATCTTTTCTTTTGGTTTAAGGAATAGCCTTTCGTATCAGTTCTCTAGGTAGCATTTGTCTATAAAGTATTCATGTCATTCAAGTACTTTAACTAGACTTCTAAGTTGTCAAAGTTTTGCTACCTCAGATATGATGTAAGACCTACTCTTAGGTCAAATTTTCCCCAAACTCATTTCATCCTTAATATCAATGATATTGGAAGTTACCTAATCCTTCGTAGAAATCTTTGTTCAAACACATTCATTCATGTGATTCTAGAACTCTATGGAACTCATACTCTTATCTAGTTATTGAACTATGGCGATTTAGTTCATGGGACTTATTCATTTACTTCGCTATTGAATTCTTATCATTATACTCATCTTTCAAACTTATAGTTGAAAGATGCCTCCCCGAAAGTCAGCAAGGCGTAATCCTCCAATTACTCCAACTCAAACACCAACTCCTCCACAATTTGATACGTCAGCTCTTAATGCTGTGGTAGCTGCGGCTGTTGCTACAGCCATGGCACAATACCATAACAACCAAGGAACTAGTGGAGGTGGAACAGTTGTCCATTCTACGCAAGGTGATGTCGTCATGCGCTCCCAAGAGTGCACTTATAAAGACTTCACAAACTATAAGCCCCGAACCTTCAATGAGATCGGTGGAGTCATTTCGTTGTCGCAATGGTTTGAAAAGACGGAATCAATCTTTGAAATATGTTCCTGTACTGAAGGAAGCAAAGCAAAATTTGCTGCATGCACCTTCAGTGATAGAGCACTAACATGTTGGAATAGCCTTGTGAAGTCACTAACCTTAATAGTGGCAAATGCAATAATATGGGAAGCTCTTAAAGGGCTGACGGTTGAAGAATAATGCTTGAGGGGCGAGGTTCAGAAGATGGAACAGGAACTCCAGAGTTTGATCATGAAAGGCTCCAACATAGTGGCTTACACTGCTTAAACTCTAATTTCGGGACGAAATTCTCTCTAACGGGGGAGGATGTGACAACCTGGAATTTCTATCTTGTACAATAGACCAACGTAACCAAAGTTAGACTCGTTTTTCTATCTTTTAACATTGTTTAGGGTCTACTTGAGTGTTCTAAACCTAGTACAATCAGGGTAGGAGCCTAGAAATGGGATATCACGTTGCATGTCAAGCATACTCGGGCCAAACACTCCAACACATGGAGTGTACGGCCGCACACTTGAGTGTACGGCCACATACAGGTGTGTGCGGCCGCACACCCATTCCAGCCACACAGTTACACCTATAAATGTCACACTTAGTCATTTAGAACACTTTTTCCACTCCTTCAAAGCTAGAGCACGTTTCTCTCTCAAGTACCGTCCACATCTTCATCCTGATCTTCATAAAAGTAAGTAATACTTCCCTTTGATTTGTTGATGCAAGACCTTATCTAGCCTTCTTCCCTACTATGATCCATGAAAAACACGTTTTGGTGTTAGATCTTCAAGAACGCCAAGAACACCAAGAACACACACTAAGTTTTGGACCATAATCACCCCTTTCAAGCCTCTATAACGTGTATACACTTATCACAACTAGTTATATGCTAAGAACACTTGAAATTATACATGAAAAACATCATCTTGTATGATCTTCAAGTGTGTGCGGCCGCACACCTTCATGGTGGCCGCACACACCCTTTTTAGATCCCAAAATGGCAACAAACTTCATTTAAGGCAAAGGCATGAAGAATGAAACCTTCCTAGATGTCCCTTATAGCTTAAAATCACGTTTTGGCACATTCCATAAGGAGTGTGCAGCTGCACACACTTCCTGGCCGCACACCCTGGCCGCACACACACATTTGTTGTGTATTTTGACCATACACTCCCTTGTATAGACATATACCACTCATATAAAATCATATATGGTTGTAACACTTCATAATAAGTTTTTACTAGTCCCTAAGTAGGCTCCAAATCAATAATTAGTTATTACATACACTAATTGTATACATATATATTTCATTATATGGTTAATAGGATTCGTTTGTGCTCAAGTCTTCAATTGACACTCAACTTCCTATATCGATCTTACATTCGGCTTTTTCACAGACATGTGAGTTCATAACCCTTAAACTTATCTTTTAAATTATTTTAAATTCTTTTATAGGGGGAATACAAGTAGAAAACATGTTAGTTATAAGATCAATCACATGTGATTTATAACTGTGTTTCAATCAATGATTTTATATACTTCAAACTGTGTTTCAAAACAATCTACTTTCAAATCGTTTTATAAACTAACATCAAGTCATTATTTATTCATTGTTGAAAACTCTTTAACTGTAATTCAAAACCTCTTTTCAACTTATATATACATATATATATATATATATATATATATATATATATATTGTCAAAAGCATGTAAATATATGTATAGTTATATACATAATGTTTAAAGGACTTAGGACTGCTAGCTCGCTTTATTTCCTTTTTCTTGTTTGGATGTGGACTTAGGGTATCGGTCAGTTGTCCGAATGTCGTCTAAATATTAGATATATATTATGTATACATATGTAGACATAAAAGTTCTATTCAATCAGTTCAGTACCTTTGGGTAGCAAGGGTATACATTCATCTATTCATATACATAACTTACTAGTAAACTATAATAGGTATAGTTTAGGAGAATGCTATCATATACAAGTACTATGACAGAGAATACTAGACAGAGAATACTATAACAGAGAATACTAGACATAGGATACTACAAAGAGAATACTATACAAAGGATACTATACAGAGAATACTATACATAGAATACTATTACTATAACAAGTATACTATAACATGATTCAGAGATAACATAATGTGAGATACTACTTCGTGACACATTGACCATTTCGTTATGTCTCGTTTTGTAACCAGAATCTCCTGGAGGGAGAGCGGGAGTTTGCGTATAGATCTATATTGGATTGACTATCCTACACCTTTGTTGTTCGCTACAGTGGGACTTGCAAGTCTACGGTTGCCAAATGTCATTTCTTCCGACGTCTTTCATCGTCGTGTCATAGTCAGATTAGTATGGTAACAATCATATCACACTTTGCCTTAATTTAACCATTGGTTTTAAGGTAATTATTACTTCAGTGATTAATACAAATAATACTGTGGTACACATACACATTTTCGCATTATATTCAAATTGTGATCTTCTCACATAAAAGGGTAATATAAAACTATGTTTTGGAAATGATAGTCATTCTTGGGAAAAGAACTCACATTTACAAAGCAACATACAAACAGTTGGGTCTTGGTAGAAGACAACTTGTTATACTAGTAAAAAATATAGGATTTTCTAGGGGTTTTCAAACATATACAAACCATTATATTGTTCAAATACAAACGTTTTCATCAAACTTATACAATTTTTGACACTAAGTACTTATGAACTCAACAACTTTAATGCTGATCTATGCTTTCAAAATATCTTGTATTCTCAGGTCACCAGTAGACAGGTACCGATGACCAGGTTTTGAGAAGACGGAGCATCTTCAAGACTCATCTTTTATTTTGATTATTCTTTTTGGTGTCTTGTTACTATTAAAGAACACACTTGTATGAAATTATACTATTAATGCAATGGATGATGTTGTTGCTTATTTACTACTTTGCATTGTTATGATACTGTAGATGATGTCCTCCGCCCCAGAATGTTTCTGCCGTTCTTGGTTTTGGGGAGTGACAGATTGGTATCAGAGCACGGTTTATAATGAATCGAGTATATCAACCCATAAAAGATATACTAACTATAAATACAATGGGATTAAGATACTCTGACCAAGAGTTTATACTTTTAAGTACTAAAATACTTAACAAGAAGTATACATATTACATATCTACATACTTACTATAGATCAGTGTAATACTAGAACAAAACAAAAGTATTAGGATTGTTGAACATTACAAGTGAGCTCAGGGATGTATGGTCAGTCCTAGTAATGACATAGCCTGATAAACTATGTTGATCCGAGAAGTGATTAGCATATGCCAAGAATGGTTGTGATGTATCAACAAGTCTAAGAACTTACCAACACCACTAGAATGAGAACATTAGAACATAACATAAACTTAAAGTACAATAGGAGTATTTTGTGTTACTATAATTACTTATTTGAGAATTAAACAGGTCTTTATTAGTATGTCAATAGTTGCTGAGTGGATGCACTATGATTATATGTAACTACGGTGGCATAGACTTAGAATCTGTGATCTTTGCTTTACTTCACGTTCCTCGTTTGGTTGTAGTCTTAGGGTTAGGACACACCCCTAAATTGTTTAGTGATATCCCGTCTACAAGTTGAATTTCGGGGCGAAATTCTTTTAATGGGGGAGAATGTAACAATTGGTAAAAATAGGAACGATCGTACAATGCTATTTTTTGATTATTAAGCAATATGAGTACTTTATCAAGAATGGTTGAAGGAATTTAACCTCTTTTATTTAAATAAGTTCTTGTGAAATATAAAACAAGTAACTAATGATAATTTCGTTATGATGTATGACTACGAACCATCACCGATTTGTGAAAATTAGCATATAACATCATTTGAACGCAACAAACTTAATTTTTGTATCAACATGTATCTAGTTGATAATTAAGTTAGGTTCTATGTAAAACGTGTGCTTAATAGTTGTGGAGGATCTAAATTTGACAAATATACGAACCAAAGTGACAAAACGTGTTTAACGATATGGTTAACCGGTTAAATGTCACGAAATTATACATTGGTCAATAAATTTTATATTTAAATAAATTAAAATATAAAATGAATTATTATAAGGTATAATTAGAATGTATTTAAGTATTTTCGAATAAAAAGAATAAAATATAAACATTAAAGTTCAAATACACAAAAACTACATTGTTATTTTATACTAAGTATACATGTATGTATTGTATATATGTAATATTATCTAGTGAATGACTAGTTATGGGTCATGACTTAAAGTGATTTCATGTAAGTTTTATGATGTCTAAATCAATTAAGATAAGAGAATTGGTGGAGATAAGTGCCAACTTAACTAATAAGTGCTTAATCACTTAAGACATTTTACTAAGAATGCTTCTTAATCCCTCTTCTAGTTTTCGAGATTAATACATTCCCTCTCCTTAACTAGAACTCCTAACTAACTAAATAACTAGTAGTTAGTTAGTTAACTAACCCAATCTCTAAGCAACCACCCAAGCAAGTGGCTAGACAAGATCATATCACTTAAACTTACATCCCATCACAAGCTAGTCTAGGTTTTGTCCCCTTATCCTCTTCCACTCTTTCCTCCTTCATATCCACGAAATTTCCTCTTCATTTCACCCTCATTTGACCAGCCAATACTCCAGGGAATTACTCTCAACCTTCATCTCATTTTCAAGCACAAGAACTTCCTTCCAAAGCCATCAAAACCATGAACTAAAGGGCTGTTGTCCCTTTTGTGTTTCAGCCACCATTTCACCCATCTACACCTTCCTTTTGCTTGATATTTTTACCACCAAATACCCCTGGAAGTTACTTGTTATGATACTCAAAATTATTGATTCAAAACAGTGAGTAAACTACCTGTTTTCTTGCTCTTTTGCTGTGAAATTTTCGTGACAGCAACATAGTCAAAAGAGTGGCTGTTTTGGAGCATCAAACCAACAACCAAAAGTTCATCTTCAACCTTCCATTCTTCAAATATTCACATAAGGTGAGTTCATACCCCTACATTTTCATGTTTTCTTCAAGTTTTAAGGGGGGGGGGGGAATACAAGTTAGAACACTAAACATAACTTAAATTTAAATGACAGCTTTCTACAGAAAAGTTGAGTCCTGTTCACGGACTGTTTTGACCATCTTAAACTTAATATCTTTCAAAACTCTACAATATGTAAATAGTTCAAGTTTATACCTTTCTAAGGACTACTCGCACGTGTACATACGATTTTTCTACAATTTATGGCGACTTTTATAAAACTGCCTGTCATTTCAGAAGTGATTTCGGACCAGTCTGTGAATATACTCATTTTCACACTAGTTTGAGACCACTAAAAATCATAATAAAAATTAGGAACAAAGTAGACTCATTTTATAAACTCTCAGAGGTGACGGATTCAGTTTTTGACTTACGATGATTTTTCTATGAGTTTTCTAAAAACAGGGATAGTAAAGGGTAAAACTGTCAAAAGTGGTTTATAGATTTATTAACACCTTCTAACATTTTTGAGCAATGTTTATACATTGAGGAAGTTAAAGCACAATCATTTAAATATGTTTAATTACCATTTTTACAAAATTGATAAGTACAAAAAGGTCTTTAGTATCAAACTTAAGGATTATTTCATGCAAAGTTTCTAATAAAAACGTAAGAATATGAACAACAATTACGAAACATACCAAATCATCTTTTAAAATTGATACATATATATATATATATATATATATATATATATATATATAACCATATACATATATATGTTTTCTTTACAAACTTGTCTTCTACATCAAAAATATACATATATAGTTTACGAAACTCTACTCCATTTGTATCCTATTGAGCAAAAGGTAAAATATTGTCAAATGCATATCTAAAGATTTCACGTCGTTTTTCATAGCTATCCCAGTCGTAGGGGATGATCATTTAAACGAACATTTTCACACGTAAATCTGTTTTATACTAAATTTTGTGAGACATCAACTTCACGTACATTCGAGTACGCATTTCAAGTCTTGTATTATATACCAGAATCCCTTGGAGGGGGAGCATGGTGTTTGTGTATAGATCTATACGGGCTTGACAACCCCGCGCCCTGACTGTTAGCTATAGTCCACCATTTGGGGTGACAAACGTCAGAACATTCCGACGCCTGAAGAACGTTGTGTATAGGCATTTCTAGTCAATAGCATGGTTATAAAACTCAGATGGAGTATTAAAACACATTGATTTATGGGGGTTTTCAGACGTATTGGAAATTTTATACGTACATACATTTTCTAGAAACAAACATTGGTCTTGAAAGAAGGCTACATTTATGCTAGTAGAAAATATAGGATTTTCTAGGAACAAACAAACAAGAACAAAACATTTCCTTTCATACAAACATTGTCATTTAATACTTATGAAACTCACCAGCTTAAATGTTGATCTACTCTTTCAAAACTACTTGTATGTCCCAGGGATTCAGTAATTACAGGTAACAAACAACTTTTGAAGAAGGGACGTTGCGGCGCCAGTTTAAATTCATATTTTGGCATCATATTGTAATTGGTTTTGAACATGTACCTTTTAACAATGTAAACTTTCAATTATATATATGATGGTTGTATTGCTTTCTTTACTATGTATTCATTTGTTACGTTACCACATGAAGTCATCCGCCCCCGAACGTTTCCGCCGTTCCGGTTTGGGGGTGTGACACAAATCAGGGCAATGTTGGATGGTTGGATGACGAGCCCGAAGATGACCATCCAACCCATTTGGATGGTCACCTCGCAGAAGGCTTTTCGGATGGTTCCGACTCCGAACCAGAAGTCAACAACCTACCTCAAGTAGTTCAGAACCCAAATCTCAACCTCTGACCTGCATTTCAAGGTCCCACACCCTTGTAGGCAACAAACTTGAATCGCTGCAGTGATGAGCAGGGTCAACCATTACCCTTCAATGGAGACAGACGCTTTTACAATATCAGCGAAGGAGGCTCTGCTGATCGAATCCTGTCCATTATGGTCCGCAGGATTGCTCGGAATATAGAGCAAGGTAAAGCAGCGATCGGCCAAATCGTGGAAATTAGTGCTAACTCAGGCGTTAACACGGTCCGGATTGTCCATCTTGAAAAAGCTACGGAAAGGACAAGGAGATTCAATGAGACTCTGTAGCAATAGCTAGCTGCATCCCGTGCTGAGGTGATAGAACTTCGAGTGCGTCAGAGAGCTCATGAGCGACATCTTCAGGACATAGTACGTCAACTGGATGATCTGAGGGTTCGGCCGAGGAATTCCCGTCGCCAGTAGAAGATGTCTGACTCATCTTTTTTTTTTTTGGTTTAAGGAATAGCCTTTTGTATCAGTGCTCTAGGTAGCATTTGTCTATAAAATATTCATGTCATTCAACTACTTTAACTAAACTTCTAAGCTGTCAAAGTTTTGCTACTTCAGATATGATGTAAGACCTACTCTTAGGTCAATTTTTCCCTGAACTCATTTCATCTTTAATATCAATGATATTGGCTGTGACATACCCAAAATCTCGGCCAGAAAAGACCGGTTTCATTTATGCTTTTTAAACCTTTTCAGAGTAAATCCTTTTGATTTTAAAAGTGATGTGGAATTTGTTCCCAAACACAAAGTATGATAAAATAATATTTACCAAAGCATTTCATAAAGAAATGTATTTTCATTATATTTTCAAAACTCGGGATGTCATGTTCCGATACAGACCATAAAGCATAAACGATAACATTACAAGTCATTCAACAAATATATACATATACAGACTTGTAAACAAAACAACTTGATGATTATCCATCTTATGCCCTCGCGCCACTTCCTGTAATACAAAGAAACTGAGTGGGTCAGGCTTGGGAGCCTGGTGAACGTATATGGTTTTCAACCCATAATAAATAATTATATTTAATTCCACAAACCAACAATAACCCAATTACCCATTCCCGTTATTCTCACTTTATGTCCCTAAAATAACTAACACAAGGGACCTAGTCTAAGAATATTTCATCGGGGCGACAACACATGCATTCAGGGGTTTCCCGGCAATATATGTCAAATAAGGCAACCATGGGGGGTGGAGTACAGCGAATGAACACCGAAGTTCATTAACACCTACAGGTGGCGAGCCTGCTAGTGTTCCACAAGACTGTCTAGAAAAGTCTGTGGTCGTCATCTAAACTCTGCTAGATGACTAAATCAAAACAACATCAAGGCCTCTCATCTGTTTATTACACACCAACTATCTACCCATGTTCTACCCAACATATTAGTAGATAAAAATATACATTTTTATACATAGTTTAAAATCTGTATAGCATGCTTTAATCAATACATATTCGACATAACAGATGAGGCACACACATATAACACATATTTCATAGAGAATAAATCAGATCTATAAGATAGAAAAAAGTGAATATAAATTCACACATATAACAACAAAATATATACACATAGCACGTATTTTATATAAAATATTTCATAATAATGTGTTGGAAGAAAGTAACTACACACTCACTTGATCAGAAGATGATCAGACAGCACTACGACTTGCAGAAGTAGTGTTTCTCCATAGATCTAGAAGATCTTCACAAAAATCGGACTCTTCGCGGGCAGAGCTTCGGCTCGGGAATCGCACTTCTCGGGATTTCGGGGCTTCGGATCTTTCTTCCGGGCTCGGAATGATACCGGGGATTCGGGGTATAAATGGCACGCTAATCGAGGCAAAAACTAGAGAGGAAGAAAGAAGTTTGTAAAAGAAAGAAGCTGCCCTCGCATGCCCCTTTTATAGGGCTGAACCCTCGCATTACGCTGGGCGTACTGCTTCGCTACGCTGGGCGTAATGCCGAAACGTCACTGCATGCGTCATCAGAGCACTCGAGTGCGAGGCTTCGTCATGCTTCGCTGTATGCTGGGCGTAACCCAGATAAGTCCGGTGACTCCTCTTTGGATAATATCGGGCATAATAATTAAATTTAAATATTAATTAATTAATAAACTTTGAAAATTCATATCTTCATTATACGAACTCCGTTTTTGACGTTCTTTATATCCACGGGTAGGTGAGACTACGCTCTACAACTTTCGTTTAGACTCCGTCAGCTAATTTTGACTTTATTTTTATTATTTATTTTTAGTAGGCCCGGACAGGAAAACTTCGTTATAAATTCATAACTTCTCCGTCCGTCGTCCGTTCTCGCCTAACTTTTCATCGTTTCGCTACTAACAACGAGATCTTCGATTCTCATTTAGATTGTTTCGGCTAAAAATCGATCGATCTCAAATCGAGTATTCGGGCTGCATACCGCTAAGTCGAAACTTCTGAAAATCATAACTTCCTCATACGAAGTCAGATTTGGGCGTTCTATATATATTCGGAAACCTCGTTTCGACCACTACAACCTTATGCAATGATATTGAGTTTATTTTACACTTAAATTTTGACGCTTATTTATTCTTAGTTAATCAAATCACATAATTAAGCAATTAAGTACGAAACACATAATACACAAATAATACGCGCTTATTATTTCAAAACGGGTTACAAAGGTTAACCTAGACTATTACATCAAAGAAAATGCCTAGCCTAGAAACACGGGCGTTACAATTCTCTCCCCCTTAGGATGATTCCGTCCCCGGAATCACATATCAACAAACAAATGCGGATAGCGACTCAACATGTCACTCTCCGTTTCCCAAGTGAGATTTGGCCCATTCGAATGTTTCCAATGGACAAGCACTAATTCTACCATCTTGTGTCGAAGTTTCTTAGTCTTTCGATCAACAAGTGCCTCTGGTTCTTCAATTAACCTCTTGTTTTCATCAATTCTCAATTCAGAAATTGGAATTATATCTGGAACTTCTCCCGTGAACTTCCTCAAATAACACACATGAAAAGTGTTCTGAATTCCATTCAGTTCCTCGGGTAATTCGAGCTTGTAAGCTTGGTTCCCAATTCTCTAAAGAACTTTAAACGGTCCAATAAACCTTGGACTCAACTTTCCCCTTTTTCCAAATCTTATAATTCCCTTCCATGGTGAGACTTTAAGTAAAACCGAATCCCCAACTTTAAAAGTCACCGGTCTTCGCTTCTTGTCAGCATAGCTCTTTTGACGATCCTGAGCTGCTAACATTCTTTCTCTAATTCTTTTCAACTTTGCAGCGGTTTGATGGACCATCTCGGGACCCATAAACTACTTTTCCCCAGCCTCAAGCCAACACGACCGTCACACCCCAAAACCAAGAACGGCGGAAACGTTCTGGGGCGGAGGACGTCATGTATAGTATCACAACACAGTAAATGTAAATAAGCAAACAACATCATCCATTGCATTAAATATATAATTTTAATACAAGTGTGTTATGTACAGTTATAGACACCAAAAATAATGTAACACAATATAATATGAGATGAGTCTTGAATGCACTCCATCTTCTCAAAAGCTGGCCTCGGTACCTGTCTACTGATGACCTGAGAATACAAGTTATTTTGAAAGAGTTTATCAGCATTAAGCTGGTGAGTTCATAAGTATTTTAGTGTCAATGTTTCTTGTCAAAAACGTTTGAACCTGTCTCAATGTATAAGTTTGTAAAAATGTAAGTAAATGTTTGAAAGTGTTTGTAAAAGTTTGAATCTCTCAGAAAATCCTATATTTTCTATAAAAGTAACCTTCTACCAAGGCTAAACTGTTTTGTAAACTCGTCTGTTGTAAAAGTGTGTAATTACCCAAGTATAACTATCCTTTGTTAAAAATATAGTTTGTACATTAATGCTTAAGTGAGGTTATCACTAAAAATATGTAATGGGTAAATCATTGTAGTAATGTAGCTTTGTATAATAAGACTACTGCTGTACTAAATACTACTACCTTAAACCGGATTTATATTAAGGTATAATGTGATAAATTGCACCATGCTATCGACTGGTAACAACGACATAATGAATGGTCGTAATAAAGTAATGACGTTTGGCACCCGCAGACCTGCAGGTCCGGCTGTAGCTAGCAGCAAGGTGTAGGATAGTCAATCCAGTATAGATCTATACGCAAACTCACGCTCTCCCTCCAAGAGAATTCTAGCTACAACTCGGTCCATGACATTTAAGGCATGCTCCGACACAGTGGATCATAATTATTAACGTATTTATGTATATGTGATGTTTCTCGTTCTAGTATGGCTGTATATGTACTTGTTTCTAGTATAGTTGTATATGTACTTGTTTATAGTATATCTGTATATGTTCATGTTTCTAGTATATCTCTATATGTACTTGTTTCTAGTATATCTGTATATGTACTTGTTACTAGTATATCTGTATATGTACTTGTTTCTAGTATATCTGTATATGTACTTGTTTCTAGTATATCTGTATATGTACTTGTTTCTTGTATATCTGTATATGTACTGGTTTCTAGTATATCTGTATATGTACTTGTTTCTAGTATATCTGTATATGTTCCTGTGTTACCCCGATGGTAACTAACTATTGATGTACTGATAAGTATGAATATGGAAGTACTTTTATGTCTATACATGTATATATGATATATAAGTAATATGGAAACGACCTTCGGATGGTCACCCGAAATCCCACCAGACCACATCTCAAGGCGCGAAAAGGAAATAGGGCGGATGACCTTCCTAAGTCCTTTGAACATTATTTATACATCTATACATATATGGGCATGCAATTGAATATATAAAAGCATAAATAAGTTTTCATAAAACATTTAAAGCATAAATATAATTTCAAGAGAAGATCGACTTGATGTCGATCTATAAAACAATTTGAAGGCATAAGTTGATAAAACAGTTTAAGTATAAGAAGCATTTGTTTGAATCACAATCTATAAATAAGTTTGGATAGTAAAAGAGTTTGTAAAACATTTCAAAGTAAAGCAGTTTGATAAACAGTTTGAACAGTGGTAAAAATCGTTGTTTTCCTAGTTATTAATCACATGTGATTAAATGCAATCACATGTGATTGAAACAATAACTATAAGTATTTGACTTGTATTCCCCCCCCCCCATAAAGTGTTTAAAACATTTAAAATCATTTCAAAGGTTGATTCAAGGGGTATGAACTCACTTGTGGTGAGTCGTTTGAATTGCAGTGTCGGATACTGTGCTAGGTGGCAAACGGAGACTTGTTTACACGCACGAGCCTAGTTATCATATAATAAGCATATATATAACTAATTAGACAAATAATAACTTAAATAAATAAGTTAAGACACTTAGGAAACATGTAAACACTTTTATAAGTGTTTAAGGTCCAAATGGTTGCATCTAAGTTGCTACGGGACAAGGCAAAAGGGTTTGAAACATCAAATGGCCTTGCATAAGAGTTCACCACCCAACAAACCCCACACTTTGGATTTTACGGCCGTAAACTCATGGGTTTATGGCCGTGAACTCCTCACATGGTGGTTTTGGGTGTTTTAAAGTGCTATCTTGATCCTAGAACACTCTTAGCTTTGTTGGAATAACACATGAAGTAGTTTAAGGCCCTAGAATGCTCCATAGGGGAGTTTACGGCCTAAAGTCCATTCACCCTAGAGTTTACGGCCGTAAACTCCTATGGGGTGATGGCTTTTAATTGTTTTGAGGCACTTACACATCAAGGATGGCTTCCATGATTTTATCTAAGGCTAATGGGGACAAGAGGCACACATTTGTGCCATTACTTGGAGTTTACGGCCCAAGATATGTTTCTTGGCCGTAAACTCCTTTTAAGGAGTGATTATGATGTGTTTTACTCTCCATTCAAGTCCCATGAGTTCAAGGTAAATTGTCTTAAGGCCTAAGGTGTGCTTGGAATGCTTTTTACCCTAGAAAAAGGGGTTTACGGCCCAAGAGAGGTTCTTGGCCGTAAACTCCTACAAAATTATGATTTTGAAGGGTTTTGATGTCCTAAATAAGCACAAGCATTTGAGGGTTAAAGTCCTTAAGCATTTGGGGAAGTTTTAGGGCACTAAATGCCCTTGAAAAGGGGTTTATGGCCCAAGGAAGTTCCTTGGCCGTAAACTCCAATTACTTGGGTTTCTTGGATGATTTCTAGCCTATAAAGATCATACACATAGTCCTTTACAAGTTGTCTAGCAAGGAATCGGGTCTAGGAAGCCTTAAAGTTCCATTTTGGAGTTTACTCCCCAAGAACGTTCTTGGGCAGTAAACTCCCGGATCTTGTAATCTAAACATGTTATTGATGTTAATAAGCATCTAACAAGTATTGAAACACATTTAGTAAAGTAGACTCACAATATGGGATGAAAACCCGAAGATCCGTCAGAGAGAATATGGCTTTTCTCTATTTGGAATTGTAAATAATGAATTTATTTAATTCAGAAAACTATTTATAGTCCTGGAATATTTTGGCAGAAAATATTTTTATTCCTGACTTTGGACTGTAATATTTTGAAACTTGAAATGCCCAAATTTCACAAAACCAGGAGCATCCACTCTCCTGATATCTCCTAAAACATAAACCCTAATGTACATAGACTTGTTCGGAAAAGTATGAAAATCACTGAAACTGAACTGGCTTCTATGTAATAGATGATGTTCGTACAAATGGAAATTTCGGGTTGTCACAACGACGGCGTACGACACTTCTGTCCGTACAAAGCTTGATAAGGTGCCATCTTTATGCTCGAGTGGAAACTATTATTGTAGGAAAATTCTACCAAAGGTAAATGTTCATCCCAGTTACCTAGGAATTCTAGGGTACATGCTCTCAGCATATCTTCAAGTGTTTGTATTGTTCTTTCACTCTGACCATCAGTCTGCGGATGGTAAGTTGTACTTAAACACAACTTGGTACCCATTTCCTCTTGTAGACATTTTGAAAACTTTGAGGTGAAACGGCTATCACGATCAGATACAATCGTTAACGAAACACCGTGAAGCCTCACAATTTCCTTCACGTAAGAATTCGTGACCTTTTCCATAGACCATTTCTCATTGGCTGCTATGTAATGCGCACTCTTAGTGACTCGATCAACGACCACCCAAATCATGTCGTGACCACTTTTCATTCTGGGCAGTTTAGTGACAAAATCCATCGCAATGTCTTCCCATTTACCCATAGGCATAGGTAAAGGTTCTAAACTCCCATATGGTTTCTGATGTTGTGTCTTGACTCTCGCACAAGTCACACACTCGGCCACATACTTTGCAGCATCAAGCTTCATCGTCAGCCACCAGTAGTAGGGTTTCAGGTCCCTATACATTTTAGTGCTGCCAGGATGAATTGAGTACATGGTTTTGTGAGCTTCTTCCATCAGAAGATCTCTAATTCCTCCGGACTTAGGTACCCAAATACGGTCTTGGAATACCTTCAATCCATGACCGTTTGTACCAAACACCAACGTTTTGCCCAAACGTTCCTCCTTTCGGTCATTCTTCTCAGAAGCTTCTTCTTGAGCATTCTTTATACTTCCCACAATTGTCGAGACAACTTCTATTCTCAATGCTCTTGGCCTTTTTCCATCAAGATTGACTTTCCGACTGAGAGCATCAGCAACGACATTAGCTTTACCGGGGTGGTAAAGTATCTCACAGCCTTAGTCCTTAAGTAATTCTAGCCAACATCGTTGCCTCATATTCAATTCTTTCTGACTAAAGAGATATTGGAGACTCTTATGTTCAGTGAAAAGTTTTCACTTCATGCCATAGAGGTAATGCCTCCATATTTTTAGAGCGAAAACTATCGCTACCAACTCCAAATCATGAGTCGGGTAATTCTTTTCATGCTCCTTTAGTTGTTGAGACGCATATGCGATCACCTTATCTCTTTGGGTCAAAACACAACCCAATCCAACCCAGATGGATCGCTATAAACAGCGAAGTCTTCAACTCCATCGGGTAGAGATAGAATTGGTGTCTCACATAGTTTCTTCTTTAGCTTCTCGAAATCTTCTTTATGCTTATCACTCCAAGCATAAGTAGCTCCTTTGTGGGCTAAAGCAATTAATGGACTAGCGATCGAAGAAAAGCCTTGGATAAACCTTCGGTAATATCCGGCTAATCCTAAAAGCTTCAGATTTCCGTGGGACTTTTTGGCTGTTCCCACCTCATTACAGCTTTAATCTTTGCTGGATCAACCATTATCCCTTCTTGGTTTACCATGTGACCCAAGAATTGGACTTCTCGAATCCAAAAATCACACTTAGAGAACTTCGCATACAGCTTCTCCTTCTTCAAGACTTCCAACACTTCTCACAAGTGTCTGCCAATGTCCTCTTGGCTTTTCGAATAAATCAGAATGTCGTCTATGAACACTATCACGGATTTATCAAGGAACGGATTACAAATCCTATTCATTAAATCCATGAATGTTGCTGGAGCATTGGTTAGTCCAAAAGACATAACCAAGAACTCGTAGTGTCCATATCTAGTTCTGAATGCAGTCTTCTTAATATCTTGCTCTCTTACTTTCAACTGATGATATCCTGACCTCAGGTCGATCTTCGAGAAATAACTTGAGCCTTGAATTTGATCGAACAGGTCATCAATCCTCGGCAACAGATATCTATTTTTTAATTTTGCCTTGTTCAGCTCTCTGTAATCGATGCACATTCTCATACTTCCATCTTTCTTCTTTACGAATAACACTGGAGCTCCCCAGGGTGATGAACTAGGTCTAATGAAACATTTGTCCAACAACTCCTGAAATTGCATCATCAGCTCCTTCATCTCCGTCGGTGCTAATCGGTAAGGTGCTTTTGCAATTGGCGTGGTCCCTGGTAACAAGTCTATTCTGAACTCCACTTGTCTATCAGGTGGTAATCCAGGAAGATCTTCGGGAAATACTTTCGGATAATCACACACCACTGGAATACTCTGCATCACCTTCTTTTCTTTCTTAGCATCAATCACGAATGCTAAATATGATGTACATCCCTTGGTCAAACACTTTCTGGCTTTCATTAGGGAAATGATTCCATAATTCACTCTGTGTTTGTCCCCATACACCATAAATGATTCCTTCACAGGCGGGTTTACTTTCACTATTTTCTTCTTGCATAAAATCTCGGCGTCATTGGCGCTAAGCCAATCCATTCCCAAAACGATGTCGAAACAATTAAGTTCGATAGGCAATAATTCCTCATGAAACTTATTCCCATTCGGGTCGATTAAGATGTTTTTCATACGATGGCTAACAGGTACAAACTTGCCACTAGCAACTTCGACTAATAAAGTATTATCTAGTCTATCAACAGGCAAAGCTAGTTTCCTACCAAACTCATGCGAAATAAAGGAGTAGTTGGCTCCAGAATCAAACAAAATTTGAGCAGGTAGTTCGTTAACAAGAAAGGTACCTAAAGCGACATCAGCTTCATCTTTCGCAGCCTCAAGTGTCATTTGGAAGGCTCTCGCCTTTGGCTTTGGTGGAATGTTGGGCTTCGCTGCCTCCTTCTTCTTCGGACAGTCTTTCAAAATGTGCCCATCTTCATTACAACCAAAACACATCCTTTTGTTGATCGGACACTCATTGGCAAAATGCCCAATTTTTCCGCACTTGTAGCAGGTTACATCCTCAGTACATTTCCCAAAGTGCTTTTTCTTACAGTTATCACACCATTTCGCTTCGCCTCCCTTTCCTCCAAAATTCTTCGAATTTGACTTCGAAAATTTACTTTTCTTATTGGAACTTGAAGTTCCTCCAATTTTTCTCTTTTCGGCAACTTCAACCTTGTCGGCGGTCCTTCCCTTGATCATGTCCTCAACAGACTTGGCAGCCCGAATAGTTGCCTCTAGAGTAGGTGCCTGACGCACTGGCACCGCGTACTCCCATGGAAGTCCTTTTGCATATCGATCAACCTTTGTCAGCTCATCTGGCACGATGCACAAAGCAAACTCCATCTTATCGATGAAAGCGTTTGTGTATTCATCAACTGACATGCTCCCCTTTGTCAATGTCAGAAACTTGTTCTCTAACTCCAACAGATTTTGGGCCCAACAGAACTTGCGCTTGAACTGCACCAAGAATTATGCCCATGTCAGTTGTAGTGGCTCATTAGGGCTTAAAGTCTTTCCTAGAGTGTTCCACCATCGAACGGTTCCACCTCGGAACTGACGCACTGCATAGATAGTCTGCAACTTGCCTCTGCAGCCACAAGTCATGAACGCTAACTCCATTTCTGAGATCCAATCCATAACTCCAATCGGATCCTCCTTTCCATTGAAGGTCGATGGTTTTCAAGTTAGAAAGTCCTTGTAGTTGCATCCCATTCCATCATTCCTTCCATCATGGTTGAATTGCCTAACTATCGGTGGGTTGGCTTGACCAACAGAACCACTAAAGTTTCCGCCTTCCGAGTGCCCTTCATTCAATTCGGGCTCTTCCACTTGAACTGACAGTTCTTCACGATTTTATTGAAGCAACCACCTAGTCTCCTCCATTTGACGATCCAACATCATTTGAATCATCATTTGTACACCAGCCATTGTTATCGGCTCGGGTGCTGCTGCTATGACAGGTATCTGCTCAATCACTGGTGGTTGATTCCTGTTTTCATCAGCATTTCCAACTCTACTTCTTGTTCTCACCATTTTTGATCTATACACCGAATAAGGTGAAATTAGATCCTAATTCACGATAGATATTCAAATCATCCTTATCACTCCGAAATGTTTACATGCTATTTCTAATATCGTAGACGTACGCTTAGAATTCTACACACATAAGGTTTCCAGATCCGGTCGACAACAGACCATAGATCCGAACAAATAATATCATATATGGCAATATATAACATTTAGCACATAAAAGCATTTTAGGCAACTTTCCTAAAATAAACTAGTGCTCGTGTCTAAAATATCACAGACGCACATCTAAAAATATCACTTAGCATTTTAAGTTTAAGTCTAGAAATCCTACAAATTCCTAGTTCGCTTAAACTAATGCTCTGATACCAACTATGACATCCCAAAATCTCGGCCAGAAAAGACCGGCTTCATTTATGCTTTTTAAACATTTTCAGAGTAAATCCTTTTGATTTTAAAAGAGATGCGGAATTTGTTCCCAAATACAAAGTATGATAAAATAATATTTACCAAAGCATTTCATAAAGAAATGTATTTTCATTATATAATCAAAACTCGGGATGTCATGTTCCGATACAGACCATAAAGCATAAACGATAACATTACAAGTCGTTCAACAAATATATACATACACAGACTTTTAAACATAAAAACTTGATGATTATCCATCTTATGCCCTCGCGCCACTTCCTGTAATACAAAGAAACTGAGTGGGTCAGGCTTGGGAGTCTGGTGAGCATATAGGGTTTTCAACCCATAATAAATAATTATATTTAATTCCACAAACCAACAATAACCCAATTACCCATTCCCGTTATTCTCACTTTATGTCCCTAAAATAACTAACACAAGGGACCTAGTCTAAGAATATTTCATCGGGGCGACAACACATGCATTCAGGGGTTTCCCGGCAATATATGTCAAATAAGGCAACCATGGGGGGTGGAGTACAGCGAATGAACACCGAAGTTCATTAACACCTACAGGTGGCGAGCCTGCTAGTGTTCCACAAGACTGTCTAGAAAAGTCTGTGGTCGTCATCTAAACTCTGCTAGATGACTAAATCAAAACAACATCAAGGCCTCTCATCTGTTTATTACACACCAACTATCTACCCATGTTCTACCCAACATATTAGTAGATAAAAATATACATTTTTATACATAGTTTAAAATCTGTATAGCATGCTTTAATCAATACATATTCGACATAACAGATGAGGCACACACATATAACACATATTTCATAGAGAATAAATCAGATCTATAAGATAGAAAAAAGTGAATATAAATTCACACATATAACAACAAAATATATACACATAGCACGTATTTTATATAAAATACTTCATAATAATGTGTTGGAAGAAAGTAACTACACACTCACTTGATCAGAAGATGATCAGACAGCACTACGACTTGCAGAAGTAGTGTTTCTCCGTAGATCTGGAAGATCTTCACAAAAATCGGACTCCTCGCGGGCAGAGCTTTGGCTCGGGAATCGCACTTCTCGAGATCTCGGGGCTTCGGATCTTGCTTCGGGGCTCGGGAATGATACCGGGGCTTTGGGGTATAAATGGCACGCAAATCGAGCAAAAACTAGAGAGGAAGAAAGAAGTTTGTAAAAGAAAGAAGCTGCCCTCGCATGCCCCTTTTATAGGGCTGAACCCTCGCATTACGATGGGCGTACTGCTTCGCTATGCTAGGCGTAATGCCGAAACGTCACTGCATGCGTCATCGGAGCACTTGAGTGCGAGGCTTCGTCATGCTTCACTGTACGCTGGGCGTAACCCGGATAAGTCCGGTGACTCCTCTTCGGATAATATCAGGCATAATAATTAAATTTAATTATTAATTAATTAATAAACTTTGAAAATTCATATCTTCATCATACGAACTCCGTTTTCGACGTTCTTTATATCCACGAGTAGGTGAGACTACGCTCTACAACTTTTGTTTAGACTCCGTCGGCTAATTTTGACTTTATTTTTAGTAGCCTCGGACAGGAAAACTTCGTTATAAATTCATAACTTCTTCGTCCGATGTCCGTTCTCGCCTAACTTTTCATCGTTTCGTAACTAACAACGAGATCTTCGATTCACATTTAGATTGTTTCGGCTAAATACCGCTCGATCTCAAATCGAGTATTCGGGCTGCATACCGCTAAGTCGAAACTTCAGAAAATCATAACTTCCTCATACGAAGTCAGATTTGGGCGTTCTATATATATTCGGAAACCTCGTTTCGACCACTACAACCTTATGCAAAGATATTGAGTTTATTTTACACTGAAACTTTGACGTTGATTTTATTCTTAATTAATCAAATCACATAATTAAGCAATTAACCACAAAACACATAATACACTAATAATACGCTCTTATTATTTCAAAACGGGTTACAAAGGTTAACCTATACTATTACATCAACGAAAATGCCTAGCCTGGAAACGCGGGCGTTACATTGGTAGTTAGCTAATCTTTCGTAGAAATCTTTGTTCAAACACATTCATTCATGTGATTCTAAAACTCTATGGAACTCATACTCTTATCTAGTTGTTGAACTATGGCGATTTAGTTCATGGGACTCATTCATTTACTTCACTATTTAACTCTTATCATTATACTCATCTTTTAAACTTATTGTTGAAAGATGCCTCCCTGAAAATCAGCAAGGCATAATCCTCCGATTACTCCAACTCAAACACCAACTCCTCCACAATTTGATACGGAAACTCTTAGTGTTGCGGTAGCTGCGGTTGTTGCTACAGCCATGGCACAATACCACAACAACCAAGGAACTAGTGGACGTGGAACAGTTGTCCATTCTACGTAAGGTGATGTCGTTGTGCGCTCGCGAGAGTGCACTTATAAAGACTTCACAAACTGTAAGCCCCGAACCTTCAATGGGATCGGTGGAGTCATTGCGCTGTCGCAATGGTTCGAAAAGACGAAATCAATCTTTGAGATATGTTCCTGTACTGAAGGAAGCAAAGTAAAATTTGTTGCATGCACCTTTAGTGATAGAGCACTGACATGGTGGAATAGCCTTGTGAAGTCACTAACCTTAATAGTGGCAAATGCTATGGGCTGGGAAGCTCTTAAAGGTCTGATGGTTGAAGAATAATGCTCGAGGGGCGAGGTTCAGAAGATGGAAAAGGAACTCTAGAGTCTGATCATGAAAGGCTCCAACATAGTTCCCACTGCTAGATTTAGCGATCTGGTAACACTATGTCCCAATATGGTTCCCACTGAGGGGAAGATTTTAGGGGAATGTCTTAGCTTCAAACCCCACTACTTTTGAGAGTGCCAAGCGATTGGCACAGAGACTCATTGATCACAGAGTCTCTACCTCGACAACAACAACAACAACTCTGGCTAGCCTAGAACCCTCCAAAGCCACTGACAACAAGCGGAAGTTCTGGGATAACAAAAAGGGAAAACTGGCGCAGAACTCTGCCAAGAAGCAGCAAGTGGTGGCTGTTAATGCTGCAATTGTACCTACTGCTACGATGCCAAGGAAGCCGTATACCAACAATTTGCCCAAGTGCAAAAAATGCACTTTTCATCATAATGGTGCCTGCCGGGAAATGCAATGCACTAACTGCAACAGAAAAGGGCACACTGCCCGATTCTGCAAGGCTCCGGCAAGGCCAATTAACCAAGTCCCCGGCATAGGTGCGGGCTAGGCTTGCTACGGTTGTGGCAAGGTTGGTCATTTCAAGAGAGACTGCCCGAAGGCAGGAAATGCCGAAGGAGTGGGAATGATTCTGGCGATAGGCCACGAGGAAGCCGTAGTTGATCCTACGATAGTTACTGGTACGTTTCTCCTCGATAATTCATATGCCTATATACTATTCGATAGCGGAGCAGAGAGAAGCTTCGTAAGCCAGAAATTTTTTCACTTACTTAAACAAAAACCACGAGCAGTAGAGAAAATTTTCACTGTAGAAATGGCAAACGGGAAAACGGAAAGTACTAACTGTATATACGTAGGTTGTACTCTAACTCTAGATGATCATTCTTTCCAAATAGACCTCATGCCGGTCTTAATTAAAAGTTTCAACGTCATAATCGGCATGGATTGGCTAAGTCATCGTCGCGCCGTCAGGGGCTAATCCAGTAGCCAAATCTCCTTATCGTATAGCACCGGCAGAGATGCAGGAACTTTCCAGTCAGCTTAATGAACTTCTCAAGAAGGCATTTATTAGGCCATGCTTCTCACCATGGGGAGCACGGTCTTGTTCGTCAAGAAGAAAGACGGATCGTTTCGTATGTGCATCGACTACAGGGAACTCAACAAGCTTACCATTAAGAATCGTTATCCTCTACCCCGCATTGACGACTTATTTGATCAACTTCAAGGAGCAAACTACTTCTCGAAGATAGATCTAAGATCCGAGTATAACCAGTTACGAGTGATAGAGGAGGATGTTCCCAAGATAGCCTTCCGAACTCGTTATGGACACTACGAGTTTGTAGTGATGCCGTTCGGATTAACCAACACACCAGCATTATTCATGGATTTAATGAATAGGGTATGCCGTCTTTACTTGGATCAGTTCGTCATTGTCTTCATCGATGACATACTTATCTACTCTCGAAGTAAGGAAGAGCATAGTCAACACCTACGAAGAGTCTTAGAAACCTTACGACCGGAGCAACTCTATGCGAAGTTCTCTAAGTGCTAGTTTTGGATTCGAAGAGTCGAATTCTTGGGCCACGTTCTTACTGAAGAGGGAATTCACATGGACCCTTCCAAAATCAAGGCCATTGAGAACCGGTCAGCACCGAAGACACCTACAGAAATTCGTCAATTTCTAAGTCTCGCTGGCTAGTATCGCAGGTTCATACAGAACTTCTCTAGCATCGCTAAGCCGCTTACTACACTGACCCAGAAAGGCGTGGCCTTTAACTGGGAAGAGAAACAAGAGAAGGAATTCCAAACGCTGAAGCGAGCCTTATGCACTGAACCAATACTATCCCCCCCGGAAGGAATAGAAGACTTCGTAGTCTATTGTGATGCATCTAACCAAGGGCTCGGATGTCTTCTGATGCAACGAGGTAAGGTCATCGCCTAGGCCTCAAGACAGCTGAAGACACACGAGGTCAACTACACTACACATGATCTTGAGTTAGCAGCAGTTGTGTTTGTTCATTATCCAGCTCGTTGTAAATACATTGAAAATGCTTGACCCATTGTTTCAAATCCATAAAATTGTCTTTAACATCTCTTCTTCTTCGATATTGAGTACGACCAATTTAATGGTGAAACAAATGACAGACACGAGAACAAAATGATTCATTGCAAACTTTTGGTGGACCTGCTGGAAAATCCTCCTCTATAGTTACGATCCAAGCATGAACCAAAGAAACCTCATGTTCAATGCTCCATCTAGGTGGTACAGGTGGGTCCATATTTGCAAGGTAAAATTGTAACGTGATACAATTAATATGGATATGAACAATTATTTATAGTGGCCCCCTTTTGTAGCTCCATCTATGTTGTCAAGTCAAACAATTGTGTCTTGTGTTGTTAGATAGTGCAATGGCTTGTCTACTCAAACAGCCCTCTCTTGTGTTTTCAACAAGTACAATGCATTCTTTAGTTAATTTGGACTATGAATTGCAGACAAATTAAAAAATTTGACTCGGATTTTGTGTAGAAACTTATGTGCTTTTTTGACGAACATTAAAAACGTGTCGTTTATTGTTGTCATAAAGCCTACTATAAATTTACTACCAGTTAAAAAATCATTTCACTTTAAGATATATATCAGTTCTTCGTATATTAGTTTTAAAACTTTACTCTCTTAATTTCGCTAAAAATGACTTCAAAACCATGGACAACTAAGGAGTAGTTGGCTCTTAGTCGTGCATATATTCATGTGTATGAGACCAATAAGTTGAATGATCCAATGTTTTGGGCTGGTTTAACCTATATCTTCAACGTTGGAACTCGAGCGACTACAGAAAACCATCATGACAACATAATATCGCAGCAAAATGTTATGAAATGAATACTAAAATTCTATTATTCAATGATCTTTATACCAAAATTAAGGACGCACGTTTAAATGCAACTGAGGAGGTCATCTTGGAAGCGACTAAAGAGGAATACAAATCATTAAGTAACGGGTTGGAATTCTAGCGTGAAGCCCCTTGGAATATTTTGAAATATGTCCCATTTATTTAATATCTATTTCTATCTTTTAGGTTTGTACTAGGTTATTTACATGTTTTTCGTCTATATTAGATGTACCTCCTCTGTTTTATGTTATTTATGAAAACTCATTGGGTTATTTTTAACGATATTCCAAATGTCCTCATACTCTATTATACATAAAACAATACATTACAAAAAAACAATTCCCTGAAGCATTACACATAAAACAGTACATTACAAATAACAATTCCAAACGTCCTCATACTCGATTACACATAAAACCTTAAAAATAACAATTTCACGAAGCATTACACATAAAACATTACAAATATGAAATTTACATAATTACAGAGCTGTCTACATGAAATAATGATTATTTTTAACAAGATTCCAAATGTCCTCATACTCAAAGTCACTGCCTTCATGCTCCAAAATGTAAAAATCTTTAACAATATCCAAAAGCTCTTCGGCGTCTGCATAATAAGTTTTTGGTATTTTTAATATAATTATATGCTCGATTAAACCATATGACTTCTTCGTTTACATCCATCCATTTACTGAAAATATCTGATTGTAGTTGGTGATGTCCTTCTTTCATCTCATCGTTGAAAAAAGCTATTATGTGGGTCAATTCATCACCTACCAGGAAATGTAGGGGAACTAGTGGCTTTACACCCTCCTTCACACTCATCCAACATCGTGTTATAACCAACACCTCGCTTGTCGTTCATGGTCATGTAGAATTGGAACCAGCTACTACACTCGAAGAAGTTGCTAAATTGGACAACATTTCTGAATATGGGTGTTCGTTTCGTATAGATGATATGGGTGTTCGTTTTGTATATATTAAACATCTCTTTATAATAAAAAAAAAAGGAGTTAACAAGGATTTAACAAGTCTAGTGGAATCTTTATGTACTACAGTGAGTTATCATGTCAAACAGTCATTATGTGTAGTCATTTCCAAGTTTGACTACGAATTGCAGGTTACTACAGTGACTTGTCATGTCAAACAATCATCTATGAATTCCAACTCTAACTACGAAATGGTTGCCTTTGGAGTATGATTTGCATATTACTATTATGTATAAATATGACATATACGATCGTTTTCTTATTAAAAATACTATATATAATCTCAACTTTATTATGAGTTCATCCTCAAAGTTCGAAATTCGCTCATGTGATGAAGTAGATTGTTACTATTGTGATCCAGTTGACCCCTTTGTTACACCCTCTTCGGAAGGCCTATATATGTCGGATGAAAGTTTACAAGAATTGAAAACGACTAAAGAACAACAAAAACAGGATAAAGAGTAATCCCAGCTTCTTAGTCAACATCGTAAATTTATTACATCGAAATGCAAACAAGCTCAATAATGGATTGACTTAAAAAAAAAACAAAGAACATGAAGAATATATGTTTCTTTACCGTTATATTCCAAGTATTTTTAAAAATCATTTATAACAACTTCAGTTGCTTTTATGATGTTTAAAAATCATTTACGACTCTTTAGTTGAAGGTGGTTTCAAATCATAATTGGCGCTATAACTCTGTGAACAACTCGCAAAAGCCCTAATATTAACTGTCGTCTCCATAGTAGGAATTCTCGTGTAACGTGCTCCACTGTCGGAAGCCCTTATAGAAAAATTGTTTCTCGTGTCCTGCGTGACCACATGTAGAACATGCTTTTCTTATTGGACCCTTTCCTTGAGATGAAATGCATTATGTGTTTCTTGGCCTGCCTGGCTGATGTTTATTCATCGTTGGTGGCCTAACAGTCATCAAATCATTGGGGATCTCCAATTCGGATGGCTTTGGGAAAGGTTTTACTAATTCCTCATATGTTATCCTCAATGTTTCAGTATGGTAAGTGTTTAATGCATACATCGAGCAGTCTCGATAGTTGTTGATTGTTAGCACTCTTATGACATGACCACAAGGTATGCCGTCAAGTTTCCAATGCCTACATGTACATGTCATTTGATGGAAATCAACAATGACGTTTCGTGCCCCCTTTTGACATCATATTTCTTAGTTGAGATCATGCGAACATCCCAATTACTAAAAGTATTTTTATATTGCTTTACAATATCACAGGCCCAAGGGGTGAGTGTTTTTGTTGCTTCTGCTAAACAAATAGAGAAAATTACACAGTTAAGATCACTAACATTTAACACAAACATTGATATTACAACTTACTACCTGCAAAGTTATTTCTTTGAAACCACCATTGTTGCATTGTAACACAAAAAAAGTCAATCAACATTAGTATTGGCACCTTACATGGATATCTAGATAGTGCATTTATAGACTCTGCACTATTAGATGACATATGATTGTATCTGTTGCCTCTAAAATGTGGCCTAGACCAAGTTTTAGGATTTATATTTTGTAAGTATTCCATACTAGTTCTTTTGTACTTTTCATAAGTTCTATGGTAGCGTTAAAACCATCAACTGTATAGGCTCTACAAGCCTCCCAAAAAATTCCTTTACCTATCTTACTCTTTCAGTATGTAGCTACTATGTTGAAATATAAATGGACACCACATATTCTGTGATCAGAATGTGGAAAAATGTTGGCAACAGATGTTGCTATAGATGGAGACCTATCAGATGTAATTATAAGCCCTTCCGTATTGCCTATAATGTAGCTACAATCACGTAGCTACAATCACGTAGTTTTTGAAAAAAAACATGTCCAATAATGTGTACACTCATTTTTGCATATATCATAGCGGTAATATTTGGTTTTGTCCATTCTTAGTAACTGCAAGTAAAATGGTACCTTTGAACTCACCCTTTAGGTGAGCTCCATCTACTACAAGGGTCGGCTTACAACAATTAACAAAAGAGCGTACTGTCACACCCCCAAAACCAGAACGGCGGAAATGTTTGGGGGCGGATGACTTCATGTACAGTATCATAACAATTGAATAATAGAGAGCAAAGCATTACAACCATTACATTGATAAATAATATGCTTACATTGTACACAAAAACATTGTTTACATGATATCCAATGCGTACGACAAAACATAAGTAATGTGATGCGACGAGGTCCCGTCCACCAAAAACTCTTGTGGTTACCTGTTTACTAATTTCCTAAGAATACAAGTGATTTTGAAAAGTGTCAACAATTAAGTTAGTGAGTTCATCAGCGTTTTGTATGAAAAGGATTTGTAACTCTCATGTAAAATGATGGTGTATACTTTCAAAAAAATCTAATATTTTCCTTTGAAATAAGATGTAGGTCTTCAATACAAAGACTAAAATGTGAGAAATGTTGTACCGGAAAAATGGTATTAATATGTTTTATCCTTATATAAAACTAATTGGATATATGTTAACTTCTCTCTAAGTCTTAAAATCCCAAGACTAAAAATGTAAGTGATGCTGCACTAGAAAGTAGTATTAGTAAGTTTTATCTTTATATAAAACTACTTGAGTGTATGTTATCCTCGTTGTGAGTCTTAACTCAAGCTTAAATGTGAGTAACATTGTACTGGAAAGTAGTATTAGTAAGTTATATCTTTATATAAAACTACTTGAATGTCTGTTATCCTCATTGTCAGTCTTAAACCAAGACTAAAATGTAAGTAATGTTGTACTGGAAAATAGTTTTAATACGATTTATTATTTTGTGAAACTATTTGAGTTTACACTAGCCCGTAAACCAAATGTTTTGGTAATACCCTATGTGAGTTGTTATAACCATACTAATGCGACTATTTGCCTAAATGATGTGCTTCGGACATCGCAACTATTACGACATTTGTCACCCTAGACTGGCCGGTCTAACAATAGCTAACAGTTGAGGTGCGGGGTTGCCAATCCCATATAGATCTATACACAAGTGTCACACTATCCCTACAAGAGACTCTGGTAATAATGCAGGTCTTACTTGTGTAATCTGGTAGGTACAGTGAAGCCAAATGTCTCACCACCAGTATCAACCGGTTTACGTCTATTGTACTGAAAATTTGTTTTCTTGTTAAATGAAAATAATTATACCTTTAAATAATCATATGTTTCGTCTAAAATGATAGAGTAGTTTTGTGTGACCCCCAAACTATACCAATTATAGTTTATCATTTTTGTTTGGTAAGAACATTTATGTAATCATTTATAGAAATATATAGTAATTATCTTGTCTAGTTTCAAAATGTAAGGTCAAACATCATATTTTTGGGTGGTAACCCACAAAATAGTGAAATAACTAGAATATACTCCTTTTTGATAGAAAAGCTATATTTTGGTAAAAAGTTTCCAAAAACCTTTGTAGTTTACAAAACATAATTTTTCTTATGATTTTATGACATGGATTATATTTGTTTTTGCTAGTTTTGCATTTGAAAACTAATATATCACAAATATTTTTATAAAATCTAGTAACAACCATAACTCATGCTAATAATATCTTATTTTGAAATAAAGATAAAACATTACAACTATTTGTGTGGTAAACTAAGTTTTACTTGTATTCCCACCCCCCCCCCCCCCCCCTAAAACAACAAAAACTTGAAAATGTGGGGGTATGAACTCACCTTGAATGGATTTGTGGGTTGTCTGAAGGGATGGTGTGAAGATTTGATGGTGTGAAGATTTCCAAGACTAAACACTTGAATGTGGGTGATGAACTCTTTGAATATGATATACTCCTAAGAGTTTTAACGCGTAATAATATGTTTAAATAACATGAAACCAACATGATAGTGAATAAATACACTAGATTTTGAAGTAATAATTACCAAATTCTAAGAACGAGCTTGGGGAATTAAACCCTTTGAAGCTTGGAATTGACTATTGAGAGAAAAGTGAAGTTAATAGAAAGTAGAATGGAACTGGTGGGGATTTTGGGTGCTTCATGTCGTGTTTAAGGTGGAGAGGTGATGGGACTTTTACTTGGTTAACTATTGGATAATGGTTGGATATCTGTTGGGTAATGTTTTGCATGGGAAAAGGTTGATTTATCTATTCATAAAGTAAACATTCCTTCCCTGCCTTTTCCACCGAAATCACCCAAAAACTACCAAAATCACATGTGTGATTTCGGCCAATGCATCAACCAAAATCACATGGTGATTTCGGTCTTAAAGCAAACCGAAATCACATGTGATTTCGGCCCATGGCCAACCAAAATTACAAAGTGAGTAGGGTACTAGGGCGAAAACCATAAAGCCAAGTTTAATTTATCATCGGTTCAAACTATTTGACTTGTCTTGACTTGTTATATCTTGTTGACTTTCCAGTGTTTATTAAGAATACTCTTTTCAAAGGTTCATTACATCATAGTGTTTAAAGTGTATATATATATATATATATATATATATATATATATATATATATATATATATATATATATATATATATATATATATAGGGAGTGGTTCAAATAAGAACCATAAAAGATTAAGAACCCTAAGAACCCCAATTAATTAGTAAATATTTACACGATAGTCTTACTCATGTTAAAATCCTAATTTTTTGTATTTTTGGTATGAGCGGAGCAAACCTATAATTTTTATAGTGTAATATTTACATCCATATATGCTCTCATATTTTAACACAAAACTTATATAAAATACAGATTTACACAGTCCATTTACAGTTTAATGCAAAAAATTCACAACTTAATACAAATTGTTTTATAATGATTCATTAATTCAAAGAAGTCAAAAACTCAAACTTTACCACCACATGCCGCCACCAACCACCTGTATCAACATAGTAGCCGTCATTTCTTCAAAATCGGATGTGTAAATAAAGTCATGCATTAACAACTTAAATACTACATTCACAGTTTAATAAGGCCTATTAATTAACTCGTTTTCAATTTAATGCAAAAAAATCATAAAAACTAGTGGATTCTTACAAATTTATACAACAAAAAATAAATATATTTATAAGAAAATTAACAAAAAAATTTATACATAAATCATTCATATTTTACCACAAATAATAAAAAAAATCATAGCAAAATACAGTCAGTTCACAGTTTAAACTAAAATCCATAGTTTAATGCAGTCAAATCACATTTTTAAACACTAAAATCATAGTTTAATATAAAAAATTCACAGTTTAATATTGTCAATTTCATAATTTAAATAAATATTCACAGCTTAATACAGTTAATTCAAAGTTTAATATACATAAATCATAGCTTAATACATAAGATTCACAGTTTATTACAATAAATTTACAGTTAATACAAAAAATATAAATTCACAACAATAATATCAATTTAAAATTTTTAATAGAAACAATTCACAGTTTAATATACAAAATTCACAACTTAATATAATAAATTCACAATTTAAGACAAAAGATTATATTTATAGTCATATTTTCAAACTACAACTTATATTTAGACGTTAATATATGAAGACATTTATACGTATTAAATTGCGAATTTAATATATTAAGTCTTGAATAAAATTTACAACATAATATGCAATTCACAGTTTAGTATATACAAAATTAATCAGATACATTATGTACACCACATAAATTCACAGTTTAATAGAGTTTTTCAGAACTCTCATTCATAGTTTAATAATCAGTTTAGGACTCTCATTCATTGTATTTATAACATAAAAACATATTAATTCACGTATTCACAGTAACTAACTTAAATAGAACTAAACAATAGTTGAAACATTAAAACAACACAGTTCAAAGCTTAACAAAATCAAAATTCATATTATTTGAGATAACACTAACATAATAACACACATTTTAAATTCAATTCATAGCTTAACAACAATAAAACATAAAGTGAATAAAAACTTGATGCAAACATTATAAAAAACATAATAAACATGGATTAACAACTTAATAGTAGAAAAAACTATGTTTAACAAAAGTAAACAACAAATGAGAGATTAAAACATTAAATTCACAACTTAACAGAAAGAAAAAAAAAAGTAAACAAATATCAACACATACCTGATGCAAATATGGTGTTGTTTCACTAAAGACCAAAGAGAAAAAGATGGAGTTGAGTTGGCGGTGCTACACCGGAGCAGCAAGGCAGTAGTTGTAGTGGTAGTTGACATTGATCTCAGATCTAGTCCTTCAATCTCGTCAGAAGTCGTAGATCTAAAGGCATAAATCATAGTTCCATAAGCGAAAATCATAAATATGCTGTCGGAAATCATAGATCTAACGTCGGAGATCATAGATCTGGACTGAACCGTTTTAGATCTGATCAAAACAAAGTATTTTGGAGGTTGAAGACATACATCTATGTTGGTAGAGGTGGTGGTGAACCAGATCTGAACGGATCTGGTGGTCTTTCATCAAGATCGAGAGAAAAAAAATGGAGGCGAGATGACGATGTGTTATCAAAGCTCACAGATCTGAACATCAGTGGTGGCAAAAATCAGTGGTGGAGTAGATCTGATGTGGTTTTGGAATAGATATACACTTCAAATGCATCAAACACACCGGATATGATGTAGATCCGCTGGTGTTTCACCAAAAAAAATGCGGAGAAAAAGATGATGCTGGAATATGATGGTGATGATAGCCGGAACCGACGTCGGTCAACGGCGGTGGCGACAGTAGGTGGCGGGCCGATAGGTAGAGGCAATGGTGGTAGTTGATGATCATAGATGGAGGGTTTGTGTTTGAGATTTTGAAGGTGAGTGAGAGTGTTTGGATGCAAGAAAATTAACCCTGATCTTGTTTTGTAGTTTAAGCTTAGAGGTTCTTAGGGTTCTTAACCTTTAGGGTTCTCATTTGAACTTGTACCTATATATATATATATATATATATATATATATATATATATATATATATATATATATATATATACACTTATACAAATGATGCCCCTTTGGATTTCAAAGTTTTATTGCAACAATGTTACGTTGTGAATTCACTTGTACACGGTTACAATTTAGACCTTGCTTGTTCCAAAATTTTCCTTTTGTCACATCATCCCCCCGTTAGAGGGAACTTCATCCTGAAATTTTCATTCTGGATGGGTTCTTGTAACTAGAGGAAAAGTTGTGGGTAGCTCTGTTTCATCTGATCTTCCCACTCCCAAGTGAACTCAGGCCCTCGTTTGGCATTCCAGCAGACCTTCACTATTGGTATACGACTTTGTTTCGTTCTCTTGATCTCTTTGTCCATGATTTCCATAGGTTCCTCGATGAAGTGTAAACTCTTGTTTACCTCGATTTCGTCGAGTGGGACTACAAGAGTCTTGTCGGATAGACACTTCTTTAGGTTGCACACGTGGAAGGTGGTATGTATGTTACTAAGTTCTTGTGGTAGTCAAAGTTTGTAAGCTACCAGAACGATTCTAGCAAGGATCTCGAATAGAACGATATACATTGGATTTAGCTTTCCATGTTTGCCAAAACGTATCATTCCCTTCTAGGGTGAGACCTTCAACAGAACGCGGTCACCAACCTGGAGTTCCAAGGGTTTTCATCGCTTATCAGCATAGCACTTTTGCCAATCCCGGGATGCCTTTAATCGTTCACGGATCTGAACGATCTTTTCCATAGTTTCTCGTATGATTTTTGGGACCTTGAGTGTGCTATCAGGCGCTTGCCTCTTTGCTAGTTGTGTGTCACCTACCTCAGCCCAGCACAGAGGTGATCTGTATTTGCGTCTGTAGAGGGCTTTGAATGGGACGACTTTGATTCTAGTGTGATAGCTGTTATTGTAGGACAATTTTGTTAGATTAATGTCTAAGTCCATAACTACAATTGGTAAGACTTGACCCGACCCGGCATGGTCCATTTGGGTTGCATGGCATCATGCACTTGGATAGACTATAATGAGAGAAATAAGACACTTATGGTTATTAATATATTATAAGTTCTAGTATATTAATAATAAGAATAATAAGATTATTTAATTAGTATTGATCAAGAATTAATCTAGGACTAATTAAGTGATCAAAAGAAGACTAATTAAATATATGGAGTGATTGTGTAAATCATCCATACTTATATAGTGGGCTAATGCTCCATGGATTATCTAGTTGGGCTAAAACCCATATGATGCTCCATGGATGCTCCATGGTGTATTCGTACCCATGGATCATGGAAATGAAAGGCCATGTCAATTAGGGTTTACATGGTGTAACCCTAACTATATAAGCATCTTATTCTTGACCAAAATCGGTCACTAGTGAGTAAAAGAAGGGCTAGCCGATTTCATGAAGTGTAGAATTCTCTCAAGTTATTCCAAGTGTATTTGGTGATGTGTGAACCATTTGAGGTGTCACACTTGGGGCACTAGGCACTCAAGCTTCATGAAGACATTCTACATCAAAGAGGTATGTATTCTATATTGTTACACTCATTGTTTTGTATGCTAGATTAGGATAATACCTTGGAAGTTCTTATTTGCATGTATAATAGAGAAAACATAGATCCAAGGTATTTAGGGTTGCATGTACACTTAGGAGTGTTAGAATGCTCATAACCCAACAGTGGTATCAGAGCCTAGGCTTGTTTTCTTGTCATACTTGCAAAACTGCTTAAAAAATTGAAGTTGTTGCTGTTTGATCATCAGACTTGGCGAGTCCATCAGGAGACTCGGCGAGTCTATGGCTAAAAAGTGATCAAATCGATCCAACTCGCCGAGTTGGTTCATGCACTCGACGAGTTGAACCCCCAGACAGCATAAATTCGACTTTTTTGGCTGGAATTGGACTAGGAACATTACCCTAAGATGTTTTTGAACTTATAAACTTGTTTTTGATGTGGTAATGTTCATGCTAATCCAATTCCAAAGATAATTGTCAATAGATTCATGTTTAGTATTAGTTTAAGGTTTAGACTAATTACATGAAAAAGTTTGATTTGAATTATCTTGTTCTTATGAGTTGCTTAGATTAATAGAAAAGTTGAGTGAAATAGTTGTTTTCAATCCAAATTAAACTAAGAGTTGATTCTAAAATGTGTTTTTGTAACTTGTCCTCAAGTTATATGAAAAGTCACATTTAAGGTTCATAAAACTCATAAAAGTTGGCAAAGGTTACAAAATGAAGAGTCTAGTTCTAATTAAATGGGTTTATGACTTCATAACTTGTCCTCAAGTTATGGAGGACCAAGAGTCTCTTCATTAAATAAATAAATAAAAAAAAGTGTAACCTTAATTAATTCCATAAGTTATAAAATAAAGAAAATTTAATTCTTTTATTAGTTTAAAGTCTTCCATACCTTGTCCTCAAGTTATGGAACTTGAAGAGTTTTTGGATTAAAACTACTTTAAACACATAAGTTATGGAATTAATTAGTTTTGAATAGTTTCAAAACTTGCCCTCAAGTTTTGGAATTTGAAAAGTTTTCTCTTATTAATACTTTAATTCCAAGTTAGCCCTTAGAATTTTAAAAGTTAAAATTCAACCCTTATACTTTATAATATTATAAGTTAATAATATATATATATATATATATATATATATATATATATATATATATATATGTATAAGAGTAAAGTCAGTCTTACCGCTAGTACGCCTCATTCACGAAGCCGGTCTATAAGGTGGGTATAAGGTTGTTGCCTATAAAATGGCAACTTAATGGGTGTCCACTCTCACCCACCGCTTGCTTGATTGGTGGAGGGTCGTTAGCCGAACGGGTTTGACAGGACTAGAATTCTCCCTTCATTAAAAGTATTAATGATAAATACTAAGTAACTAAACTCTTAATAATACCCAATCTTAGTTACTTAGGAAAAATGTGAATAAGGTGCTAATCCATGAAATTACACTTTGCACTTTGTTTAAGTCGGTTAGTGGAGCATGTGTGGTTAACCGGCACACTAACTATTTAACAAGGTAGGTAAAGGGTAACTTAATGTTTATCATAGTATCGATGGAGCGTGTGTGGCTAACCGGCACATCGGTTGAGGGGTAAACACTTAAGGGTACCAAGTAATTTGCATGGTTACTTCACACCTTGTTTTGTGATCCTCAGCATCCCAGTCACAAAACCTGAAGAGCACACTCGAGATTGAAACATGCCATTGAACAGTTCAATGAATCTCAAATGATCTAGGAGTTTCAAAACCAATTAAAACCTAATAATACATTTTGTTTATCTTGGTGGAAATTGGTGAATCGTCATTCACCTACCTTCAAATATTTTATAGCTTGGATTACGGCATACCTCTTCTAATTTATAAAATAGTTTGTTGGGTCCTAGCCTTAATATTTCATATTGGGTGTCATATTAAGGACTTTAAAATCAACTATCTTGAATATCTCCCAAAAGATGTCTGGTTTAGAAATTTATGATCTTCCCAAATCTCTTGAAACAAGCTTTCCTAAATGAAGATGATGTCCCATGGAAATCATACTTCTTTCACCTCCTCCAATTATTCTCCCTAACCCACAAGTTCAAGGTCACTCAAGCCCAATTGGCAAGGCAAGGTCTAGGTGTGGTCACGTCTTGGAGATGTAGTCACATATTGACAACCCGGGAGAGTTGGGTGTCAAAGTCTAGAGAAAGTTGGTGGTTCAATCACTTTCTAAGTCACATAGTGAGTTCCTTTGGGACACCTATGAAACAGACTATGACAAGACCCTTAATGATCTTATCTATTTGTTAAGATCAACTTCCTTAAAACTTGATGGACATTGACAATAGTGACACAGGAAATCCAGAAAAGCATTCTCTTCCTAATGGAAAGGGATCGGCCATAGTCAACTCGGTTGACCAAATGGTAAAGAGAAAAACTAAGTCTGTGATAGTCCCGTGTACCATTATCAAAGGGTCCATATGTTTATATTGCCAAAGGAAGGGACATTGGTTACAAATCTGCCAAATTTACCTAAGGATGTTGAAGTCAATAAGTTTGACTCTACTTCAGGTAAAGTCCACTATCTAGCTCTGTTAAGTTTCTAATCGGAGATTCTTGATACATGATGTGACTGGGTCACATGTTGATGTTTTAAGAATCAAAGAAAAGTAAAGAAACTTAAAGAAAGAATATGCTGAACCTGATCGCGTAGATGGATTTCTATCGCATAGCTTGAAGATCGGATTCTTGAGCTACTTCTTAGGAGTTATGAGATATTGCTTAGGAATAGATAACAACAAGTTTTCATATGAATTGTAAGGATAAGTTTTTCCGCAAAGTTTTAAAATAAAAGAAAATTTTAGATTTTATTTATTTTAAAATATCCTTACAATGGCATTTGAGGAAAAATTGTTGCTTATATGATTCCATTAATAGCAAGAGTGGAAATATGAAATTGATTCTTTCATTTGTGGTAATGTCTAAATTTACCAAATAAGGAAAGATTCTCATCACCCAAGTTTCAATTGGACCGGAACTTGGAATCATGCAAGTTGTATAGCATGATGAATGAGAACCTTCAAGTATTGGAAAATTAAGACTAATTACTTGTTCACATGGATGTGTGAGTCAAGCGAAGGACTAAATTGGACTGAGGGATCAAGTACACTTTCTTGTGCACTGGTCAAGTCCACCACCAAAAGATCGATAAGACTATTCGTCATAGTTTACTAAAGCTCAGTAAATATGATTATACTTACAAGCTTAAGTGTAATTCTGAGACATTGGAAAAGGTTCCAATGTAAGGCAGAGCGAATAAGAAAAATCAAATTAGGCAGAAGGATAGAAGTTTCTCAAATCTGAAAAGATGGGAGAGTACTTTCGTATCAGTTTTTGTGATCATTTTAATGATTTAGAGACCTTATCACAATTCATCCTCTAAGAGCCTTCTTATAGCTAAGAAGAGGAACTTGAATTGTTGAAGTGGTTAAATCAAGAAGATGATTCATACTTCGTTCCAAAAACAATTCTTAGAGTTATACTCTAAGATTGTAACTTGAGTGACATGTCTGAAAGAAGGTTTAAAACACTTGTTAAATGTAAGAGTAAAAGTTTTCTACTCTTGTACATTTGAAATTGGTAAGTTGTGATGTTTTGGATAAAACAAAGGCCAACTAAGGCCAGTTGTGTGAGGTGTTTTTCTTGATTAGAATCCGCACTATCTCTTGGATGTTTGACAAGGGAGTCTTATATGTCAAGAGGACATTGGGAGTTTTAAAGGTCTTGAAAGTCTCAAGAACTAATCAAGAATAAAACCTGAAGTTCTTCACTAGCACACGACTTGAGGTTTATAACCTATCGTGTTGACATATTCTGTGCCCATTCCAGTTAAAGTTGGCTTTGCATATGAGTTTTTAGAGTTCTCAATTGGGTGTATAGCAACTTGGAAGCAATGGCAGGCCCTTGAGCTGCCAGATGGCAAGAAATTAGATTTAGTTCAGTCCATATGAGTTTGGATTTGTCATTATCCTTGTCCTATGACTATGGTTTTCACAATTCACATGGATAAGAACACATAAACCATTAAATCTAAGTGTCATAAGGTTTCTCTCCGATTCATGAAAATGATGGTGGGGAAACACTTTCACTAAGTAGATTTTAGCTAGATAGAAATTGTGATATTTGCATTCTCAAAGTCGTTAGTGGAGCGTGTGTGGTTTACCGGCACACTAACCTGGACTTGTGAGAAGTGGCAAAAAGGTCTAACCATTATGATTACGGCATCCCTCTTCATAATTGTTTAGACACACAAGTGTGCTATCTAAGGGAAGGAGTATGATTTTGATAAAGTTTTATCAAAACAATCTAGTATCAGAAATCTGAACTTTGGTAAGAAAGTCAGCTGATTTCTGAGTACATGTCAAAGCTAGTGGGAGCATAAGTGTTATGCTAATAATCATCATGTTAGTGGGAGCATGATAATTATGATAAGTATTGAAAGTTAGCAATGTTAATTATAGAAAACAAAAGTTTCAATTGGGAAAGAGTTGTTTTGCTATAATTAAGGGAGAGGAAATTATACTTCATCTCAAATCTATAAGCTTAGATCGTGAGGTTTTAATCATTTAGTCAAGGATATATATGAATTTCATGGTGGAATGGCTCAACATAAGGAAATTTTGTATATGAGTCCATTATTTGCGTTCTAAAATTCGATTATGATTACGACATCCCTTTTCATAATCTAAATTATGAGAACTTGGCAAATTGAAATGGAAATGTTATAGCAAAAGACTGGTGTAGTCTTTATGTGAGACATCATGAATCGTGTCCCATATGCTTCAGATATAGGATCGATTACATGTGCCATATTCATCCTTTCTATAAATTTTCCAAATGCCTGGGGCATTAAGAAGGGAAAAGGTTTAGAACTAGATATGACTAAAAGGATTAAACAATTGTCGGGGACAATCTAAGGTTTACCAAAGATTGGTTGCTCAAAGACAGTTGGAAGTATAGTGATAATTCTGGAAGGACCATATTGACATAGTCTGTAAGGAGGCAACTCTTGTTCAGAAGGGATAAGTCAAAATGGAATCTGGAAATGTTTCAAAGTTAGAATTTTCAATCTGTTTAAGATTAGGAAACTTAATGCAAGAAGGATGTTTCCAAGGAGTTGATCTCCTTTGGAATACTCTGTAATGATTGTTGTCAAGTCTTTCTGACTTTGTGCATAATCATTACAAGAGGATCAATGCATATAAGTTTAGAATCTAACAGATTTCAGTAAATGACATGAATTTGGAATTATTGTATTTGCAGTAAGGATTTGGGAGTGTGAAAAGAGAATCATTGAAGTTATGTTCAATTGATCTAGTTCACAAATTAAAGATCATAGACACACATAGTATGCATACTTGGTGTGTGGCATGACTAGTGTTTAGAAAACATAGTGTACATGCTTGGAGCATGGGACAACTATTGTTTTAAATTCAACAATAAAGTTGATAGCTGAAACAGTATACAATGAATAATGTGTAATCATATGGTGATAAATAAAAGGTGTTTTATTTGTGTTCATAGGTTTTGATACCATATTGGATTCAATTATTATTGTGTTTCACTTTGCATGTTTTGACTTCCCGAATAAACTAGGTTATTCTTCCGGAATGACTGAGTTATTCAAACCATCCACATTCGGTCATATGTTGGAAGTAGATATGAATTAAGACTGTCATGGGTTGGCTTGTAGAGGTCTAAGGTGTTGGACAAAGGGCTACAACACTCATGAGTGCTCATAAGTTCTGGGTATTGGATTCAACCCGCACTCATTGGAATCATTTCATGGATTTTATCACGAGTGATCATGAGACGATAATATCTTATATTCTTCAAACCTAGAGATATGAGTTGTTACTATGAGTTGGTTGTACATTGATCGCACGAAAACGCATTTGGTAACTCGGTGCTATAAAACGTGCCTTTGTGTATGATTCAACAAGTAGTAGAACAAGCCATATGAGTCGAAGTTTATCCATTCCTTTTACCTTCGGGATAAAAGCGATATATGTGGGCCCCTCGATGATTTGATGATGACAAATGGAAGTGCTCGGTCGGGCCAGGACTGATTTGATTTGTTCAATTAGTCGGTCGTCATAAATCGGGAAACAACAAATGGACAGAGAGAATGATTATAATCCATGTCTCAGTCCATATGATATCTAGAATGGAGGAATATATGATCCCTTATCTAATGGACAAGTCATTGACAAAGGTCAGAGTTCATCTACAAGGTCAGAGTTCGACAGAAGCTTTTGAGAGCTACGATTGCCAGTTGGTTCCTGAAGTCATACGCAATAATAGTTTTAGACTTATCCAAGTAGGAGACTGTTGGATTAATGTCTAAGTCCATAACTAGAATTGGTAAGACTTGACCCGACCCGGCATGGTCCATTTGGGTTGCATGGCATCATGCACTTGGATAGACTATAATGACAGAAATAAGACACTTATGGTTATTAATATATTATAAGTTCTAGTATATTAATAATAAGAATAATAAGAATATTTAATTAGTATTGATCAAGAATTAATCTAGGATTAATTAAGTGATCAAAAGAAGACTAATTAAATATATGGAGTGATTGTGTAAATCATCCATACTTATATAATGGGCTAATGCTCCATGGATTATCTAGTTGGGCTAAAACCCATATGATGCTCCGTGGATGCTCCATGGTGTATTTGTACCCATGGATCATGGAAATGAAAGGCCATGTCAATTAGGGTTTATATGGTGTAACCCTAACTATATAAGCATCTTATTCTTGACCAAAATCGGTCACTAGTGAGTAATAGAAGGGCTAGCCGATTTCATGAAGTGTAGAATTCTCTCAAGTTATTCCAAGTGTATTTGGTGTTGTGTGAACCATTTGAGGTGTCACACTTGGGGCACTAGGCACTCAAGCTTCACGAAGACATTCCACATCAAAGAGGTATGTATTCTATCTTGTTACACTCATTGTTTTGTATGCTAGATTAGGACAATACCTTGGAAGTTCTTATTTGCATGTATAATAGAGAAAACATAGATCCAAGGTATTTAGGGTTGCATGTACACTTAGGAGTGTTAGAATGCTCATACCCCAACAAATTTGACGAGTGGTAAGTGGGTATCCCAATCCTTACCAAAGTCTACCAAACATGCTCTCAACATGCTTTCTAGCATTTGAATGGTCCTTTTGCTTTAACCGTCTGTTTAAGGGTGATAAGCCGTACTCATGTCGAGTTTGATTCCCAAGGACTTTTGGAGCGACTACCAAAACCGTGAGGTGAACCTACTATCTCTGTCGGAGATGATGGAGATTGGCACCCCATGTAGTCACACAATTTCCTTAACGTACGTCCTTGTTAGCTTTTCCATCTTATCGGTCTCCTTTATCGGTAGGAAGTGTGTGGATCTAGTTAACCTGTAAACGATCACCCAAATGGTGTCAAATCCACCCATTGTGTTGGGTAAGTTGGTTATGAAGTCCATGGTTATCCACTCCTACTTCCACTCGGGCATGTCCGGTTACTGAAGCAAACCCGAGGGCTTTTGATATTCTACTTTGACCTTGGCACAAGTCAGGCACTCGCCCACATAGGTAACGATCTCTACTTTCATGTTTGGCCACCAATAAAGTTTCTTATGGTCTAGATACATCTCGTTTGAATCGGGATGAATGAAGTATTTTGTCTTGTGAGCCTCGTTCATGACAACGTCTCTATACCCACCGAATTTCGGTGCCCAGATTAGATTCATGAGATAATAAGCTTTGTAACCCTTAACTTCAAGGTTTTTATCCATTCCCTATAAGGCCTCTCCTGCGATGTTCTCGGGTTTCAAGGCTTCTAACTGCGCCTTCTTAATTTGTGTAGACAGGTGTGAATGGATGGTCATCGTCAACACAAATGGTGTCAAATCCACCCATTGTGTTGGGTAAGTTGGTTATGAAGTCCATGGTTATCCACTCCTACTTCCACTCAGGCATGTCCGGTTACTGAAGCAAACCCGAGGGCTTTTGATATTCTACTTTGACCTTGGCACAAGTCAGGCACTCGCCCACATAGGTAACGATCTCTACTTTCATGTTTGGCCACCAATAAAGTTTCTTATGGTCTAGATACATCTCGTCTGAATCGGGATGAACGAAGTATTTTGTCTTGTGAGCCTCGTTCATGACAACGTCTCTGTACCCACCGAATTTCGGTGCCCAGATTAGATTCATGAGATAATAAGATTTGTAACCCTTAACTTCAAGGTTTTTATCCATTCCCTATAAGGCCTCTCCTGCGATGTTCTCGGGTTTCAAGGCTTCTAACTGCGCCTTCTTAATTTGTGTAGACAGGTGTGAATGGATGGTCATCGTCAACGATTTTCACTAGGCGGCCCGAGTATTCTTTCTAACTTAGGGTGTCTGCTACTACATTGGCTCTGCTCGAATGATAATGAATTTCGCATTCATAGTCATTTAACTATTCCACCCATCGTCGTTTTCTCATGTTGAGCTCCTTTTGATTGAGGATGTGTTGTAGACTCTTATGACCTGCGAAGATGGTACACTTTGTGCCGTAAAGGCAGTGTCCCATATCTTTAGGGAAAACACCACATCTCCTAGTTCGAGGTTATGTGTGGTGTAGTTGTCCTCATGAGTCTTGAGTTGCCTCGGGAACCTCTTTCTCCAGAACTCTGATCTGATGGTATCCCGACATTGGACCAACTTTTTGTGAAATAGCTCATTCTTTAAAGTTGGTTGAACGGGTCGTCGATTCAGGATAGGGGGTATCGGTCCTTGATGGTTATTTCATTTTTCTCTTGACAATCAACTCACATACGGAATGATTTGCCTTTCTTCTTAATGAACATGACCGGCGTTCCCCAAGGTGAGAAGCTTGGTCTGATAATTCCTTTAATCAACAACTCGTTTAGTTGACTGGACAGTTTCTGCATTTCAGCCGGTGCTAAGCGGTATGGGGATTTGGCTACTGGGGTGGCTCCTGGTAGCAAGTCGATTCTAAACTCGACTTGGCGTACGAGTGGCATTCCTGGGAGGTCTTCTGGAAATACATCATGAAAGTTACATATTCCTGGAATATTCTTGGATGTCCTTCAATTCCTGATTCATATTCCTATCATGGCCTAAGGAAGAGCATAGTATCCCTTTCCTAGGTACCTCTGATCCTTGATGCAAGGTATGATTTAGAGGGTTTTGTCGGATTTGTCATCATAGATAACAAGGGTTTTGGTTATTTTGTGAGTTAAGTCAAACGGCCTTTCGTAACATATGGTATTGGTATGATGAGGATTTAACCAAAACATGTAAATGGTTGCGTCAAAGTTTCCTATTGATCATTGGTATTAGGTTGGTTTAGAAGGAATGTTTGCTTAGATTTAGAGTGCATCCTAGGTATGTGTTGTTGGTGGCTTCAGTTCTTCCCCTAGCCATTTCTACCGGGAATATTTTCATGAATGTTTGAGGGTTTTGATTTAGTATGCAATTATACTTTGTGACTCACGAGTTTCCTCTCCGGACTCCTATTGTAAAGGTATGCATGCCTATGAGTTATTTGAGGAGGAAACATACTGATAATCACAGCGGGGTGCCCTTCAGCTTCCTCGCGTCCTGTGGTGGTAATTCCTTTGGCCCCGCTGTCCTTTTCTCTTTTAGTCTTTGGGCACTCCCTCTTGAAATGCCCCGCCTCCCCACGTCTATAGCAAACCTGACCCACCCTAGCAGTTGCGACTTGGGTAGTTTTTTGTACTAGCACCTTACAAAACAGGTGGTATGTCCCTTTCTGTTGCAATTATTGCAGTGCAACTCTCTGAAAGATCCAAAGTGATGGAAGCTACATTTGTTGCATTTTGGCAAGTTCCCAGCATACGGTGTCGTCGGCATGGGGGCAGTAGGGATAGTAGTGGTATGGACTATCATATTTTGTTATGTCTTGGCAGGCTCTTAAGTCGATCGACCCCTTCTCTTGTTCCAAAACTTTTGTTTCTTGGGCAGTACTCCTCCATTGTTGTAGGGGGCCTTAGGCTTGAAGTTTGGGGTGTCCTTGCAGGAACACACATGTTGGTTTCCTTGGTTGTCACTGTGATTAGAACCGTTGCCACCGCTCCTGTTTTCGTTTGGGTTGTTAGTGTTAAGTTGTGTCATAACGGTTGTCATGGTGGCTGTTACGGCAGCTTGGAATGTAGCGGGGTCCATGCGTAGAAACAATGTTGCGCCGGTACCTTGGCTACTTCCGCAAGGCGACATGATTCTGTTGTATAGAAATGAATTCGTAAGTAACTATGCTCGTTGTTGGTTGTATCATGTCTACATTTATGTTTATATGCATATGAACTACATGTTTTGTTGTACGATTCGCGAATGTTTCGACCAACATCATCGTAATGTACTTATGGTAGTATGTAGTGGTAGGTGTTGTACAAACGTTAAGTTACCAAAATAGAACCTAAACATCAAATCATTAAGTTGATTCGGGGTACACTGGTTTCGGAGGGCGTATCTCGCTTGATTTACTCCTATTGGTTGTGCTAAAGGATGCAATGAGTCTAAAACATAGTGGAAGTAGCATGGTCACTAACTCACTACACAATACTAGCTCATCATATGCCACGGTGACGCACAAGGTACCTTGACATCTCAACATCTCGCGAGTGGCCTCCTCCTCTCTCTGTTCTGCTATGACCACCCTAGCTTCAGCTGTGATTACCCTCTCTTCGAGGGTCGAATGTCTCTCTTGGTACTCCCTCATTTCTGCTCGTGCGGTGGTGAGTTCCTCATGGAGTCGCTCAATGAGATGCTATATCCTGGGGTAGTCCCTCTCCAGTAGTCGAGCGTGTGCGTCAGTGGCCTCAGCAGCGGCCCCTAGCTCCATGATCTGATTTGTGGGGACTCGGCGACATAGGGTGGATTAACAACTTCGGATTCTGCATCTAACTCCTCCTCTTCCTCTTCCTCGTATTCTTCTTCCTCGTCCTTTGGATCCTCTTCGGGTTCCTCCACCACTAGTTCCTCAGGATCCTCTGCGGGATCCTCTTCGATCCACCTACCATTTCCCTAGTTAGGGAAATAGGGGTCTTTGGGCATGTGAAATCCTGCCATGATGTCTGTGCGAGAATAGAGATATGAAAAATACATGAAAGGCTTAAGTGTATGATCTTGTAATATTCTAAAATACTCCTATAGTGTTTTAGATTTTTACGTTTGATTCTAGGGTTTCTTGGAATATAGGATTAGTAAGTTTTAGATGTGTGGTTCACCACGACCATTCCTAAACACATGTTATTCATATCTCGTATAAGTATAGTTGATCAAGCTATATTTATTCAAGATATGATTACATAACTATTTAGGCTTAACCGTAGTGTTCAACTCCTCTAAATGCTTTTTATGTTTCTTATTACGACATTGTCCTAGTATGCATGCATGTATGTATACTTTTTATAAAAATACTATTATGTTTTAAAAGTATACTTTTAGTCAGAGTGTTTTAGCCCCATTGTATTTATAGTTGTATATCTTACATGGTTTGATATACTTAGTTCACTATAAACAACGCTCTGATACCAATCTGTCACACCCGCACACCAGAACGGCAGAAACGTATAGGGGCGGATGACTTCATGTACAGTATCATAACAATTGAATAATATAGAGCAAAGCATTACAACCATTACATTGATAAATAATATATTTACATTGTACTCAAAAACATTGTTTACATGATATCTAATGCGTACGACAAAACATAAGTAACATGATGCGGCGACGTCCCGTCCACCAAAAACTCTTGTTGTTACCTTTTTACTGATTTCCTAAGAATACAAGTGATTTTGAAAAGTGTCAACAATTAAGTTGGTGAGTTCATCAGCGTTTTTTATGAAAAGGATTTGTAACTCTCATGTAAAATGATGGTGTATACTTTCAAAAAAATCTAATATTTTCCTTTGAAATGAGATGTAAGTCTTCAATACAAAGACTAAAATCTGAGAAATGTTGTACCGGAAAAATGGTATTAATATGTTTTATCCTTAGATAAAACTAGTTGGATATATGTTAACCTCTCTCTAAGTCTTAAAATCCCAAGACTAAAAATGTAAGTGATGTTGCACTGGAAAGTAGTATTAGTAAGTTTTATCTTTATATAAAACTACTTGAGTGTATGTTATCCTCCTTGTGAGTCTTAACCCAAGCTTAAATGTGAGTAACGTTGTACTGGAAAGTAGTATTAGTAAGTTATATCTTTATATAAAACTACTTGAATGTCTGTTATCCTCATTATGAGTCTTAAATCATGACTAAAATGTAAGTAATGTTGTACTGGAAAATAGTTTTAATAAGATATATTATTTTGTGAAACTATTTGAGTTTACGTTAGCCCGTAAACCAAATGTTTTGTTAATACCCTATGTGAGTTGTTATAACCATACTAATGCGACTAGTTGCCTGAACGATGTGCTTCGGACGTCGCAACTATTACGACATTTGTCACCCTAGACTAGCCAGTCTAACAGTAGCTAACAGTTGAGGTGCAGGGTTGCCAATCTCATATAGATCTATACATAAGTGTCACACTATCCCTACAAGAGACTCTGGTAATAATGCAGGTCTTAGTTGTGTAATCTGGTAGGTACGGTGAAGCCTAATGTCTCACCAGCAGTATTAACCGGTTTACGTCTATTATACTGAAAATTTGTTTTCTTGTTAAATGAAAATAATTATACCTTTAAATAATCATATGTTTCTTCTGAAATGATAGAGTAGTTTTGTGTGACCCCCAAACTATATCAATTATAGTTTATCATTTTTGTTTGGTAAGAACATTTATGTAATCATTTATAGAAATATATAGTAATTATCTTGTCTAGTTTCAAAATGTAAGGTCAAACATCATATTTTTGGGTGCTAACACACAAAATAGTGAAATAACTAGAATGTACTCCTTTTTGATAGAAAAGTTATATTTTGGTAAAAAGTTTCCAAAAACCTTGTAGTTTACAAATCATAATTTTTCTTATGATTTTATGACATGGATTATATTTATTTTTGCTAGTTTTGCATTTGAAAACTAATATATCACAAATATTTTTATAAAATCTAGTAACAACCATAACTCATGCTAATTATATCTGATTTTGAAATAAAGACAAAACATTACAACGATTTGTGTGGTAAACTAAGTTTTACTTGTATCACCCCCCCCCCCCCCCCCCTTAAAACTAGAAAAACTTGAAAATGTGGGGGTATAACTGACCTTAAGTGGATTTGTGGGTTGTTTGAAGAGATGGTGTGAAGATTTCCAAGCCTAAACACTTAAAAGTAGGTGATGAACTCTTTAATGATGATATAATCCTAAGCGTTTTAACACATAATAATATGTGTAAATAATACGAAACTAACATGATAGTGCATAAATATACTAGATTTAGAAAAAATACTTACCAAATTATAAGAACAAGCTTGGGGGATTAAACCCTTTGAAGGTTGGAATTGACTGTTGAGAGAAAAGTGAAGTTAACAGAAAGTAGAATGGAAATGGTAGGGATTTTGGGTGCTTCCTGTCGCGTTTAGGAGGAGAGGTGGTTGGACTTTTACTTGGTTAACTGTTGGATAATGCTTGGATATTTGATGGGTAATGTTTTTGATGGGAAAATGGTGATATATCTAATCATATAGTCAACTTTCCTTCCCTGACTTTCCCACTGAAATCACCATAAAACTACCAAAATCACATGTTTGATTTCGGCCAATGCATCATCCGAAATCACATGGTGATCTTGGTTTGAAAGTAAATCGAAATCACATGTGATTTGGGACCATGTGCCAACCGAAATCACTAAGTGGGTGGGGTACAAGGCCGAAACCTATAAAGCCAAGTTTAATTTATGATTGGTTCAAACTATTTGACTTGTCTTGACTTGTTATATCTTGTTGACTTTCAAGTGTTTATTACGAATACGCTTTTCAAAGGTTCATTACATCATGGTGTTTAAAGTGTGTGCATATATATATATATATATATATATATATATATATATATATATATATATATATATATATATATATATATATACACCAGCCGTTTACCCGCACCAAGCGACGGATGCAAATAGTTTATTTTTTTGAAATTAGCTTATAGAGGCGATTAGTTGTTTTACGCAAATAGTTACAACGGGTAAACAATTATCATGAAAAGTCATGCCAACATAAACGAAAACAATAAATATTAAAAATGAAAAGTTATGATATTTTAAAAATGTCCACTAACATATGTTGACTGTACATTATTAATCGTGCAACACTTCTCTATACAATAAGTATTTGGAAATGGTCAGATTAATCAGATTAAGCAAGGGCAAAATGGTTATTTATGTTAAAGTCGGATTTCTAGGTATTCCCGATCCCAAAACCAAAAAATTAAAATACAAAATTACATAAATGGTCCTCATGGTTAAGAAAATCGATCAGTTATAGTCCTTATGATGAATTCTTTACATAAATGGTCCATATGGTTTCAAAATCTTGCGGAGATGGTCCTTTGGGCTAACGGTGTTAACTTTTCAGTTAAGTTCTTTGTGAAATAACATATTTGTCCATCCTGAATAGGGGCCATTTATGTAATTTGTTCCTGGCACAGAGACCATTTATGTAATTTTCTCTATTATTTATTATTGTTTTGACTTAATTTATTTATATATATTAGGATTTAGATGTTTTTAAGGTCTTTTTGAATATGTTGTTTAATGTTTTTATTTTATATTTTTTTTGCTAATTTTTGTTATGGTTTTGTTCAAATATTTTTTTCATATTTTTTTCACGTTTTTTTTAAAATACATTTATTGATGTTTCTATTGGAATAATGTTTTCTAATTCTTTTACTATTTGTCTAATAGCTTTTTAATGTTTTTATTAAGTTTTTTTGTATTTTTTATTTTTTGAAGAATTTATAGTCACCGTACTCATAATTTGTAATATAATTCACTTACAATCATATTTTCCTTTCTTACTTTTTTTATTTTAATGTAAATAAGATTATATAATTATTATTTTTTAACTCATAGATCTAACTATATAAAACATATAATGTTATATGAGTATTATTTCTATAAAGTTTTTTATAAACATTTTTTTGTAAAAAAAAATGTAAAAATGTTTGTTAAATTTGAATATGATTAATATAAATTGGCTAATTGGAATACATATGATAATTGGAATTCGAAACGGATGTCGAGCTAATCATAGGCTAATTGAAATCTGTATAGCTTAAAAATACACAAAATGTCTAAAAACAAAAAAAATAACTTGAAAACATTACATTTAAATTTAATGTGAAATAACTCGAAAACATTACATTTAAATTCAATGTGAAATATAGGCCATGATCCAACCGTCCATGTTCTAACGACACACAATAAATAAAGAGATAATAATAAAAATGGTTATATATGCTTTCTGATTTTAACGATTTCAATCTAGAATTTAAACTTTTTCAGTTTTGGCTTATATTGAAAGGTTCTGTATCGAATTTGGACACCTGACCTTTGTATTTTAATCATACTTTCAAAGTTTCATATTGACTTTCCGTTTTTATTTCAAACTTGAGATCCCAAAAAATATGTTTGTTTTTTACTTGATTATATGTGTACCCTTCAAACTGCCATCAAAATCCACAAAAGAAATTGATTATATAAACAAAACCCAAAAACAAATAAATAAATAATAAAAATTTGTTCAATATAATAAACAACATGTAGTACGAATAACTGTTATATCGGTTTTTTGACGTTTCCACTATTTATTTATGTAACTTTTCATTTATTTATAACAAATGATTTTTATGCATACCTAAAACGGAGGACACAAAATATAATAAATTGTTTTTATGTAAAGCTTTCTAGTAGGTGAAGAAAAACCTTATTTTCCTCTCATTAAAGTTGATGTCTAAATAGTTGAGGAAATGGTTGTAACCCGTTTCGAAGACATTATCTAAGTTTCATTAAAATGACAATTTGATTTTGTTTAAGTTTCACTTTCCAATACACCAAGCTCTTGTCAATCATGCCTTATACCCCTTCCAAGACATTCACATTAGTATCTAATTTTTCACTTAAATGCCAACGTTTACTTTTCCGTCCGAACAAAACAACCTTATCACCTTCCCAATCATTTTCATCTAGTTCATTTTACAATTAGTAAAACTAAAGGAATCGCAACTCCTTAAATTCTAGAAGAATGTATTTTGAAAATACGTGAGAGAAAGAGATATATGAATTATGAGTGCATAAACATGTATAACAAAAACTCAACGAACATACATTATATTCAAGATCAAGGATGCAAAGAGGCGGTATATTATATGAAGTTCAATTCTCTTTTAATATATAGATCATAGTGATTAGCTATTATTCTGGATCTACCAACTAAAATACACTTTTTTCCTTCAGATCATAACATATAACATATAGGTTATTTCATGCTCTGAAAAAGAATGCATCTCCCATGGTGATCTTCGATCGCCATCATTGGCTTAACATGAGGCATCGGATACTGACTGGAACCTCATGTCCATCCACAAAAGAATGTAGCCAAATCGTAGGGGCTCTTTTCTGCTGATGAATATCCATGTCACTTCCAAACCACAATCAAACAAGCCAAGTTTCAATATCATTTCCTACTATGAAAAGGAAACATAACTCAATCAAAGTTCATCAAAGGAATAAATATGTCAAAAATTCAATTAATTTTTACATGCCGAATTATCCGATTCCTAAGTAGTCACATGTAAACTTACAAGTTCTAGCAAATCGTTCTGTCTCTTGGTTTGCCATTGTAGCATCCTTCAAAGAATCTAAAAGGCAATCATTTTAATGTACTTATTTACAACAAAACAATTATACAAAATTGCAAACCCAAGTGTACTGCAATAATTCACCAGTTTTACATCATGTAAAAACATGCATTTGTTTTCTTTCATACTCATTCATCCATCATTCTAAAAATCCAATCAAACCCATGCTAAAAAAACACATATATCTTTATCTTCCACTATGAGCTTTTCGGGGGTATTGTTTTCTTTCACTGTCTTCATTTTCTTCTATAGGCATGTACATGCATACATGAGTTTATCAAGCTTTTTTGTAATGTATTCATAAAATATTTAATAGTTTAAAAATATACCATAATACCTTTGTCACATCCCTAAACCGGAACGGCGGAAACATTCGGGGTGGAGGACGTCATGTACATTATCACAACAAAAGCATAGTAGTAAACAAGAAACAACATTATCCATTGCATTAATAATATAATTCAATACAAGTGTGTTCTGTGAAGTTTATAAGACACCAAAAATGTAAATCAAAATAAAAGATGAGTCTTGAACGAGCTCCATCTTCTCAAAACCTAGCATTAGTACATGTCTACTGATGACCTGAAAATACAAATTATTTTGAAAGAGTTGATCAGCTTTAAAGTTGGTGAGTTCATAAGCATTTTAGTGTCATTGTTTGTATGAAAACGTTTGTAAATGTTTGTAGTAAATCTTTGTATCTCCTAGAAAATCCTAAAGTTCTACTAAACGTAGCCTTATACCAAGGCATCAAATGTTATGTATGTTTGTTTCTTGTAAGAGTGTGTATTTTCCCAAGTATGACTATCATTAACCAAAAATATAGTTTTTACATTACCTTTTATGTGAGAAGATCACAATGTGAATGCAATGGAGAAATAATAAAGTACTGTAATGTTGTATTATAGTAACTATTGTTGTACTAGCTACCTTAATCCGACCGTTAATTAAAGTGTAATGTGAAATGATTGCACCATACTATCGACTAATAACACGATGATGAAAGACGTCGGAAGAAATGGCATGTGGCACCCGTAGACTTGCAAGTCCCACTGTAGCAAACAACAAGGTGTAGGATAGTCAGTCCAGTATAGATCTATACACAAATTCATGCTCTCCCTTCAGGAGAATCTGGATACAAATCGAGCCATGGCAGTGATGCCATGCCCCGAACAATGGTTCACATTTAGGTTTTTTTATACTTGTATATGTAATATATGTACTAGAGTATAGTATGTTCTCTCTGTCTAGTATGTAGTATGTTCTCTTTGTTTCTCATCATAGTATGTTCTCTTGTATAGTGTATAGTATGTATTGTTTCTCATTATGGTATGTTCTCTTAGTTTCTCATAATAGCATGTTCTCTTAGCTTCTCATAATAGTATGTTCTCTTAGTTTCTCATAATAGTATGTTCTCTTAGTTTCTCATAATAGTATGTATTGACTCATGTATAAACTGACTCTTTGTATGTTTCATTGTACTAGAAGTAATGGAGTAGTCTCTTCCTAAACTATACCTGTTATAGTTTACTAGTAAAGTTGTTTGTATAACTGAGTGTATTGAACTGAGATAAAAGCTTTTATGTCTATACATATATACATAATATATAACTAAGGATCAAATGACACTCGGACAAACAACAGGGTACTCTAAGTCCACAACCAAACAAGGAACATGAAATAAAGTGTGTTATCAGTCCTAAGTCCTTCAAATCTTACTTATATAACTATATATGCATTAGACAAGGTTTGGACAATATATAAGTGTAAAAGAGTTAAAGGAAAAGGTTTTTCATGCAAGAACAAGTTTGATAGAGAGTTTAACATGTAAAAAAGTTTGATAATCATTTTGAAGTAGTTTGATTGATAAAACTGCTAAAAGTATAGCAAATGCATTGTTTGGTAGTTATTAATCACATATGATTGATATAATAACATCAATCTTTCAACTTGTATTCCCCCCACCATAAAAACATTTAAAATCATTTAAAAGGTATATTAAGTGGTATGAACTCACCTGTAGTGAGTGGTTTGGATGAAAGTGTTGGATAGGATGCTAAGTGTCAAGTGAAGACTTAAGCACACACGGATCCTATTTAACATATAATGACACATATATGTATCTAATTAGTGATTTAACAAGTAATTAAGCAATTACGGACACCCTAGGACATGCAAAACACTTTGATTCAAGTGCTAGAAGTACCAAGGGTTGCATCTAAGGGAAGTATGGCCTCACAAAGGAGTTTACGGCCAACATGGATGTATCACATGAGTTTACGGCCAAGGGGTTTACATTCCTGTGAGTTTACGGTCGTAAACTCATGGTATTTTGTACCAAATTGTGTTTCAAGGTCTTACAAGTCATTAGGAAGTGTTCTAGTTTCAAGTCTACGCCTTAGGAAGGGGTGGTGGCAAAAATGCACCATAATTTAGGGTTTACAGCCCAAGGTGATTGCCTTGGCCGTAAACACCTTATGTTCTTGAGTTTCTTGATGTTTTCTAGTCATTTAACAAGTGATTTAAGTGTATAACAAGCTAAGGGTAGTGTACTTACTTATAAGAAGCTTGTTAGGGTGCTTAAGGTCCAAAAACACTAGTATGTGTTCTTGGTGTTCTTGGTGTTCTTGGTGAAATGAAGAACACTTGAAGATCTATCAAAATGGAATGATTTCATGGATGAAATAAAAGGGTTGTGCTAGTTAATTAGATGTAATAACAAATCAAAGGAAGAATTTCTTACATTTTTGGAAGATTAAGATGAAGAACTTGATGATACTTGAGAGAGAATGGGAGTTCTTGAACTTAAATGGAAAGAAATGATGTAAACTCATGCATATAGCATGAGTTCACGGCCATGGATGAGTTTACGGCCCAAACTCATGATGTTTGGCCGTAAACACCTCATAATGGGGTTTAAGGCTTGATTGTTGCACATTAACCCTAGAAGATACTTCCTAACATTTGACTCTTGAATGCCATATGATTAAAAACACCCAAACAGACTCTAAACAGTGCTAAAAGATAGAATAAACAAGTCTGACTTTGATTGCATTTGTTTGACTATACAAGATAGAAATTTCGGGTTGTCACAACCTTACCCCCAAGACACCACATACAATATAATATGCTACCTTTTATAACTTCCTTACAACTACACCTAAAATCGTTTGCTCTGCTTTTAACACATTCTATGTTTTTTTGGCTGTTCCATCACATGTTCTGCCCCCTTTTAAACTTTCCTGATCGAAGATACATTCACTTTTTCTAGCTAAAGACAACCCATATATTTTAACGCTTAATACCCCAATATACATGGAGATGAAGACATTTAAGTTGTGAAACTACTAAGCAAAAAGATTTAGGAATCAAAAACAAATTAGAAGGATGGATGTACAAAACCTAAAAGCTCATCACATGTGAGAACCCGAGACGCACCAAAAACATCACGGGGTTCCCTCGTGAGTTCTCCGTCTGAGATCATTCTTTCTAGATTCTTTCATAGTAACCTACAAATAATCAAATCAACAAAACAAAATATGAAAACTAAAAAATAAATTGATTCAAAAAATCGATTTAGGGTTCAAAGAATACAAAATAGACAAAAGGATGACTCACACAGATACATACACAACACAACACAATTGAGTTTCATTTGAAGATAAAGGTGTCACACCCCCAAACCAGAACGGCGGAAACGTTCGGGGGCGGAGGACGTCTTATTCAGTATCATAACAGTTCATAGTAAGGAAAGTACACACCACCATATATATATATATATATATATATATATATATATATATATATATATAAAGGTGTCAAAATGTTTACATAATCGTATTTGTTACACGCTCAAAAGATAAATACATAAACATCTTTCAAAAGAAGTAATTAACGTCGGAGCGTTAATTCCCAAAAGTTGGTTTCCAAACCTACTTAGAGGTTTCCTAAGAATACAAGTTATTTCAAAGAAAAAGTGTCAACAATTAAGTTGGTGAGTGCATAAGCGGTTTTGAGAAAATGTATGCCATTCCAAAGATCATGCGTTTTCCAAGAAAATCCTTTATTTTCTTATAAAAGTATGAAATGCATATGAATGTTCGTGGTGTGAATTGTAAATAGTTGCACCAGGAAAATCACTTATTTTCCTATTAGTTGATTTTTTTAGATACAAGAAAAACCCTTATTTTCCTAAAGTAACAGGCAGTCTCTAATGTCCAAGACCGAAAATCGCAAGCAACTTACATGCTTAAAGGTTGAGGCATAGTTTTATATAATAAAGCTATAAGAAGATCGCACTTGTTAGATGAAGGATAGTTTTAATAGCTATTCATTCATAAAATCAGAATACCATAATAATTGTCTATCCGGTGAGTTTTATAACCATACTAAACATAATATGCCTGTGGCGATAGTCTTCAGGCGTCGAAACGTTTATGACGAACTGTCACCCAAAGGACTGTAGCTAACAGTTAGGGTGCGGGATCATGACTTCCCGTATAGATCTATACACATTTGACACGCTCTACAAACGGGAGACTCTGGTTATAATAGACATGACTTTAGGTAGTACCTTTTAACAAAAAGGTAGCATTGAAGATGTAATCGTCTCACGGATTCTCAACTAAGTCTGTATTAAAGTGATAGTTTTGTATGCAATTTATATCCTCTTTCACAATGTTTGACAAAGCATAAATCATAAGTTCGTTGAATGCATAAAATGGCTTAACAAGGATGGCTACCCTGAATACTATGCATTTTGTACAAATCTAGTGCATACAAGGTATAACAAGAGTTTTCACGTTTTCACTCGGGATTAACCGGGTGTTTACTTGTATTCTCCCCCGAAATGTATTAAAAGTACATTATAAAGTATTTAAAGGTGTATAAAAGGGGTATTAACTCACTTGATTGAAGTGGTTGTTTTAAAGTAGTCGAGAGAAGAATCGAGCAAAACTTCGACTGGAGAGAGTTGAAATCTCGGGATCCTCGGGGATCTCGGGAGTGTGGAACTTCTTTCGGAACTCGAGTATGAAAAACCGGGGCTTCGGGAAGGCTTATCGAGGAAATCACGTAGAGTAACAACACTTAGAACGAAAGAAATGAGCACCAAACCCGACACCCTTAAGCTTCTATTTATAAGGCCTAATTTGGGGTCTCACGTCGTGAGGCTTAGTCAGCATGATCCTCTTCGACGAGTTCACGTGGCTGACACACTGGAATCCATCAATCACGAGCTCACATCGTGAGCATGGTCCCCTTACGTCGTGAGGCTGAGTCAGCCTCGGATTTTGTGTCCCGAACTTGTAAAATCCGTAAATTTTGCGTACGAGCTCCGATTTCGATGTTCTTTATATGTATGTGTAGGTGTGAAAAGGCTCTACAACTCTCGTTTAGACTCCGACGGCTAATTTTGACTTTATTTTTATTATATTATTTTTAACAGACCAAGCCTGGAAAAGTCCATTTAAATTTCGTAACTCCTTCATCTAATGTCCATTTTCGTCAGACTTTTTACTATTGTACTCCTATTGTCGAGGTCTTCAACTTTCTTTTAGGTTGTGTCGGCTAAAGACCGCTTGATCTATATTTTGAGTTTTTAGCTGTCTACTGCTAGGTCAGAAACTTCGAAAAATCATAACTTCCTGATACGAAGTCAGATTGAGGCGTTCTTTTTATGTATGCTCGCGGTTTAAAGATATTTACAACTTTCATTTAGATGCCTAAGACTAAAAAGTATTTTATTGAAATTTCTCGTTTTAAGCTTAACAACGCTTTACCGGTAGCGTTACGAATCTTTGATTGGTCATAACTCCTTCGTTATAACTCGGATTTTAGCGTTCTTTATATTTTTGGAAACCTTATCACGATCTCTACCACATAGTGTACCCAACCATAGCTTTTTGAACATTTCATTTTCGATGATATTCTTATTACTTTACAAAGAGGTTACAAGACTTGACTTTTAGTCATTACATTGACATGAAATAACAGGTTGTTACAAAAGGAGTGAGGATACGATATACCTTGAGTGTTGTTGACAAAAATTCCAGATCTTACATACTTTTGGCGTGTTCTTCACTGAAAGGAGGAATATCACTCGACATGATGTATTTGCTTTGCTTCAAACGCCCATTTTTTTTGGAGTTTATCGGTTTGGTGGTGGCTGGATGAGAGATGGAGAGATTTTAGGGTTAGAGAAAAATGAGTTGTGAGATAGAGAGATAGGAATGATGGTTTGTATTTCTTCATATGGTTGTGTGTTCATTGGATCAAACACACTTTCAATCCAACACCGTGTGAACGTGAGAGGCAAAATTAACGGATCCGGTCGCGAATAAAGAAGGAAAGTAATTAATTTGATAAAATGGTAACCATATGTTTCAGCAGGTTGTACATTGTGTTTATAAATTTATACCTCTTAAAATTCAAGAAATATCAAATATTTTTAATAATATAGTAAAGATATATAACATGAAACAATATATTTAAACAAATCTTAAAAAAATCTAAATCCTTAAATGTATAATTAAATGAAATAATAAGAATAATAAATAATAGAGAAAATTGCATTAATGGTGTGGCAGGAACAAATTATATAAATGGTGACTTAACTGAAAAAGCTAACACCGTTAGTCAAAAGGACCATATTTGCAATATTTTAAAACCACAAGGGCTATCTATGTTATTAATTCGTCATATGGACCATAATTGGTCGATTTACTCAACCATGAGGACCATTTATGTAATTTTGTCAAATTAAAAATAAAAACCATGTAGTAAAACTAAATCCTTAATGACGTTGGCAATTTCATTTGTAACCATACTCACTTACAAGGTTACACACACAAATACGTTGTCACACACATGGTTACATAGATACAGTTATAGTTTTTAATTGTTTTATGTTATAGCATCCTATTTTCATTTTTCATGTAGAAATATAACCATCGATTGCATATTAGACTTTTAATTAACACAAAATTCTTGAATGTTGCAGTCGTATGTTTACAAATGGTGGAAGCAACGTGGGAAATTGGTTTTAAAATTTTAATGGGCTATAAGTTTCAAGTCGGTTATTTTTAAGGGTATTTTAGGTTAAGAACCATCTTTGTAATATTTTAAAACCACAAAGACCATCTATGTTATGAATTCGTCATATGGACCATAATTGGTCGATTTTGTCAACCATGAAGAAATTTTGTCAAATTAAAAATAAAAACCATGTAGTAAAACTAAATCATTAATGACGTTGGCAATTTCATTTGCAATCATACTCACTTACAACGTTACACACACAAATACGTTGTCACACACATGGTTACATAGATACAGTTATAGTTTTTAATTGTTTTATGTTATAGCATCGTATTTTCATTTTTCATGTAGAAGTATAACCATTGTTGCATATTAGACTTTTAATTAACACAAATTTCTTGAATGTTGGAGTCGTATGTTTACAGATGGTGGAAGCCACGTGGGAAATTGGTTTTGAAATTTTAATGGGTATAAGTTTCAAGTCGGTTATTTTTAAGGGTATTTTAGGTGATGTCATTTTCATATTGTTATTTACTATATAACTTATAGAAATTATAATTGCTAATATTAATGGTTATTTTGTTCCCTAAATGTATCATATTGTTCTTACTCCGCATCCAACAAACAAAATTCTAACATGCATTGAAACTAAACAAAACACTCAATATATTTTGCATGTTGCGCTGTCAGGCCAAATTTTTAATTCCACCAGGTCTGATGCGGGTCCTCAAGAGATGGATGTTGGGCTTAATTTGATTTCTAATGAGATGAATATTGGTCATGATTCAACGGTTCATGTTCTAATGACACACAATAAATAAAGAGTTAATAACAAAAATGTTCAAATATGCTTTCTGATTTTAATGATTTCAATATAGAATTTAAACTTTTTTCGGTTTTGGCTTATATTGAAAGGTTCTGTATCGAATTTGGACCCCTGAATTTTCAATTTTGATCATACTTTCAAGGTTTCATATTAACTTTTGGTTCTTATTTCAAAACTGAGATCCTAAAAAATACGTTTGTTTTTTACTTATTTATTTGTGTACCCTTAAAACTGCCATCAAAATCCACAAAAGAAATTTATTATATAAAGAAAACCCAAAAATAAATAAATAAATAATAAAAATTTGCTCAATATAATAAACAACATGTAGTACGAATAACTATTATATTGGTTTGTTGACGTTTCCAATATTTATTTATGTAACTTTTCATTTATTTATAACAAATGATTTTTATGCATACCTAAAACGGAGGACACAAAATATAATCAATTGTTTTTATGTAAAACATTTTAGTAGGTGAAGAAAAACCTTATTTTCCTCTCATTAAAGTTGATGTTTAAATAGTTGAGGAAATGGTTGTATCCCGTTTCGAAGACATTATCTAACTTTCATTAAAATGGCAATTTGATTTTGTTTAAGTTTCACTTTCCACACACCAAGCTCTTGTCAATCATGCCTTATACCCCTTCCAATACATTCACAGTAGTATCTAATTTTTCACTTAAATGCCAACGTTTACTTTTCCGTCCGAACAAAACAACCTTTATCACCTTCCCAGTCATTTTCATCCAGTTCATTTTACAATTAGTAAAACTAAAGGAATTGTGACTCCTTAAATTCTAGAAGAATGTATTTTGAAAATACGTGAGAGAAAGAGATATGAATTATGAGTGCATAAACATGTATAACAAAAACTCAACGAACATACATTATATTCAAGATCAAGGATGCAAAGAGGCGGTATATTATATGAATTTCAATTCTTGTTTAATATATAGATCATAGTGATTAGTCATTACTCTGGATCTACCAACTAAAATATACTTTTTCCTTCAGATGATAACATATAACATATAGGTCATTTCATACTCTGAAAAAGAATGCATCTCCCATGGAGATCTTCGATTGCCACCATTGGCTTGACCTGAGGCATCGGATACTGACCGCAACCTCATGTCCATCCACAAAAGAATGTAGCCAAATTGTAAGGGCTCTTTTTCTGTTGATGAATATTCATGTCACTTCCAAAACACAATCAAACAAGCCAAGCTTCAATATCATTTCATGCTCTGAAAAGGAAACATAACTCAATCAAAGTTCATCAAAGGCATAAATATGTCAAAAATTCAATTAACTTTTACCTGCCTAATTATCTGATTCCTAAGTAGTCACATGTAAACTTACAAGTTCTAGCAAATATTTCCGTCTCTTGGTTTACCATTGTAACATCCTTCAAAGAACCAAAAAGACAATCATAGTAATATAGTTATTTACAACAAAGCAATTATACAAAACTACAAACTCAAGTGTACTACAATAATTCACCAGTTTTACATCATGTAACATCATGCATTTGTTTTCTTTCAAACTCATTCATCCATCATTCTAAAAATCCAATCAAACCCACGCTAAAAAAACTCATACATCTTTATCATCCACTATGAGGTTTTCGGGGGTATTGTTTTCTTTCACCGTCTTCATTTTCTTTTATAGGCATGTACATCCATACATGAGTTTATCAATCTTTTTTTGTAATTTATTCATAAAATATTTAATAGTTTAAAAATATACCATAATACCATACCCCCGAGACACCACATACCATATAATATGCTACCTCTTATAACTTCCTTACAACTACACCTAAAATCATCTGCTCTGTTTTTAACACATTCTGTGTTTTTTTTGGTTGTTCCATCACATGTTCTTCCCCCTTTTGAACTTTCCCTATCATGAAGATACATTCACTTGTATTAGCTAAAGACAACCCATATATTTTAACGCTTAATACCCCGATATACATGGAGATGAAGACATTTAAGTTGTGAAACTACTAAGCAAAAAGATTTAGGGATCAAATACAAATTTAAAGGATGGATGTGCAAAACCTAAAAGCTCATCACACGTGAGAACCTGAGACGCACCAAAAACATCATTGGGTTCCCTCGTGAGTTCTCTGTCTGAGATGATTCTTGCTAGATTCTTTCACGGTGACCTAAAAATCATCAAATCGACAAAAGAAAAAACAAAAAATAAAAAATAAATTGATTCAAAAAATCGATTTCGGGTTCAAAGAATAAAAAATAGACAAAAGGATGACTCACACAGATACGTATAAAACACAACACAATTGAGTTTCATCTGAATATAAAGGAGTGAGAATATGATATACCTTGAGCGCTGTTGACAAAAATTCCCGATTACATACTTTTGACATGTTCTTCACCGAGAGGAGGAATATCACTCGACATGATGTATTTTCTTTGCTTTAAATGCCCATTTTTTTCGGAGTTTATCGATTTGGTGGTGGCTGGATGAGAGATGGAGAGATTTTAGGGTTAGAGAAAAATGAGTTGTGAGATAGAGACATAAGAATAAGGGTTTGTGTTTCTTCATATGGTTGTCTGTTCAATAGATCAGACACACTGTCAATCCAACACCGTGTGAACGTGAGAGGCAAAATTGACGGATCCGCTCGCGAATAAAGAAGGAAAGTAATTAATTTGATAAAATGGTAACCGTCTGTGTGTATGTATATATATATATATATATGTATGTATGTATGTATATATATTTACTTATACAAATGATGCCCCTTTGGTTTTCAAAGTTTTATTGCAACAAAGTTACGTTGTGAATTTACTTGTACACGGTTACAATTTAGACCGTGCTTGTTCCAAAATTTTCTTGTTGTCACACGTACCTACAATACATTGTGTGTGTGTGTGTGTGTGTGTGTATATATATATATATATATATATATATATTCAAATACACTAATTATAGTTAGGTACACCTAAATAAAAATAATAACAATAAAATATAGTAATACCAACCAAGCAACCAAGTGTGACTTACAAGAACTCGAACTGATCATCACCATCTGTATGAATATGTGTCACCGTGTCAGGATTATGTTTGATCAAATGGTGGAAATAAGTCGGAAGTTTGGTAAAAGAATCTTGTTTCGTACCCCTTAACAAAAACAATGCATATTGCTTCACATGCCAAGTCTGATGGTATGAGATATTGATTTTCAATTGAGCATTCATATCATGAATAATATCTTGTCCTCGATATACTCAACTATAATCTTCAGCCAAAACATCAGTAAGATATTCACCCAAAACATGTTTGTTTGTTTGTTTGTTTGTCAAATGATTCAGTTGCAAAATTTACTACAAGAAAAACAACATTTTTACGACATGCAATGTGTGTCATAAAAAGCTCAGATGACATGCAAATACGTGTCAAGGAAAGCCTTGTCATAACGAAAGACGACACGCTTTTGTGCGTTGTCTATTTACGACACGCATTTACAACGCTCATTTACGACATGCAATGAGTATCAAGGAAGACCCTGTCATAAAGGAAGACAACACGCATTTTCGTTTTGTAACCTTACGACGCGTATTTAAAAGGTCATGTCATAAATGAAGATGACATACATTTTTGCGTATCGTAATCTTAAATGTTTAAAAAAAATATTATTTATAGATTTTACTAATTTTCAAATTAAATTTGCATTTATTGTCTCATAATAGAAAATGAAATATCATATAAAAAATACAATTCATTGCATAAAATTTAATTTCATACAAATAATTGTTCCATGGAAAGATAAAACAAATCAATAGAATTTGTAACAGAAATTTACAAACTAATTAGATACAAGAAATATGAAAAGCTTGAAATCCCTAAGATTAATAGTTCTAACAGAAGCTTCACGTGAGATACATAAAGTTGGACTAGTAAGCAAGGATGTTCCCGAATCCACAATAGCATAACAAAAACATCAACCACTTCAGGCTTTTCATTTCCATCATCCATCAAATTGAACAATCAAATGAGACATGGGACCGGTCAACTGTAAATAAAAAATTATCTTATTTCCAATATTTTATAATAAAGTAAAGAAAAAAACTACACATTGAAATCTGTAGATGTTTTCATCATGAAGAAGCACATGTTTGTAAGATCGATTTTTCCAAAGTGAATAACACGTAATATTACCTGTTTGACAAGTTTATAAATTAATTTATCCAAAGTGAATAACACATAAGATTGATTCCCTAAAATTACACGAAAATCGTCTTCAAACATTGCATTATCAGCTGACCCGTCAAGCAAGTTATATGAGGCACTCATAGATCTGTAAATATTTTGTTTAATTAAGATTTTTATTTAAGTGAAAAAAAAAAGAATTTATAATAATGACCTTGTACAGAGATTTAGAGAGGAAGTGTCTTTGTTGGAGCTTCTCCACTTTGTTTCAGCAGATGTTGAATTGAATTTTGCTAATGAAAGCCTTTCATATAAAACTTGAAAAAAAAAAGTTAAAATTAATATATATATATATATATATATATATATATATATATATATATATATATTGAATATTGAATATTCTTACTTGATAAAGCCTAAATATGGAAGTAATCAAAGTCGACAACGGTATTTTAATATTACAATACTACATTATCATTTCTCACTAAGATATATATCAAGTTAGTATTATACTATTATATACTTAATTAAAAATACTTAAAACTCAATTTATGTTTTAATTTATTTAACATTTTAATGAAATTATAGGTTTTTGTTGTCGATGTGCTTTGTGTTCAACCTAAACCGAGTTACAGGCCATATATAAACATTTGTGTCGGGCAAGAGTGTTATTTGTGCATAAACATCATCTGTTTCTGGTTCAACCTGAAAAAATGAATCTAGAACTAAATTACTTAAATACACAAATGGATTATGAGTATTAGTCTCTGAAAAAGACTAAACTACCCTCACTAACTTACCCAAAAGTGAACATTCATCACTTTACATAGTATTTTGGCTGGTAAGTTAAATGATGGGAGCTTTAGGTCTAATAGTTTATGCATGGAAGCCTCAAGCTATAAGAATAACCAAAAATTTGTGTCATTGCATGTGGTCTTGAATTAAAAAGAAAAGATACACATGAAAGGTAGAAAATGAATTCTTGAAAGGAAATTGAATAACAAACCTATTCCATGTGGCCTTGAGGGAAGTAATAAACACGTTCTCCTTCACGATGGACATTGACAAGGGGGCCAACACAGGCATGGCATAATTTTTTGTATATGGCATCACCAGAGGATCCTGAAACACTAGATATAACAAAGTGTGAATACTAAAGCATAGTCTTGTATTGAGTAGCCGTAACAAGCACAAACACCAACAATAACCAGAATGATAGTCAGTATGTAATTAACAAGAACTCCATAACATTAATCAAAAAGTACTAGTCTACTACAAGACATATCGGATGTAAGACACTGGTATTCCACCTCCAACATCATCAAGAAAGCAGTGGATGTTCCATTTTTAGGCAGTACTGTTCTCGATCAGCACCACATTGATCACATGAATGGCAACACCCGACCATATAACCCACCTTGACATGCTCTCCTACTTTGACTTTTTTGACCTTGCTACCCACCTTAACTTGCTCCCTATTTATAATCTACTATATATAATAATAAAAGTAAATAAAGTCAATCAAATTCATCTAACATAAAAATGAAGCAAGAAATTTACTTACTTTGAAGGCTGAAATGTGAGTGTAGGACATTTTTTCTTTGCCTGAGTGTACAACTATGAAAAGGATGTTTTCCCTAAAATATCAAACTTTAATACAGAACAAACAATTGGCTTAGGGTAAAATAAATAAATTAATATTTAACGCATACCTCAAAAAAGCTATGAATGTCATTGAATCGTGATAAGGTGATGTTCCATTTCAACTTCAACAAAGTTGCTATTGATCCCAATGACATCCAAAGGAAGAACATAACCATATTTCTACATATTACATTCCTTTTTAGAATCAAAACAACTGAAATGAAGGTTTGATAAGGCAACGCGAGGAAATGAGATTCAGAAAGACAACCTTTGAAGAAAACACTGTAATATTTGTTACTGTTGTGAATGCAGAATGTTGAAAACTCTTAACACAAACATACTTAGTACACATTCCAATAGATTAAGATGAGATGAAAGAAAGTGGAAAGGCAAACCTCTGTTGAACCGGAGAAATTGCTTCCCTATAATCAACAAGAGTTCTACAATATTATAATTGCTTTCCAACAAAAATTAATCTTCGGTGGTCTAGTGTGGGATACCTTCTTTGCCCTTTTCTGCATTCAATAAGATAGTTAGCAAAAGGTAACAAAAGCTGAGGAGAATATAATTAAGTCATTGACATTCATAGCTGCAATTAGAAAATTATATCTTCCCTTTTGTTTAGCTTGATATATCTTAATCTATGTGTGTTTTTTTGTTTATTACAGCAAACTCAGATGATTCACGTTAAGAATTAGGAAAAAAAATCATTTCATCAAAAGTATGTTGCTGAAGATTATATTATACCTGAAAGAGTTGATTCCATATACTTGTTTTCCTTAGACTCAGAGGATGCTCATCCTCTGTATCTCGGACCTTGAGAGTAAACCCTTGCCCTCTTTTGTCTTTTCACCATTTTGAGAAGATGACTGACTAGCCACAATGATATCATGAGTGTTTCATATATATATAACCAAAAAGTTTGTCAAGTAGTGTAATTTTAACTAAAACTTACTGGATTATTCAAAAGATCTTCCTTAAAATGCTTATGTTGAGACCTTTTCTTGGCCAATTCAGATGCCCGAAGCCCCTTGTCACTGGGAAGATATGATAACAGCCACTGAAAACATGCACATATTACAAATTAACCATCCTATTCCTTAAATAAGATAGAAATCATGAAGAAAATGATGCTATGATGCCTTAATATCTACAACAGAAAGTAACCAAACCTTCCAAACAGTGGATCGAATACCAGCACCGTCTGGAATGCCTAGTGAAGCAAGTCTTTTCAGTTCTACCATATTTATGATCTTCCTCGACAGCTACATTACATAGAAGTAAACAGATGAATCAAAATTAACAGCTCAAGGAACATATTGGTTTGTTATCATTACTAATTACTCTCGTTCCTTCTTAATTTCACTATGATCACATTTAGATTACCATAACACTCAGTCAATCTTCTGTTCCTTATTGAATCAACAAGGATGATCAAATTATAACCCTAAATAACCAAATTCTAACTGCATATGTAAGCAATTGCTAACCTCTTGTGATAGTTGTACTTGGCGAGAATCGTCTTCAACAGGAGAACTAATGTCATTACCACTACTATCACTACTGGTCAACGGATCCTTCACTTCTGTCCTTGGAGCCAGAGTTGGAGTTGGTTTAGAAGGGGATTCGGGTCTAATTACACTAGGCGACGGAAACGATTCACGTGGCTCGTTCATGGAATAATCAAAGGAAGTAACGGAGGGAGGTTTGGAAGGGTAAGTATCGATGCGATAGGCGCGCGACGGTGATCAAGATGGCGACGATTGGGATAGAGATTTAGCTGGTGAAGGAGTGGTTGTGGTCGGAGCAGACCACATGGAATTGTTGAGCCAATCAGGTACTCGTTTATTGACCATGTTCTTCGATCTTTTTTGAGATCTTTGCTAGGGTTTGGAGGAATTGTGTGTGTGTGGATTGTTCTTTCGATTTTTGTGATAGATGTAAGACTGCGGCCTTTGTGTCATCGTCTTCTTCGTGGAAACTGGTCACATGCCAAATTCGTGCTTCTTACGAGAGAAAGAGGAAGGAGAGATTGGCTCTGTGCAATTTTACAAGAGATAAGGCCGATCCAGAGGAGAAAGTGCAGAAGCAGGGTATTCAAGATTTTAGAATTTTAGAATTTTAGAGGATCAGTCTTTGAAAACATTTATTTAGGTAAAAAAAATATATAAAGCGACATTTGTAGATGACACACACTTAAAATAGACGCTCTCTGTATTTTTAATTTTGTTTTGTTTGACACTCATTTTAGGGCACGCAAAAATGTGTGTCCTCTATCCTTCAAATTTTGGAAAATTGAAATTAATTTTTAAAGCACACACAAATGTGTATCCTCTATCAGTGTGTGTCATTATTTGCATGTCATTAAATGGTTGTTTTCTAGTAGTGATTGTTGAAGAACATCTGTGTACGTCAACAAACTTATTCACTTGGAAAAGTCCGCCATAATTTTTAATTCCTTTTGCTCTTAGTAACTAAGATTAATTTTTCCCAACACACACAACCTCATACCTTGATTTGGTTGATCCACTTGTCCTCATCTGAAACCCTTTTAGAAGACATTTTTTCCCAATCGCCTGTTTTTTATGGTCTTGGTTCATAAATATATGGAGCCATTCAATATTTTGATGATTGATGTCTACCATCTATGATGGTATATCTTCATTAACATTAACTAGACATGATGGTAGAGGGTGCATACCGTGAAAAAGGTTATTGGAAAACTTAGCTTTATGTTCATCACCCAACTCGTCTCTATAAGAATTGCTTTCTAAGTCGGTTATATCTAAAGCTACATCAACAACATCAACAAAATCCTCATAACCATGTACATTTTCATCATTCTAAATCATAACTTTTTTTTCTTTTTACTATTATCTACTCCACCCCTATACATAACTTTAACTTCTTCTTAGAGAGCATCAACATAACAACCACACACGTTATTAAGATATGTACCAACATCATCATCACCAACGTACTTGTAATTTCAAGATCCACATGGTGAATGGGTGGATACCTCACATTAACATTTTCAGCAACACTATGAAACCGAGGGAAACTAGGAGTTATGAAAGTGCATATTAGATTGTTTCTCCTTTTATCATTGCATAAGTTAGTAACCGGCTCATTTCCCCTCTCACCACCCTCCGTAACCGCATCACCTTCATCAGCCACTACAAAGACTTTCACAACCCTTCCTCAAATCGATTTGATTACGTTGATCAACATTCTAACATCCATGTCTTCAACTACAGCTATATAATGATTCAATTCAGGATGATGGAAACTGTGACAACCCAAATTTATTGTCGTTACATAATCCCGTTTTCACTAACGGAATTCATCTTTATGTATTAATTTCCGAAAAATTTGGAGTCGTCAATAAATAAATATCTATTTATTTATATTTTCTTGACATTATCATTTTAGTATAAGTAACTATAACTTGTAAGTGTTAACCCCGTTTAACCAAATAAAGTTATATTACCTTTCAACCACTTCACCCGGGTAAAAAGTTTTAACCCCGTTAAACTTTAGCATCGGGTAGCCGTGTACCAGGTGCAATACCCGAGGCATATAAAAAGGAAGTGTACACCACTTGAACACTCTTTACCACCCTCTCACTCTCTCTCACTACTTTCTCTCTCTAGACTCGACCCCGACCCCGAAAACCGCGAATTCCGGCTTCCTAACGTAAGAGTTTCTTCCCTATCTTGTTCTAAACGTATTCCATTGCATTTAGAGCCCAAAAATCATAAGAATTAGTGGAATATATGGAGTTTACGGCCTAGGAAGCCCCTTAGGCCGTAAACACCCCAAATCATGACCAAAGTCCCCATTTCTCTTCTTTTAAGCCTGGATACTAGTTAGGGTTTGTACCTAGGAGCCTTTGATCATCAAAACCATAAGTTTTAGAGCACTCAAAAGGGTTTACGGCCCAAGCACATGCGTAGGCCGTAAACACCCTTTTTCCATGTTAAAAGTCCCGTTTTTCCTTCCCTTAGGCTTGTATACTAATTAAGGAAATTACCTAGATGAGTTTGGACACCAAAACATAAGATTTTAGGACCTAAAAGAGAGTTTACGGCCCAAGCACATGCGTAGGCCGTAAACTCCCAAATTTGCATGTTTAATGCCCCAAAAACTCATCTAAGGCATGCTAAAATTTAGTTATGATTTAAGGGAGTGCTTAGGACCATTTAACAACTCATTTTGAGGGACAAAATGGAGTTTACGGCCCAAGCCTAAGCTAGGACTGTAAACTCCCCTAAATTCAACCAAATGAAGGTTTTAAACCCCCAAATTGGTCCTAGACATTTACTAGAAAAATATGGAGTTGATTTGAGGCCTTAACTTTCACTTTTGGAGGAGAACAAGAGTTTACGGCCAAGCCTAGGGGCTTACGGCCGTAAACTCCCAAGGAGTGGCCTTTGGGCCGTAAACTCCAAGGGAGTAAACTCTTGGACTCCCCTGTAAACCCCTCTTGGCCTTGTACAATTCCCGGGAACCCCTTCTAAGCCCTAAGACCCCGAATCAATGCTAGAATATCTAAATATTTTAAAGAAAAGCACAAAATGATTAATTTCTTGTAAAATACATATTTCATATGATATTAGGGTCTTGAAAGGTGCACAAGTCCTTATTTGGTACGAAACGCTCAACCGACACTTTCACCCGATTTACTCGGTTTCCGGTGAGTTCATACCCCTTTAATGAACCTTTCGAATGTTTTTATATGTTTTAGGGGGGGGGATACAAGTCAAATATACAGGTTTATGGAAATTAATCACATGTGATTCACTATCCGTAGTTCAAATCACATGTGATTCACTATCCGTAGTTCAAATCACATGTGATTTACCGCTATGCTTTATAAAAGGAGTTACGTTTTCAAAACTATTTTGGATAAATAAACAATTTTCTAAATGTTCCCTTTGGACAAGATTTTTATTAAATAAATTTTTATTACAAAATGTAACCACACTAATATATTTATATAAGTAAGACTTGAAGGACTTAGGACCGATAACTCGCCTTATTTCCTGTTCTTGTTTGATTGTGGGCTTAGGGTAGTTGTTATCCGTCCGACTGTCGTTGATTTCTTAGTTATATATCATGTATATTAGTGTTGGATACAAGTATTTTCATTTCATCCGATGCTTAAACCACTAAATTGACAAGAATCATACACACTAAGTTAACTATAATAGGTATAGTTAAGGCCACTACTACTCGCTATAGCTACTACTCTACACACTATAATACACACTATTACGAGACTATACACTAATAAGAGAACACACTATGCGCTATACAAAAGACTACTACACTATAATACAAGAGAAAGTACTAATCCGAAGATAACACACTAACTCACTATGAGATACTCTATTCGCTACACACTACGTCCAGAGTTTTCCGACAGGAGAACGACGCTACATGTATAGATCTATACGAGGCAGACACTATAACATCCCGACTGTTAATTTCAGTCCGAGCCGTGCCGGCCCAGGGATGCCGCTACTTCACTACATTGTGCTTGACCGGGAAGGTCATGGGATCCTCTATTATACACACTATTGGTAATATACAAGGAATATACTATAACCACACTAAAATACTAAACTAAGGGCTAAGTTAGTATCCCGAAGTAATCAAGTATCTAACACTAAAGGAAGTTTGCACCACTATTATTGACTTCAGGCAGAACCTACCATATTGCATTACTTATTGGAGATTCACTATTATACTTTTACAATAAATGGTTTTCAACGATAAAAATTACATGTTTCTTAAAGGTTTTTACTTGCAATGTAATTCTGGAAAATATAGGATTTTCTAGGTTTTTCTACTACTTATGAATGTAAATTGCAGCTTTTCATACTATCGGTTCTAATGCTTTTTATACAAAAACTCACACTAAGCTCTTATGAACTCTCTAGCTTTATGCTGATGCTCGTTTTTAAAATAACTTGTATCCTCAGGTCAAAGATAGACAAGTACAGGTGCAGCATTTTGGAGAAAGTGGAGCATACAAGATCCATCTCTTATTTTTGTATTACTTTTAGTGTTTGTTGAACATTACAAAACACACATGTAAATTAAACTCACTATGTAATGCAATGGTTGTATGTTTCTTGTTTTTACTATTATGCAATTGTGATGATACTGTACATGACGTCCTCCACCCCGAAACATATTCCGCCGTTATCGGTTTTGGGGTGTGACAGATTGGTATCAGAGCATTGTTTATAGTGAATCAAGTATATCAACCTATAAAAGATATACGAACTATAAACACTTCGGGACTAAAACACTCTGACCAAGAATATATACTGTTAAGTATCTAAAAGATTTAACTAAGTATATATATACACACATCACTATAAAACACAGAAGTCAATATCACCCTAGAATAAAACAAAAGTATTAAGATTGTTGGATAGCACAATTGGGCTTAGAGACATATGATCACATTTGGGGGGATGTAGCCTAATCAACTACGTTTTCCTGGGAGTGACTAGGATGTGCCTAAGCTTGGTTGTGGTGTTGCAACAAGTCTAAAAACTTACCAACACTACCACAATAACGTTACCATAAGAATACTATAGGAGTATTTTGTACCTCTAAAACATACGTATGTGATAACTAAAAGGGTCGTTACTGGTAGGACAATAGTTGCTAAGTGGATACGCCACTGTTACATGTGACTAGGGCGCTATAGACTCAGAATCTGTAGCCTTTGCTTCATTCCCTGTTCTTGTTTGATTGGGGGTCTGAAGTTAGGGTTGCTTATTCGAAGGACTATCTTGCTTCGGTTACATGTAATCGGTATGCACTACGCAAGTATTGGGTTGACTAATAACGATTCATCTTATAAGTATCTTAGAGTAGTACGTCTATTAACCTTTCCTTTCCCCTTTCTCGCGTAGATAGCATGGCTAGCTTCCACCATCCCGGTGATCCGTACTATCCAAACCAGGGCAATGGAGGATGGCTCGATGAGGAGTCAGACAATGGTCACCCGATCCCTTTGGATGATCATCATGCTGAAGGCTTCTCGGATAGCTCGAGCTCCGAACAAGAAGTTAACAACCAACCTCCTGAAGCTCTGAACCCCAACCCCCGTCCGGCATTTTAGGTTCCCACTCCTATGTGGGCCATATCCTTGCACCGATGGAGCGAGGAGCAGGGTCAGCCTTTACCTTACAATGGAGACCGAAGCTTCTACAACATAAGCAAAGGAGGATCAGCGGATCGGGTTCTGCCCATCATGATCCGAAGGATTGCTAGGAATGTCGAGCAGGGTCAAGCTGCTATTGGTCGAGTTGTAGAAGTGGATGCCAACTCGAATCTCAACATGGTTCGCATTCGCCAAATCGAAGAAGCCATGGACAGGACAAGGAGGACCAACGAGGCTCTGCAGCATCAGCTGGCTGCATCCTGAGCCGAAGTTAGGGAACTCCGAGCACGCCAAAGGACTCATGATCGACACCTTCAAGAAGTTATGCGTCAGCTAGCGGATCTGAGGATTCACCCAACAAGTAACCGTCGCCAGTAGAAGACGTCTAGTTACCTCACTCTTTTGTTTAAAGGACTAGCCTTTCCTCTTTATGTTCCGTAGATCTCTTGTCTGTAAACATTCCTAGCTTAAAAATACTCTAACTAGACCACTAAACTGCCAACATTTTCTTTATGGTTTGATGTAAGACCTACTGTTAGGTCAATTTTCATGAACTTGTGTTACATCATTAATACCAGTATATTGGCAGTTAATTACTCTATTGCTATGACTCTCATTCTGATCTTGGGTTATGTTGATTTAATCCATGAAACATTTTATTCACATTTGTACTAGACTCTTACTATTGCTATCCTTTCTATGATCTTCCAGTGAAAGATGCCTCCATGAAAGCGTCCAAGCAGAGGAAGACCAGCAACTCAAACCCCTCCTCCACCACCTCTTCCTCCGCAGTTCGATCCAGTGTTGTTCCAAACAGCTGTGACCGCGACTGTGACAGCAGCCATGGCCCAAATGAACTCCGGAGACGCAAGCGGTGGTAACTCCAGGTTTGGTGAAGTCCATCAATGAGTGCAGGGATGCACTTTAAGGACTTCATGAACTGTAAACCTACCTTCTTCGATGGTACCGGAGGAATTCTAGCATTATCCCAATGGTTCGAAAGAACTGAAGTTGTGTTTGAAATGTGCTCTTGCCCCGAAGAGAGCAAAATCAAGTTTGCTACTGCCACCCTTACCAACAGGGCCCTGACATGGTGGAACGGCCATGTCAGTGCACTCTCCTTGGTTTCAGCCAATGCCATGGGCTGGGATACTCTAAAGGATCTTATGAGGAAGGAATACGGCCCTAGGGGCGAAATCCAGAAACTTGAGGAGGAACTCTGGAACCTCAAGATGGTGGGGACCGACATAATAGCGTACACGGCCAGGTTTTGCGACTTGGCGGCTATGTGTCCCAATATGATCCCGTCTGAGAGCAAGAAGATTGAACGGTACATCTGGGGTTTAGTGCCCCCATATCGAGGAAATGTTCTAGCCTCACGCCCTACCACCTTCGACAGCGCCAAGGAATTGGCCCAGAGTCTGATCAACCATGAGATCTCTTCTACTCCAACGATAGTAACCACAACTACCACTGCACCACCCGGTTCATCTGACAGGAAAAGGAAGCGTTTGGATAAGAAGAAAGGCAGAAAGACTCAAACCCCCTCCAAGGACCAGCAAATCGTGGCGGTCCATGCTACCACCACTCCAGCCGCACCTGCACCAACAAGGGCTTACGTTGGGAATCTGCCCAAATGTCCCAAATGTCCTTTCCACCACCACGGCCCATGTCGTGAATTGCAGTGCTCCAACTACGGCCGGAAAGGCCATACTGTTTGATTTTGCAAGGCCCCTCCCAAACCTATCTCATAAGTTCCTGGTTCGGGAGTGACCCCGACGTGTTATGGTTGCGGTGAAGCGGGTCATTTTAAGAAGAACTGTCCGAAGGCTGCGAATGCTGGGGGAACTGGAAGGCTACTCGCTATTGGTTACAACGAGGCGGTAGCAGATCCCACAGTAGTCACGGGTACGTTTCTTCTCAACAACTCTTATGCCTGTGTCTTATTCGATAGTGGTGCAGAAAGAAGCTTCGTAAACCAAAACTTTAAACACTTACTCAAACAATCTCCTCAACCACTAAAAGAAACATTTGTTGTAGAAATGGCTAACGGGAAGACAGAAAGCTCTAACGAAATCTACATAGGTTGTACCCTCACGTTAAACGATCAACCATTTCCAATCGATCTTATACCAGTCTCAATCAAAAATTTCGATATCATTGTTGGTATGGACTGGTTGAGTCTTCATCGTGCCGATATCCTATGCTCCGACAAAGCCATTCGCCTGAATCTTCCAAATCACGAAACCCTATTGATCTATGGAGATAAACTGGGTACGAGCCTTCGTATCATCTCCAGTATTCATGCTCATAAATACTTGCGCAAGGAATATCGTGCCTTTCTTGCTCACATTGTCGACACTAGCCAGAAATCGAAAGATCCAAAGGACCTTCCCGTTGTATGCGAATTCCCTGATGTTTTCCCAGAGGATCTTCCAGGTCTATCTCCCAAACGTCAGGTTGAGTTCAGAATCGACCTAGTCCCAGGAGCTACTCCCGTAGCTAAGTCGCCCTATCGTCTAGCGCCTGCCGAAATGCAAGAACTATCTGGTCAACTCAACGAGCTGCTCAACAAGGGTTTTATAAGACCGAGCTTCTCACCTTGGGGAGCTCCGGTCTTGTTCGTGAAGAAGAAGGATGGATCGTTTCGAATGTGCATCAATTATAGGGAACTCAATAAACTCACAGTCAAAAATCGTTATCCTCTCCCTCGTATCGACAATCTATTCAACCAACTACAAGGAGCAAGTTACTTCTCCTAGATTGATCTTAGATCCGGGTATCACCAGTTACGGGAGCTTAAGGAAGATGTCCCGAAGACAGCCTTCCGAACCCGTTACGGGCATTTTGAGTTCGTAGTGATGCCCTTTGGACTGACTAACGCCCCCGCAATATTCATGGACTTGATGAATAGGGTGTGTCGTCCATATCTAGATCAATTCGTCATCGTCTTCATTGACGATATACTCGTCTACTCTCGAAGCGAGGAAGAACACAAGGATCACCTGCGACGAGTCCTGGAAACGCTGCGATCAGAGAAGTTATATGCGAAGTTCTCTAAGTGCGAGTTTTGGATCCAAAGAGTTGAATTCTTAGGACATGTGGTTAGTGAAGAAGGAATTCACGTGGATCACTCCAAAATTAAAGCTACTGAGAACTAGTCAGCACCGAAGACGCCTACAGAAATTCGCCAATTTCTAGGCCTCGCTGGCTACTACCACAGATTCATCCAAAACTTCTCTCGGATTGTGAAGCCTCTCACCATGTTGACACAGAAGGGTGTATCATTTGACTGGGAAGAGAAACAGGAGAAGGCATTCCAGACCCTGAAGCGAGCTTTATGCACCGCACCGGTATTATCCCTTCCCGAAGGGACATAGGATTTTGTTGTATACTGCGATGCATCAAATCAGGGGCTCGGTTGTGTCTTGATGCAACGAGGTAAGGTCATTGCCTATGCCTCAAGACAGCTAAAGACACATGAGGTGAACTACACTACTCACGACCTCGAGTTAGGAGTGGTCGTCTTCGCACTAAAAATCTAGAGACACTACTTGTATGGGACGAAGAGCGTGGTGTACACTGATCACAAAAGCCTCCAGCACATACTGAACCAGAAATAACTCAACATGAGGCAGCGTTGATGGGTCGAACTACTCAGTGATTACAATTGCGAAATCCGATACCACCCGGGGAAAGCCAACGTAGTAGCAGACGCCCTGAGTAGGAAGGAGTATTTTGGACGAAGAACCAAGTCATTGACAATGAATATCCGTTCGCATCTATCCGCGCAGATCAGGGAGGCTCAGCTGGAAGCCTAAAAGCCTGAGAATGTGACGGGAGAATCCCTGCGCGGAATGGATAAAAGTTTGGAGGTCAAGGGTGACGGAGCCTACTACTTCATGGACCGAATCTGGACTCCGCACCATGGAGGTTTCAGAGACTTGGTCATGAGGGAAGCACACAACACTCGCTACTCCGTCCACCCAGGTTCAGATAAGATGTATCTGGATCTCAAAAAGCTATACTGGTGGCCTAACATGAAAGCTGAGATCGCTACCTTCATGAGCAAGTGCCTTACTTGCGTGAAGGTCAAGGTCGAATATCAAAAGCCATCAGGACTCCTCCAACAACCAGAGATACCGGAATGGAAGTGGGAGCAGATTACAATGGACTTTATAATCAAGCTACCCAAGACAGCGGGTGGGTTGGATACCATTTGGGTCATCGTCGACAGATTGACCAAGTCTGCGCACTTCCTACCCATCAAGGAAACGGACAAGATGGAAAAACTCACAAGAATATACATAAAGGAAATAGTGCGGCTACATGTCGTCCCTATATCTATTATCTCGGACAGAGATAGTAGATTTACCTCTAGATTTTGGCAATCATTAAAAAAGGCGCTAGGGACGAGGCTGAACATGAGTACAGCCTACCATCCGCAGACTGACGGACAAAGTGAGAGGACGATCCAAACTCTAGAAGATATGTTGCGAGCTTGTGTGATCGACTTCGGTAAATCGTGGGATACACACTTACCTCTTGTGGAGTTTTCCTACAACAACAGTTATCATACGAGCATCAAGGCAGCTCCATTCGAAGCCCACTACGGCCGGAAGTGCAGATCCCCTCTGTGCTGGGCTGAGGTGGGTGACACTCAGTTAGCTAAAGGACGAGTTCCTGATAGCGCTCTCACTGGTCCGGAGATTATTCGAGAAACGACCGAAAAGATTATACAGATTCGCGAATGATTAAAAGCCGCTAGGGATCGACAGAAAAGCTACGCAGACAAACGGAGAAAACCCTTGGAATTCCAGGTGGGAGACCGAGTCCGTTTGAAGGTCTCGCCCTGGAAAGACACGAAACGCTTCGGAAAGCGTGGAAAGCTAAACCCGAGGTACATAGGGCCTTTTGAGATCCTTGCTAGAATCGGCCCTGTAGCCTACAAACTCAACCTACCCCACGAGCTAAGTAACATACATCCTACCTTCCACGTCTCAAACTTGAAGAAATGCCTGTCCGACGAGACTCTCGTGATACCCCTCGATGAGATCAAGGTCAATGAGAGCCTCAACTTCGTGGAAGAGCCTGCGGAGATTATGGATCGAGAAGTAAAACGAACGAAGCAAAGACGCATCCCAATTGTGAAAGTTCGGTGGAACGCCAAGCGGGGACCGGAATTCACTTGGGAGCGCGAAGATCAAATGAAACTCAAATATCCCCATCTCTTCGCTTAGTAGTATTGTAATACTTATCTGTATGAATTCTAAATTTCGGGACGAAATTCCCCTAACGGGGGGATGATGTGACAACCCAAATTTATTGTCGTTACATAATCCCGTTTTCACTAACGGAATTCGTCGTAATGTATTAATTTCCGAAAAATTTGGAATCGTCAATAAATAAATATCTATTTATTTATATTTTCTTGACATTATCATTTTAGTATAAGTAAATATAACTTGTAAGTGTTAACCCCGTTTAACCAAATAAAGTTATATTACCTTTCAACCACTTCACCCGGGTAAAAAGTTTTAACCCGAAGAAATTGCTTCCCTATAATCAACAAGAGTTCTACAATCTTGTAATTGCTTTCCAACAAAAATTAATCTTCGGTGGTCTGGTGTGGGATACCTTCTTTGCCCTTTTCTGCATTCAATAAGATAGTTAGCAAAAGGTAACAAAAGCTGAGGAGAATATAATTAAGTCATTGACATTCATAGCTGCAATTAGAAAATTATATCTTCCCTTTTGTTTAGCTTGATATATCTTAATCTATGTGTGTTTTTTTGTTTATTACAGCAAACTCAGATGATTCACGTTAAGAATTAGGAAAAAAAATCATTTCATCAAAAGTATGTTGCTGAAGATTATATTATACCTGAAAGAGTTGATTCCATATACTTGTTTTCCTTAGACTCAGAGGATGCTCATCCTCTGTATCTCGGACCTTGTATCTCGGACCTTGAGAGTAAACCCTTGCCCTCTTTTGTCTTTTCACCATTTTGAGAAGATGACTGACTAGCCACAATGATATCATGAGTGTTTCATATATATGACCAAAAAGTTTGTCAAGTAGTGTAATTTTAACTAAAACTTATTGGATTATTCAAAAGATCTTCCTTAAAATGCTTATGTTGAGACCTTTTCTTGGCCAATTCAGATGCCCGAAGCCCCTTGTCACTGGGAAGATATGATAACAGCCACTGAAAACATGCACATATTACAAATTAACCATCCTATTCTGCATTCAATAAGATAGAAATCATGAAGAAAATGATGCTATGATGCCTTAATATCTACAACAGAAAGTAACCAAACCTTCTAAACAGTGGATTGAATACCAGCACCGTCTGGAATGCCTAGTGAAGCAAGTCTTTTCAGTTCTACCATATTTATGATCTTCCTCGACAGCTACATTACATAGAAGTAAACAGATGAATCAAAATTAACAGCTCAAGGAACATATTGGTTTGTTATCATTACTAGTTACTCTCGTTCCTTCTTAATTTCACTATGATCACATTTAGATTACCATAACACTCAGTCAATCTTCTGTTCCTTATTGAATCAACAAGGATGATCAAATTATAACCCTAAATAACCAAATTCTAACTGCATATGTAAGCAATTGCTAACCTCTTGTGATAGTTGTACTTGGCGAGAATCGTCTTCAACAGGAGAACTAATGTCATTACCACTACTATCACTACTGGTCAACGGATCCTTCACTTCTGTCCTTGGAGCCAGCGCTGGAGTTGGTTTAGAAGGGGATTCGGGTCTAATTACACTAGGCGACGGAAACGATTCATGTGGCTCGTTCATGGAATAATCCGAGGAAGTAACGGAGGGAGGTTTGGAAGGGTAAGTATCGATGCGATAGGCGCGCGACGGTGATCAAGATGGCGACGATTGGGATAGAGATTTAGCTGGTGAAGGAGTGGTTGTGGTCGGAGCAGACCACATGGAATTGTTGAGCCAATCAGGTACTCGTTTATTGACCATGTTCTTCAATCTTTTTTGAGATCTTTGCTAGGGTTTGGAGGAATTGTGTGTGTGTGGATTGTTCTTTCGATTTTTGTGATAGATGTAAGACTGCGGCCTTTGTGTCATCGTCTTCTTCGTGGAAACTGGTCACATGCCAAATTCATGCTTCTTACGAGAGAAAGAGGAAGGAGAGATTGGCTCTGTGCAATTTTATAAGAGATAAGGGCGATCCAGAGGAGAAAGTGCAGAAGCAGGGTATTCAAGATTTTAGAATTTTAGAATTTTAGAATTTTAGAGGATCACTCTTTGAAAACATTTATTTAGGTAAAAAAATATATAAAGCGACATTTGTAGATGACACACACTTAAAATAGACGCTCTCTGTGTTTTTAATTTTGTTTTGTTTGACACTCATTTTAGGGCACGCAAAAATGCGTGTCCTCTATCCTTCAAATTTTGGAAAATTGAAATTAATTTTTAAAGCACACACAAATGTGTATCCTCTATCATTTTGTGTCATTATTTGCATGTCATTAAATGGCTGTTTTCTAGTAGTGATTGTTGAAGAACATCTGTGTACGTCAACAAACTTATTCACTTGGAAAAGTCCGCCATAATTTTTAATTCCTTTTGCTCTTAGTAACTAAGATTAATTTTTCCCAACACACACAACCTCATACCTTGATTTGGTTGATCCACTTGTCCTCATCTGAAACCCTTTTAGAAGACATTTTTTCCCAATCGCCTGTTTTTTATGGTCTTGGTTCATAAATATATGGAGCCATTCAATATTTTGATGATTGATGTCTACCATCTATGATGGTATATCTTCATTAACATTAACTAGACATGATGGTAGAGGGTGCATACCGTGAAAAAGGTTATTGGAAAACTTAGCTTTATGTTCATCACCCAACTCGTCTCTATAAGAATTGCTTTCTAAGTCGGTTATATCTAAAGCTACATCAACAACATCAACAAAATCCTCATAACCATGTACATTTTCATCATTCTAAATCATAACTTTTTTTTCTTTTTACTATTATCTACTCCACCCCTATACATAACTTTAACTTCTTCTTAGAGAGCATCAACATAACAACCACACACGTTATTAAGATATGTACCAACATCATCATCACCAACGTACTTGTAATTTCAAGATCCACATGGTGAATGGGTGGATACCTCACATTAACATTTTCAGCAACACTATGAAACCGAGGGAAACTAGGAGTTATGAAAGTGCATATTAGATTGTTTCTCCTTTTATCATTGCATAAGTTAGTAACCGGCTCATTTCCCCTCTCACCACCCTCCGTAACCGCATCACCTTCATCAGCCACTACAAAGACTTTCACAACCCTTCCTCAAATCGATTTGATTACGTTGATCAACATTCTAACATCCATGTCTTCAACTACAGCTATATAATGATTCAATTCAGGATGATGGAAACTGTGACAACCCAAATTTATTGTCGTTACATAATCCCGTTTTCACTAACGGAATTCATCTTTATGTATTAATTTCCGAAAAATTTGGAGTCGTCAATAAATAAATATCTATTTATTTATATTTTCTTGACATTATCATTTTAGTATAAGTAACTATAACTTGTAAGTGTTAACCCCGTTTAACCAAATAAAGTTATATTACCTTTCAACCACTTCACCCGGGTAAAAAGTTTTAACCCCGTTAAACTTTAGCATCGGGTAGCCGTGTACCAGGTGCAATACCCGAGGCATATAAAAAGGAAGTGTACACCACTTGAACACTCTTTACCACCCTCTCACTCTCTCTCACTACTTTCTCTCTCTAGACTCGACCCCGACCCCGAAAACCGCGAATTCCGGCTTCCTAACGTAAGAGTTTCTTCCCTATCTTGTTCTAAACGTATTCCATTGCATTTAGAGCCCAAAAATCATAAGAATTAGTGGAATATATGGAGTTTACGGCCTAGGAAGCCCCTTAGGCCGTAAACACCCCAAATCATGACCAAAGTCCCCATTTCTCTTCTTTTAAGCCTGGATACTAGTTAGGGTTTGTACCTAGGAGCCTTTGATCATCAAAACCATAAGTTTTAGAGCACTCAAAAGGGTTTACGGCCCAAGCACATGCGTAGGCCGTAAACACCCTTTTTCCATGTTAAAAGTCCCGTTTTTCCTTCCCTTAGGCTTGTATACTAATTAAGGAAATTACCTAGATGAGTTTGGACACCAAAACATAAGATTTTAGGACCTAAAAGAGAGTTTACGGCCCAAGCACATGCGTAGGCCGTAAACTCCCAAATTTGCATGTTTAATGCCCCAAAAACTCATCTAAGGCATGCTAAAATTTAGTTATGATTTAAGGGAGTGCTTAGGACCATTTAACAACTCATTTTGAGGGACAAAATGGAGTTTACGGCCCAAGCCTAAGCTAGGACTGTAAACTCCCCTAAATTCAACCAAATGAAGGTTTTAAACCCCCAAATTGGTCCTAGACATTTACTAGAAAAATATGGAGTTGATTTGAGGCCTTAACTTTCACTTTTGGAGGAGAACAAGAGTTTACGGCCAAGCCTAGGGGCTTACGGCCGTAAACTCCCAAGGAGTGGCCTTTGGGCCGTAAACTCCAAGGGAGTAAACTCTTGGACTCCCCTGTAAACCCCTCTTGGCCTTGTACAATTCCCGGGAACCCCTTCTAAGCCTTAAGACCCCGAATCAATGCTAGAATATCTAAATATTTTAAAGAAAAGCACAAAATGATTAATTTCTTGTAAAATACATATTTCATATGATATTAGGGTCTTGAAAGGTGCACAAGTCCTTATTTGGTACGAAACGCTCAACCGACACTTTCACCCGATTTACTCGGTTTCCGGTGAGTTCATACCCCTTTAATGAACCTTTCGAATGTTTTTATATGTTTTAGGGGGGGGGGATACAAGTCAAATATACAGGTTTATGGAAATTAATCACATGTGATTCACTATCCGTAGTTCAAATCACATGTGATTTACCTCTATGCTTTATAAAAGGAGTTACGTTTTCAAAACTATTTTGATAAATAAACAATTTTCTAAATGTTCCCTTTGGACAAGATTTTTATTAAATAAATTTTTATTACAAAATGTAACCACACTAATATATTTATATAAGTAAGACTTGAAGGACTTAGGACCGATAGCTCGCCTTATTTCCTGTTCTTGTTTGATTGTGGGCTTAGGGTAGTTGTTATCCGTCCGACTGTCGTTGATTTCTTAGTTATATATCATGTATATTAGTGTTGGATACGAGTATTTTCATTTCATCCGATGCTTAAACCACTAAATTGACAAGAATCATACACACTAAGTTAACTATAATAGGTATAGTTAAGGCCACTACTACTCGCTATAGCTACTACTCTACACACTATAATACACACTATTACGAGACTATACACTAATAAGAGAACACACTACGTGCTATACAAAAGACTACTACACTATAATACAAGAGAAAGTACTAATCCGAAGATAACACACTAACTCACTATGAGATACTCTATTCGCTACACACTACGTCCAGAGTTTTCCGACAGGAGAACGACGCTACATGTATAGATCTATACGAGGCAGACACTATAACATCCCGACTGTTAATTTCAGTCCGAGCCGTGCCGGCCCAGGGATGCCGCTACTTCACTACATTGTGCTTGACCGGGAAGGTCATGGGATCCTCTATTATACACACTATTGGTAATATACAAGGAATATACTATAACCACACTAAAATACTAAACTAAGGGCTAAGTTAGTATCCCGAAGTAATCAAGTATCTAACACTAAAGGAAGTTTGCACCACTATTATTGACTTCAGGCAGAACCTACCATATTGCATTACTTATTGGAGATTCACTATTATACTTTTACAATAAATGGTTTTCAACGATAAAAATTACATGTTTCTTAAAGGTTTTTACTTGCAATGTAATTCTGGAAAATATAGGATTTTCTAGGTTTTTCTACTACTTATGAATGTAAATTGCAGCTTTTCATACTATCGGTTCTAATGCTTTTTATACAAAAACTCACACTAAGCTCTTATGAACTCTCTAGCTTTATGCTGATGCTCGTTTTTAAAATAACTTGTATCCTCAGGTCAAAGATAGACAAGTACAGGTGCAGCATTTTGGAGAAAGTGGAGCATACAAGATCCATCTCTTATTTTTGTATTACTTTTAGTGTTTGTTGAACATTACAAAACACACATGTAAATTAAACTCACTATGTAATGCAATGGTTGTATGTTTCTTGTTTTTACTATTATGCAATTGTGATGATACTGTACATGACGTCCTCCACCCCGAAACATATTCCGCCGTTATCGGTTTTGGGGTGTGACAGAAACGAAGACTAATTTTATATTTGTCTAACAAACCGGTTTTCATCCTCACCAAAGATACAAAAGCACTATAACTAATATACTCGGAAAATATCAAAGCGAATTCAGAAATACCTCACTGTCGACATAAGTCTTCAAGATTTGTTTCTACAACGTTTCACCTCTCACCAGTTACAACGCAAAACAAATATTCATTCATTTTATTAGAGAGGTTTTAAACAAATTTTCTAAAGAAATAACAACTAAAGTAATAATTTTTTGCAGGACTTTATATATAATAAGGCTGTTCCGTAGTCAAACCCTATCAATTTCGTAGTCAAAATACAAAAAACTTAAAAAATAAAAAAAAAACGCAAAATCGTAGGTGGATAGAGGAAATCACGGATGAACTTAGTTCATCTGCGATTTTAGTCTGATGTTGTAGGTATTTATACGGGAAAAATGAGAAAACTTAAAAAACCCACCTGCGAACAGACAAGTCACTAAAACATATTTGTGCTTTAGCGACTTGTATGTAGGGATGAGCATATGGACCGGGGAACCGGCCGGAATCGGCACCGGAACTGAAACCTGATGGAACCGGTAGGGTCGGGACCAAGACGATATTCTTGTGGATTTTTGGTACAAGGAACTAGAACTGGTAGAACCGACAAATATCGGAACTGTATGTTGCTATTTCTCGAGGATCGGTTCCAACATTGAAGACACGGCAAGAACCGGTAGAACCGACGGTCCGGTTCGGTCCAATTTTCCACCAAGTTCGGTTCCTGGGCCGGTTCCAGTTCGGGTCGGTTTCTTTGCTCATCCCTACTTGTACATTCGCAGATGGAATGTTAAAATCGCAGATGGGCTTAATCCGTCTGCGATTTTGATGAATATATTTTTATTTGATTTTTTTTGACTATTTTCCACAAAGTAATTAATGGATTAGGCTATTTTTGTAATTTTCTCTAATTTCAATTGTCGATACATTCAAAAGGAACATCAAACCTAAGCTACAAGTATGAATAATCAAATACTTGATGCTATATATAAAAAAATAGAAGATGTATTGTCAATCTGTTTCTTGAAACTGGAAGATAAAAGAAGACATGCCTTATTAGCAACAGGATCCAAAAATGAATGAAAGACAGTACATAAGCTCTGTGTCGAGAGAAATAAAAATATAAAATGAACAAAAATATCAATATCTCAAGATATATACACATCTCATAACAATTGTACATTCCATTAACATGTTTGTCTCGCTTTTTGGAAATGATATACATCATACGAAAAAGATATGTTTAGTTAAATGGATAGATATACCTTGCTCAAGCTCCATGAACATGTGGTCGACCCAAATGAAGCATTAGCACTGATACAAAATTGCATCGATTAGTAGCATTCTACTTGTTGAGTTCCATATATACATTTCTCTTTGGTGAAAGTTAAAGATTTTCACTGAAATAGGAATTATGTTTACCATAAGGAGAGAACCGGATAAAATTGACTACCCTCCGGCGGTCAGCATCACCGACACCGATGAGTGTGTTGCTCTTTTTTTCCCATCAATACATGGTAATCGAGAAAGAACCCCGATGAGGTCAATTTATGCACATCAGATACGGTGATAATAACAAGAAACCAAAATAGCATTCATCTATTTACCTACATTGTCTAGGGTTTAAATCGGACAACAAGTACAATTCAATTTGAGGGTACAATTTTTTTGAATAATAGTACAATTCAAGATACCGAAAATGAAATCGGCGATAAGCATAGAAAAATACCTTCAGATGTCGTTGAAGAAGACGTGGTGGTGTCGGTGGTTATATTGTGCTTCTCATATGGCCGCTTATGTGACAAACAATAAATCGAGGGTTAGATAAGTAAAAAAAATCACCAATTTGATCATACCTTCTAAAAAATCAAAAACTTCAAAATAAGAACTGCATCTTCCATAATCGACCTATAGAGTGACAATTAGGGCATGAAAATACCAAAAAACACAAAATCAAGGAGTCGCAGACAATAGAAGAGGAATCGCAGTGAAGGCGGTGAGTAGAAAAAAAGAATTCAAAGACATGGGAGGCTTGATATAGGAAACGGAGCAGATGGATATGAAATAAAAGCTACAACGTATTTAAAAGATGGTAGAAGACGTGTATTCCGATTTGGAGATGAAGGCAGTGGATTTCATTGGAGGAGAAAACGGTGGATAAAAGAGAAGAGAACACATGTCCGGTGGTGTCAGTAACCGTTGACAATGTTCACTGAAGCCTCAGCTCCATGCAAGCCAATACCAGCAAAAAACGTCAAACCAGAAAACCACCGACTCCAAACTTTGCTACTTTAGACAAGCCGGGTACGAATTAATTGTATATATAATAACTAATAACTAAAATAAAATAAAACTTTAAACTCTCTAAGCTCATCAAAAAATTGATTAAAAAAATATAAAATATACTTAAGCATAAGTCGAATCAGCTCAACGAAGCTCGACAACTTCAGCCAAAACCTCAAATCCAAAAGCCAACCAAGGTATCGAACATCAAATTATCTATATCTCTATTTTTTTATTCAATCGTCCCTTTTTATAAATGAATCTTTGTATCCCTTATTTATCCATCATGTGGGATCACACAATAAGGAGTACAACATTTTGCCTTACTTTCTTCACAAGTCAACATCTGGTTACTATCTTTTTTTAATCCTGTTTTTTTACTAGGTAATAAGTTAAATAAAATATCTACTCTAATAAATGAAAATGACTTTGCCACATGTCTTTCTCTTATTCAATTTGCCACATGTCATTTTGTCATAATTTAGAGATATATTTATTTTCCACTTGTCATTTATTTCATTTTCCATTTCTAATATATTATTAATTAATTAGTTTCTATAAATTAAACCTACCATAATGATATTAATTTTAAATTTTAAATTTTAAATTTCAATTTCAATTTCAAATAAATTTACAGTTTAAACCTTTGTGTTTAACATTTTGTAATAATTAACCTGTTTAGTATACGGATCTGATAACTAAACAATAATTTTAATTAATTTATTTTTTGCATGTTTTTTTTCTCATAATTTTTATTTATTTCAAATTTCAAATTCAAATAAACTTCTCATTTAATCGTTTCTATTTAACATTTTGTTTTAATCAACCCATATAATATACGGGTTTTACAACTAGTTTTGGTAATAAATTTATAAAATGTAAAAATTATATTTAAATATTTATTGAGTTTATTCTGTTTAATCAAAATAATTAAAATTTAAACAAAACCAAACCAAATAAAATCATCCTTATTTTGTTAATCAAACCAAATTAACCAAATAAAATTATCCTTATTTTGTTAATCAAATTAACCGAAATTCATGTAAACCAAACCAAATAACCCAAACATCATTAAGTTCTGGCCAGTTTGGCCATTGGGTTTTCGTTTTGAAGCACACTAGTCCCTCATCATTAACCCAAACATCATTAAGTTCTGTTTGGCCATTGGGTTTTGGTTTTAAAGCACACTAGTCCCTCATATTTTCGGTTTAGAATAGCATTTTGGCCTCTCATCTTTGTTTAAGATGTCAATTACAGCCCATTTTTACAATTAATTTCAAGGTTTCTAACTTTTAAAAAAAAAATCTATCTTGAATCAATATACTTTAAAGAATATTTAAAACAAGCAATAGAATTCTAGAACATCTAATCCTGATTAAAAGATGTTACATACATCTTAGGGTACATTCCTATAGGATTAAGATACTGCTATTACTATTATTATTGTAACTAATTCCGAACGTTTTTCTCTTCCAAGGTCTCAACTTTCTTATTCATTGCTTCAACCAATCTCTTGTCTTTAATGAGGAAACATTATTGTACGAAATCATGTTATAGGTGCAATGGTTCTTGTTATGGAACGACATACAAGTTTGAGTATATAACAAAACAATTTAACAAAAAAAAAAACATATAACTGATTATTTTTCAAATACATAATCATCTTGAATTTGTTGAATTTTTTTCTTTGAAGAACCAGTTTTTTACACCACCAAAAGCCTGCGAGAGACTAGGAACACAAGCTGACGAACAATTTGAAGGGGACATTTTTATTAATTTCAGTTTCTAAAAAACGGTAAATGCATGTATATTGGGGTAAACATTAAAAGATTGGTCACATGATTGGTGAAAAGTGGTTGATGAGAACGGAAAATGCATGCAAGTAGAAAAAAGCATACACTCATGCAAAGGGAACAATCGATCTCTCTCTACATGTCTATAAATCTAATACTATAGACCTATAATCCACCATCGCTTCAACAGCATGGAGCAACATGATCTTAAAGATGGTGATGCCCACCCCCTTGCAAGTAAAAGGTTGGATCCATTTTTGTTCGGTTATTATATATATCTTGATTACTTTTAGTCTTTTATCATACCATCTATAATTCTCTGTAGCTATCTAAAAAATTATTTGCTAAATTTCTTTTTAGTTAAATGGTTAATAGTTGATCATTTTATTAATTTCTATGGTAAATAAAAAAACTTAAATACCGTTTATGAATGTCTTATCTATTAGATTTATTTATTTTTGAAAATTAATTAAGTGATTATTACAAATTTAAACAAGGAAAAGTACTACACATTGATTTATATTTAATAATGACTATTTCTACATCCATACACACGCACTCCGAAATCCAAATATCTAAAGGAATATTGACTATTGTTAAATTATCAGTCACTTTATTCCGTAGTTTTATAGGTATCATCATAGATGGTTTTTGGTACGCATGATAAAATCCAAAAACATATATGAAAGTATTGATTCATTAGAATAAAAAAAAGTTGTTTGTTTCATACAAATGTAAAGTAGGCAAATCTTATTCTGATTAAATAACATTTTGTTGATTAATATGGTGTTTTTGCATATTCAAATTTGGAACAATATATATATATATATATATATATATATATATATATATATATATATATATATATATATATATATATATATATATATATATATATATATATATATATTAAGTACAAAATAAAAGGAAAAATCTAAAAGTTCTTTTTTTATTATTATTTTCGTCATTTTATTTACCAAAACAAAAATTTTTAAAAAAACAAAATGATAAAAAAAATTAATTTTTTTTAAATATACATTAAATATTCTAATAAAATATTACACTATAAATATTCAAATGTAATTTTTAAAATGTCAGAATATATTCTAGTATTCTATTAGAGTTGATAGATATGTTAAAATATTCTAGTATTCTACTAAAATTGTTAGAATTTATAAACTATTTTAATATTCTATTATAATTGTTTGAATATTTGTAGTCTAATATTATATAAGAGTATATGAATATTCTAACAATTTTGTTGTAATTTTTATATTATAATATTTTATTAGAATATTTAAAAGAAATTTAAAAAAACGGTATTTTTTGGAATGAATATATAATCAAAATAATATTTTAAAAAATTCAAAATTTTTTAATTATTTTGCATTTTAAAAATATTTTTTTTTCTCCAAAATAATTGGATATGTATGACTCCCCATATCTCATAAAATATAATAGTCTCGAATGAGTTTAACCATATATATATAGCTAAGAGTTCAGACGGACATAATTTTATAAGATCGTGAGACCAATTTTTTTCTACTAATATATATATATATATATATATATATATATATATATATATATATATATATATATATATATATATATATATATATATATATATATATATATATATATATACCAAATGATTTCAACCCATGATGTCTCGACAATTCAATTCCATACAAAAAACACTTTGACTACGCTGTATCTAAGATTTTAAGAATTAATATGTTTTGGATATTTACCAGCTTTATCATTTTTATTATTTTGGTTTATGTAAATAATAGCTCATCACTTATAATCATAGTAAATTACATATATTGTTCCTATGGTTGGGGAAAATTTTCAAGTTTTAACTGTATTTTTTTTTATTATTATTATTTCATTAAATCCCGATGGTTTGAAATTGTTTCGGTTTTGGTCAATGTTTTAAAAACCGGTTTGAATCGGCCGGTCGAACCAGGTGAACTGGGAACTGAAAGAGGGAGCGGTTCAACCAATGGTTTAAAAACTGATTTTTTCGTTGAACCGGTATGGTGACCGGTTCCCGGTTCAACCGGTTTAACCGGTTCGACCGCCGAATGAACCGGTTTCTATATTTTTCATGTTTTTTTCTATTTTCCTACACATACATACATATGTAAATTATGAATTTGGATTCATCTACAACTTATTTTTATGTGTATTTTTAATATTTGAATTTGTAAACATCAAATTCATAATTTCTATATGTATGTATGTGTAGGAAAATAGAAAAAACATGAAAAATATAGAAACCGGTTCAACCAGCGGTCGAACCGGTTAAACCGGTTGAACCGGAAACTGGTCACCATACCGGTTCAACTAAAAAACCGGTTTTTAAAACATTGGTTTTGGTATCTAATATACATAAGCTATATTAATCTTACAAGTTATTTTTTTTTTATAAATTTTTTATTTATCATTATTTATTTGTTCTATTATTATTATAAATTTAAGATATGATCACAAATATATAACCATTATATGTTTTTTTTATTGTGATACAATCTAATATCTTTCTTATCTTCATCCTCCTTTTCTCCAACTAGATTGTCACCCTTTCTGCTACCACTTCTTTCGTTTCTCCGACCAGATCAAGTAATCATGAAAATTTAACCAAGACACAAAAACAAAGCTAAAATTAAAATCAAACATTAAAATTAAAAACATATCTAGAAACTAAAATTTCTTAAAAATCAAGATTCAATCATTGTCTCCTTACTTTCTGTTACTAAGTAGCAAAAGCAAACACACAAATAACATAGTTTAATCACCATGAGATCTAAGCAACATATTTTTTTTTGGAAATGAAGAAATATATGATAAAACAAAACCACAACTAGCAAGAAGCTAGAAGGGGACAAGGTACATGAGAAAAACAATTTACGAACATAAAAAAGGAAAACAACTCTAAGTATGCCAAGTGGTGCCACTCCTATTCTCCTTATATTTGAACTAGTCAAACACCAATGCAATAGTAGCGCCATCAATCGTAGCAGAAGGCACATGAGAATGGTTGAAAACCATTTTGTTTCTTGCCATTTATTTGCTCCAAATTAGCCGGTAAATAATCGCCACCAACATCTTTTTCTTCTTCGGAAAGTTACCCCAGCAAGGAACATAACCCATCATTTCACGGACCGAGAAGAAGGATCTTTGAGGTATGTCCCACAAACTAAGAATCCATAATAAAGCTTCACGGGAAAAAGGCCTAGAGAAAAATATGATAAATTATTTCAGCTTCCATATCGTACCATATACAAATACATACGGATACACGCAGTTGTAGTGGTGGGAAGTCCATAGATTTATAGGTCTAGGGTAGTAGGGTAGTGTGAATTCACCCAAAAATAGCCATTCAAATGAAGCAACTAACTTTTCAGAGGGATCAACATTAACCACCAAATATGATAATCACTTACAATCATGATCAAGTCACTAACAAAACGTAGGGATTTTACGGGAAATTTCCCATCAACATTAAGACTGAAGACACATTCATTAATTTGATCATTTAGTGTAAGGTGGAATGCTAGTGGTGAACTGGGTTAGTTCCTACAATTCAACAAAGAGGAAGGAGTCCTAATTAAAAGGTAAAGAGGAGACTAGATCCTTAATAACACATAATTATTTTCTTAATGCCATAGAGAGAGGAGAACCGTTTTGTAATTTTGTGTCACCAGGCCATAAGTCCTTCCAAAACAATGTATCATCCTCTTTTCCAATCAATTGAACCAATATGGAATGTGGAAGCAAACCAAGCCATTTAAGATCACCACATCCTTTGAAATATTAGTCTAGGCGACTATGATTGTTTTTTTACATAATGGTGTTTGGGTTTTCCATCCAAGTTTTGTATATGTCTCACCCCATGACAACATACATTGTCTTTGATTGTTCGGAACCTCCAATGCCATTTGGTGGAAAAATTGATGTTAAGATCTCTTAAGCTCCCAAGACCAAGCATACCTCTTTATTTAGATCCTAAAACCTTCTCCCAATCCACATAATAAAGCCTCATTCTTCTACAAATCTACAAATCAACTTTCCACACGAGATAAGAGGTGAGCTTCAAATGGAGGTAGAGTAATAAACCATACATGGAGCCATGGAGGGTTCCATTTCAAGCTAGAGAGGCAGTTACTTTATCTTTAACAAAGGATGGGCGGTGCTTCTGTAGACATAAAACGGAGAACGAAATGGGGACATGTGGGAGTGGGTTCTAGGGTTGGGGTGAATTTATTTACTAGTTTATTTTATATAAATAGTTTAAACGACTATTAAAAAGATTAAAATTTATTATTAAACAAAAAGAGTCTTTTCAACTTGATTGGGTGTCAAAGCCAAAACAAATTCAAACCATAGGGACAATTAAAATGAAAAAAAAAAAAGTAGGGAAGGAACTCGTAATTTACCCCATATCATAGAAATGATTTATGTAATTTAGAATAAAGTTGTTAAAAATCATTATACGATAGATGGTCAGTCATCTAGGCTTAAGGGTTTATTTGATATAGGATGATATTAATTTAAGATTAATCAGGAACCCTACATATTAAAAAGAAAGTTATCACTAAATATCAAAGTCTGATTCATTTTATGCTTATTTACATAGCAACTAACATTAGCATGAAGATGGGTGGCGACGTGAATGTAGGTGTCGACATGATGAGAAACAAAGAGATGTGAAGCTGAAATTAGGGCATTTAGTTTAACATACACATATTTTCATCCTTTAATTTTGACATTATCATAATTGTTGGCTTATTTTGACTTTTTCTTTAATAAGTATAATAGTTTTGACTGCCTACCCAATTAATGTCACCAAGCTCGATTAATGTTTGATCCATCTTAATATAACTTATTAGCGTTATTTGTAGGAATCTTAGAGTGCCAAAATTTTGATTATCGATTAATTAGTCATCTAGACAAATATTTAAGACATTTTTCTTATAAGTGAGTAGTATATACAACAGAGTTAAAAAATATGGGAGCTATAGACAATATTTTTGTCCATACAAAACAATTTATCTTTTATAGTACATCAATTTATTTTTTATAGTTTTGTACTAGACAACCCTATAAAACATCGATTGTTTTGTATAAATAAAAAATGCTATTATGTGCCACCCAACCTTGATTAGAATCTATAATGACAACTTACATTCTTATTTGATTCTTTTTCATTTCATACCAAAACACGTTCGTAAAAATATTTTAGAAGGGCTAATACATCAATGCACTACCCTACTCCTAAATGACATATCTTTTATCTCCAACCAGACTTGAACCCTCAAACTTTCTTTGTGGAAATTTTTTTCCATCAAATCTTGATACCAGTAGGATATAAACCCTTTGTTACATCCTTATATATTTTAAATTATTTCTTTTAAAACACTTTTATCCTTGAGAATTTTGATGAAAAGTAGTTGTCGAAAATAATAACCAGTTCATATGTATGCTACAAACTCTTGATTTGTTTTGTTAGTTTGTTATACAATTGACATTTTCATATTTAAAATTATTCTCATTTCGATTGAACTTGATGTTTGTGTTCATGTGACAAGGTTAATCAATAAAGTTGTGGTGGTTACGGGTGGAGCGAGAGGAATCGGTGGTGCTACAGCCAAGTTAATGGCGGAGAATGGTGCACATGTAGTTATTGCAGATATTTTGGATGAATTAGGAATAAATCTTGCTAATTCAATCAATGGTCGTTATGTTCATTGTGACGTCTCAGTCGAATCTGATGTAGAGGCTGCAATTCAATTTGCTATAACTTGGAAAGGGAAAATCGATATTTTATACAATAATGCTGGCATCGGGGGTACATTCCTATTTGGTGCATGGGTCGATCAAACTATATATATATATATATATATATATATATATATATATATAGAGAGAGAGAGAGAGAGAGAGATAGAGAGAGAGGAGGAGGAGTAGGAAGGTTCAATTGAGGAAAAAAAGTTTAGAATTAGCGAATGAATCTAGGCCACTTATTTTTAATCTTCCGCTTAAGCGCTCTAACGTACCGGGTCGTCGGAATAGGTCATATTTATATATGAATACGTATATGGATATGTATATTCATATATGAATATGTGTATTCATATATGAATTCGTATATTCATATATGGATATGTATAACGGAATTGGTTATTCATATATAAATATGGCGACAGAAGGTGGTGACGAAGGTGGCAGTAGTTGGTGGTCGTTTGTTGTGGTGGTGGTGGCTTAGGTGGCGGTGGTGGTTGGTGGCGGAGGGAGGTGGTGTATTCGTATATGAATACACATATATTTATATTCATATATCAATACTCATCATCCGTCAGCCCGGTACGCAGTAGCGTTTTGCAGTAAAAATAAATGATTGGCTGAAAATGATTCTCACGTTCTCAACTTTTTTTATTTTCTCAATTGAGCTTACCTATCTCTCTCTCTCTCTCTCTCTCTCTCTATATATATATATATATATATATATATATATATATATATATATATATATATATATTATCAACCTAAAATTATGGAGAACTTGAGAACATGTTTAAAAACAAAATCTCAAAACACCTCTATAGGTACCTATAGATTCCGTTTTGGCGAATCCCAAGTCGAGAATCACAAAAAAAAAAAAGAATTATTTATATGTTCGAAAATGTGCATATATGCATATTTTGTATTTTTTTCAAAAATCTTCAAAACCAGAAAAAAAATACTATAAATTTGGCTGAAAATGATTCTCACGTTCTCAACTTTTTTTATTTTCTCAATTGAGCTTACCTATCTCTCTCTCTCTCTCTCTCTCTCTATATATATATATATATATATATATATATATATATATATATATATATATATTATCAACCTAAAATTATGGAGAACTTGAGAACATGTTTAAAAACAAAATCTCAAAACACCTCTATAGGCACCTATAGATTCCGTTTTGGCGAATCCCAAGTCGAGAATCACCAAAAAAAAAAGAAGAATTATTTATATGTTCGAAAATGTACATATATGCATATTTTGTATTTTTTTTCTAAAATCTTCAAAACCAGAAAAAAAATACTATAAATTTGTATAAATACATATTTGATGAATATTCAAATTCGTAAAATGTTGGATGGATTTGGAGTTCTCAAGTTCTCGACTAACTTTGAGTCTTTGTAATCTCTCTCTCTCTCTCTCTCTCTCTCTCTCTCTCTCTCTCTCTCTCTCTCTCTCTCTCTCTCTCTCTCTCTCTCTCTCTCTCTCTCTCTCTCTCTCTCTCTCTCTCTCTCTCTCTGTGTGTGTGTGTGTGTGTGTGTGTGTTAACATTTCTTATTTTGTCTTCACAAAAAACATAGTTTATTCAATTTATCTATATCTAAAGACAATCTTGGAAATTTAGGTTGTGTTTAGTTACGGAAAAACAATTTTTATTTTCCGTTTTCCCTTTCCCCTTTTTGTTTTTCGTTTTCAGTTTTCATTGGAAAATTAAAAACAACGCGTTTAGTTAAAAATTATACATTTTTCATTTTCAGTTTTAGAAAATTAAAAAACGCGTTTAAATGTGTATATTTCTATCGATTTTCATTTTTAGAAAACGATAGCGGTGGTAGTGTGGGGGTGGGGGCAGTGGCGGGGGGCAATGGTGGTGTCAATGATGGCGACGGTGGTGGTGGTGGTGGCGGCGGCGGTGGTGGTGATGACAGGGGTATTGGTGGTGGCGATGGTGATTGTGGCGACATTGGTGATGTTGACGATGGGGTAGTGGTGGTGGTGATACTGATGGTGATGGTAGGTCAGTGATTGTGGTAGTGGTGTTGGGTGTGTGTGTACGTGTTATAGGGGTGGGGTGGGTGTGTGTTGGGGGGTGTTTGTGTGGGTGGGTGGGTGGGTGTTTGTGTGTGTATGGGGTGGGTGTGGGAGTGTGTGTGTGTGTGTGTATGTGTGTGTGTAGTGGTAGGGGTGGGTGTGGCTATGTGTTTGTGGGGGGTGGGGTGGGGGTGGGTGTGGCTGTGTGTTTGTGGTTATGTGTATGTGTATCTGTGTGTGTGTGTGTGGGGGGGGGGGGGGTTGGGGTAGGTGTGTGTTTGTGAGTGAGTGAGTGTGTGGGTGGGTGGGTGGGTGTGTTTAGGAGTGGGTGGGTGGGTGTGTTTAGGAGTGGGTGGGTGTGGGTAGGTATAGGTGTGGTGGGTTGGGGGTGTTAAAGTGAGGGTATGTAGAGGTGGATGGGGTGGGAGTGGGTGTTTATATTTTACAAAAATTTTGGAATTAGAAAATATGAAAAATAATGATTATCAGTTTTCCAAAAATTTCAAACTTCTTTGTAATTTTAGAAAACGGAAAATTTTCATTTTCTGTGAAAAATTTAGAGAAATAGACAAACTAAACGCGTTTTTCAAAATTCTCATTTTTCTTGGAAATTTTTTCCGGAAAACAGCCAATTTTTCTGCAACTAAACGTACCCTTATTTTCTTTGTAGATATCGGAGGAAGTATCACCACTATCGACATGAAAAGGGTTTCAAAAATAGTCGGAGTAAATGTGAATGGTGTTGTACATGGAATCAAGCATGCTGCACGGGCAATGATCAAAGCAGGTACATGTGGCTCTATTATAAACTCGTCAAGCACCGCTGCAATAATGGGAGGCCTTGGATCACATGCCTACACGTTAACAAAAGAGGCGATTCTAGGATTAACAAGAAGCTCATCATGCGAGTTAGGTTTGTATGGGATTCGTGTCAATTGTGTTTTACCTCATGGAGTGCTATCAGAGATGCTTGTGGATGCATATCGTGGTTTCAAAAAAGATGCGACAATTGAAGAAGTGCAACAGTCTGTAAGTGAGACTGCAAGTTTATTAAAAGGACGATGTGGAATGGTTGAAGATATTGCCCATGCTGTGTTGTTTTTAGCTACCGATGAATCTGGATTTATAACGGGTCATAATCTTGTTATCGACGGTGGTTATACCACTTCGTCAGTCAAAATGAGTTTTATATATCGTGATAAAGAACCAGAGTCAAATAAAAGTAGCTAGTATATGAAAAAAGGTCTAGTTCGTTGCTCTATTCAATTTTCATACTTAAAAATATATAATCAAAGTATTATGATGCCATTTCTTATAAAACTTACCAATTAGGACTGTGGAGTGATTAATCAAAAGGTAAAAAGACACAAGTTTATAAATAAGGTTTTGATTTACATTAGAACATTACATTTTTTATTTTCTGAAAATATTATGATTAATCTTCTCGACATCATCCATAAGACCATTATAAGACCATTAGGTGGCTCGTTTTTTGTGTAATGAATAAATTTTAGATTTTCCAATGTTGGATATCATTTTGAGGTTCCTAGCATTGTCAATGTCATTCCTGATTATCAATAAATAAATCTTTAAATATCATAAAACTTTCTATGCTGTCAATAAATATTTTACTCTTTATAAATGGATTCCACATATTAATTTACGTATTTAACATATTTTTATATTAAACAAAATATAAAAACAATATTCTTTCATTTTTATTTTTGTTAATCCGTTTTAGCAAAATATATTTACCATCGATTGTTTTATCAAATATAAAATTTGTAATAATTTTTTTGTCAAAATATATTTCATATTGCTCTAATTTTGCACGTATCATTAATTTTCTTTAACGATATACTTTGTAAAAGATAGATAAAATTGCAAATTTGGTCTCTGGGTTTGCCGGTTTTTATGGATCTAGTCCCGTGACTTTCAAAGTTGCGGTTATGGTTCTTTTGACATATTTTCATTGTAGATTTGGTCTCTGAAATGACTCTCTTTAATTCCATCCATTAAGACGCTCCACATACCCATCATGTGAGGGTAGAATTGTCTTTTGATCTCTTTACTTGTTCTATTGAACCCATTCGTGTTCTATGTGGGCTTTTGTATTTGTTTCTTTCATGAAGTTTAAGCAAAAAAAAAAATTTCTATTAAAAAAAAAATCTTAAAACTTCAACTATTTTTTACAATGTTAAGAACTATTATCCTTTACTTAAATATTTGATCAAGGAACTCCAACAGATTGTTAAGGACACAAGAGGCTATGCATATTTACCTCTTGAGCCAAGAAGGTAAATCCATAGGACGCACCTTCTAGTGTAGTCAGGGAAGCCTCTTAGCAGCACCATCATTACATCCTTCTCTTCATTCCTTGATAATATGTCGTCCTACACATCGTGTAGAACTCTTTGAATCTCTCTTTGAATCTCTAATTCCTTCCATATATGCAGTGGTGGACGGTAAGAGGGGCCAAGGGGGGCCATGGCCTACCCGGTTTTCAGCCTCTTAATACATGATATATAGATAATTTTTTTATAAATGAATCCAGATATCATTATATTTTGCTATTTGCTAATTTGGCCCCCTCTGTTTTGAGTTCTGTTTTATATGTAATGTAAGTTACAAAATTTGGTTATTAATCCAAAAAATCATCTGAAAATCACTGATCAAATCAAGAAAATCATTGATAAAATCAAGGGAGAAGAAACCGAATGATATTAGGAAACTAATTAAGTTAATAAACTATCTCTTCAACTCTATAAAAGAAAAGAAAAACTCTAATCTGAGATACAAAATTTTGAACTCAAAGATTTGAGTTTAAAAAAACAATGAAGAACAATATATTTTGACGCTAGAAACCGTCAAAATCTCACCAAAATAACACTGCCGCCGCCGCCCAACTGCATCTCCCACACCAGTTTCTGTCGCCACTCGCCGGACTACTGCTTCTCCGTCGTCGGACTGTAGCTTCTCCGCCTCTTTCTTTTTTCCGTTGTGTGCTCTGCTCGGTGCCGGCAAAATAGTGAATGTTGTCCCACTCTGATACCCTTTTGACCTCTCGATCTCCTCTCCACAAAGGTGAACATGTTTTTTTTTTTTTTTTTTTTTTTTTTTTTTTTTTTTTTTTTTTTTTTTTTTTTCTGATCATGTTTGTCTCTCTCTTTTAACTCTCTTTGGGTATTTACTTTTATTTATTTATTTATTCTGTAAACTTGTGGAGTGTAAGATTGGTATATAGTGGTATAGTGTAGGCGGATAAATTTACTTATAACATCTATTTTTAATTTATTATTTTTGTAGAATTATAGTAAGCAAAATCCTTATGTAAACTTATTTATTTTATATATTAGTATATAATGGAATTAATAAAAATGATAACATACAAATCCATATGTAAAACACTAAAAGTCTAAAACGATTATACTCATATTTTATAAAAATATTATAAAAATATTGTTGCTTGATATAATAGATTTGTCCTCTGTTATTTTATTTTAGTACTATATACTGTTATTTATTAATTGCTACTATAATACATATCCAACATGATAAAACAATGGTTTTTTAACGAGTTATTTAAAATGAATGTGCTAATTTTATCTATGAACACCTACTAGAGATTGTTTTGGATAAAAATACATTAAATGTCTAGCATTATTGTTGCAAGATTTTAAAAATAGAAAAAATCAATGACTTCAATTTTGAAGTGAGACGTAAAAATATTTTGTTACTATTTTTCTTGTCTTAAATTTTTATATGTCATCATTTTGAACATTTTTTTTGTCTATACGGTTTTATTTTGAAGTTTTAATTTCGGTCCCCCTACTTATGGTGCTTGTGTTCCGCCCCTGCATATATGATGTTTGATCTTACCGATTAACTGAGAGTTGAATCAATCCTTCTTACTATTGCTTCAAGATAAGTTGGGTTTTATTTATATAATTTATAAGGTTTGGGGGTTAAGTTTATAAAATATAAAATCTTGTTTTGAATTTTATGACATTTTGGCTCCTATCTCATGACATATGTAAATAATTAAAGATGTTATATATAATATACAATTTTGGGGGAAGTTTAAATTTATTGAACTTACATTTATTTTATAAAATTTTGACACTTGTTATATAGTTTAGGCATATTGGAATATCACAATGGACGTAGAATATATTGGATTGTTTTGAACCAAACAAAATTTGTTAATACCATAATGAATTGAGATTAATATTTGAAAAAAATCAAATTTCTCAAAATAAAATAATTGTATTTGGTAGAAAGTTACATAGTTTTATTGAAAACAAAATATTGGTATTCTATGTAGTGGTTCCGAGATTCAAGTGAAATTGAAGAACCAAGTATAATAGTCATAGTTTCAAATTTGACTTAAATTCCTACAAGACTTGGACCTAATTTACAGTTTATACTACTAGGTCAAGTGTATGTTGTGTTTATATGAATGTACAATGATGCTCGAGTCAATGAATGATCCGAATTTGGATAGTTGTTACTGTTAAAGTAGTTGTAGAATTCACATATTAATTTGAAAACTAGGGATGTCAACGTGAGCAAATGCGACGAGGAGTGCATCCCCCCCCCCCCCCCCCAAATTTCTCACTTCCCCCATCCCCGCCCTCGCCCCCAAAATGTTCAGCCTTCCTACCCCCGTCCCCGCCCCCGATTGATTTTGGGCTGTCTTTTTTTGGCTAAAAGAAGTTGTTATTTAGGCTAAAAGAAACTATTTTTAGGTAACAAATAATTATTTATATTAGAATTTTACATGTTAAAAGTAAAAAAGTTATGGAATCTTAAAAACATTATACTAACAACTTAAAAAAATGTTTTCTGTTGAATGTTGGAAGCTCAAAAATCATGTAATTATTTATTATATTTATATAATTAATATATGTAAATATATTTGTAATTTATTAACGAGGTCCCCATGGGGGTTTTGGGACGGGATTGCCTACCCCCGCCCCCGAAATTAAAACGGGGGTTAAAATTGCCCCCAACCCCATCCCTGCCCCCGATTTTTTTAAAAAAATTTCCCCCAAACGGGACGGGTCCCCCACGGGACTTTTTGACATCCCTAGACTGAAATTTATGTTCACTATCCCTTGTTTCTAATTGTTTCCAAGTTTCATGTAGGTTATGACTTATTCTCCAGCTAATAAACCTATCATGTGTCATGCCTATACGTGCAACTAAGTTTCGTCAAGTCTAGAACCGACTCGAATTTTGACGGTTGTCACATATTTGGGGATTTGGGGTTTTAGTGAGGGGAATGGTGATGGAACGACAGGATATGAAATTAATCATCACTCGAATGGATTCGTCATAATCCATAGGATCAAGTGATAAAAGTTGAGTGGTTTCGCAAAGGAAAGGTTCTATGGATGATGATATAGCAGAACCTTTTGAGGATTTCTTCTTTGAGATTGTTTTTGGAATTTCTAGGGCATTTTGAGGAGAGGCCATTGTTGCAAGTATGATAGCTTCAAGAACAAGTTGCAAAGAGAAAGTAGGAGAAGAAGGTTAATAGAGCGTAAAAAAGAACAATTGGGGTTTAAAATCTTTATATAGTCTAGATATCTGGGTCGGGTTGTGAAAAAGTGTAATGATGACACCCGATTGGTAAACATATCGCATTATATATGTTGCCAAAATTGCATGTGTTTATCTTTCAAGGAAGAAAGATGTGATGACAATATGTGCGAAAAAGAAAACCGTCATTTCAGTTAAGTTGATGTGCAATTATCGAGACATGTGCAAAAAGCACAATTATTTAGTAACTATGGATAATCATAAAAAAAGTAACCGTTAAGTCATTTAAGAAAAACATTTCACAAAAAAAACTTTAATGAAAAACCTTTGAACTTCTTTTGAAATGGATATTCTCGAAACAAGGAGGTACCGAGATTGAGTGTCATAAGATGCTTCGAGGAGAAATTGAACACAATCACTTGTACATGATATAGAGTTCGAGATGGAACAGTCCCAGACTGAATATCATAGGTAAAATGTATGAAGATCTTAGAGGACCTTTTATAAACATATTTGATATTTCGAGACATGAAGTGTCAGAGCTCGGACAGTGATAAGAGGTGAATGCACATTACCGTATTAGACTTGAATTCTGAGGTGAACTTCATAACACTCTTTTGAGATAGATTCTGAGATGGGATCACAACAAAATACCAATGTAACTATATTGCTCATCAACTTCAAAAGATGAGGAAAATTGTACAACTTTAAACTAGAAGAAGAGGTTAGACAACAAGACACATAAAATGATCCTTTTTATTCCGAGAGGAAATGATTCTGAGATGAAAAAGATTTTGACTTTGGAATTAATTCACTTTTTGGTGTTTCCATTAGAGAGTACAAGCCTCTTGGAAGAATTGAGGATCATGCAACATCATACCCATTTTTTTCTGAAACCCATTGAAGTTGGTTTTGTCTGATGCCTTCCTAAAGACATTAGCAATTTCATCGTCAGATGGAACAAAAATAAGTATAGTGTATCCTTTTAAGACGTTATCTTTAATAAAATGGTACCGAATATCAATGTGCTTCATTATGGAGTGTTGAATTGGATTGTGAGAAATCGCAATGGCACTTTGAGAATCACAATAGATTTGCAAAAGCTGAGATTTCATCCAAAGAACTTCAGAAGTGCAACTACCAGCAACAACATATTCTGCTTCGGCTGTTGAAATAGTAATGAAATTTTGTTTCTTAGATGACCAGCTAACCAATCTTCTACCTAAAAATTGCCAACCTCATGAGGTGCTTTTTCTGTCCAATTGAAGACCACCATAGTTTGAATCGGAGTATTCTTGAAGGAGGAAACTCTCATTTTTTGGATACCAGATTCTGAGACTCTTTGTACCTTTGGGGTATCAGCATATTTTCTTAACCACCAAAAGATGAGACGTCTTTGGATTGACCAGAAATCGGGCACAAAGGCATGTAGAGAACACCATGTTTGGACGACTTTCTGTTAAGTAGAGTAGCGATCCAATCATTCCCTTATACTTATTTTCATCAACAGAAACACCTGATGAGTCCGAGAAGATCTTGTGTCCGAGACCCATAGGAACCTTTGCAGAGGCACATGTGTCCATTGAATATTTCTTGAGAAGCTAGAAAATGTATTTTTCTTGGTGAATAAAGATTCCTCTGTTGGATTGCTTTACTTGGAGTCAGAGGAAGAAACATAATTCAAGATTCATGCTTATTTGGAATCAACTAACCATTAGCTTGGCAAAATCAGCAACGATTGATGAATCTGTGTATCCAAAAATGATATCGTCAACGTACAGTTGGACTAACATGAGGTGTTTTCCATTTGATCTTCGTAATAGGGTAGGATCGAGAATTCCTCTTTGAAACCCGATTTCCCAAAAACGTAAGTACTTTTTGGCTTGATTTGTTGTTATATCATAACAACTAGTGATTATACATCTTTTAATCCATCAAATTTCATGTTTTGATTAGATTTCAAAAACACTAAGAACACACACCGGTGTTCTTGGACTTAGAGTTCATTTCAAGCTTCCACAAAGTAAGTACTTCTATCCTAGAGTCTTTTAAAGCTTGCTATACTTCATTACATCAAGTAAATGTCCCAAGAACACCAAGAACAAGGTGTTCATGATTTTGGGAGGCTCCTAAAACCGTAAACACCAACTAAGGTGCCAAAGGGTGCCTTAGGGTGCCTAGATGCTTCACAATGCCTTAGGGACTTTCTAGATCCTTCCTTGATGAGTTTATCACACAAAAAGCACAAAAATCACTCATTTATATGTGTTTACGGTTTGGGGATCTCCCAAAACCGTAAACACCCGTTAGAGTGTATAAATGGCCCATGTTTATTCCTTATGCCTAGAATCAAACCTAGACTATTACCTTGATGAGCTAAGGACTTGAAAACCCCCAAATACCATAAACCTTGTGAGTTTCCGATAGTAAACTCAAAGGAAAATGGTTTAGGGACCGTAAACTCCAATTAGGAGTGAAATGGTGCCCTAGTACCTTCCATGGTCACATACATCAAGTAGAAAAGCTTCTAGGGATTCTTAAAGCTTTAAACATCAAATGGTCAACAAGTGGGTGAGCTTACAACCGTAAAACCCAAGGGTTTATGACCGTAAACTCTTGTGGTTGTGACCACACAACCGTAAACTCCCTAATGGAGTTTTCCTTGAACCCCAAGCACACTAGCCTTTCCCTACAACACTTAGATGCAATCCTTGAGACTTATAACACTTGTATAAGGTGTTTAGCATGTCCTAGGGTGTCTTAACTTTGTTTATTAGTTGTTTAAAGACTAATTGGATACATATATGTGATATTATATGTTAACTAGGATCATAGAGTGTGTTCAAGGCTTCAATTGACACCTAGCTATCCTACATCTCCAGTTCATCCGTACCACTCACTACACGTGAGTTTATACCCCTTAATCAATGGTTTAAATGTTTTTAAATGCTTTTATGGGGGGGGGGGAATACAAGTTAAATACTTATAGTTATTACATCAATCACATGTGATTAATAACTACAAAACCAATGGTTTTCTTACTGTTCAAACTGTTTTGCTTCAAACTGTTTTATAGATCAAATACTTCTACTTAAGCTCTTTTATACTTATTATCAAATGCATGTATATGTATTTATAGTTATATAAGCAATGTTTAAAAGGCTTAGGAAGGCCTGCCCGCTTTATTTCCTTTTCCCCGTTGGGATGTGGTCTGGTAAGGTATCGGGTATCCGTCCGAAGATCGTTTAAATATTAGTTATATATATATATATATATATATATATATATATATATATATATATATATATATATATATATATATATATATATATATCATGTGTACATATATAGTCATAAAGGTTCTTCGAGTCAGTTCAATACCCTTGGGTAGCAAGGGTATACTTCCATATTCATACGTACCAGTTACATTACTAATAAGCTACCATAGGGGTAGCACAGGAAGATACACTTACTATTACTAGAACAATGAAACATATAACGAGTCAGTTCATTCATGAGTCAGTACGAGTAACACATACAGTACATTACTATACATGCTAGATAGAGAGATAACATACATTACAGCTAGCACACGCAGAACATTACAGTACATACAGGCTAGACAGAGAAAGAGTACACTTACAGTTAGCACATTTATCACATGTACATTTATGCAGTTATGTGAACCATTAAGCGGGTCATGGCACTTCCTGCCATGACTGTTTTTGTATCCCAAACCTCCTTGATTGGGGAGTGTATGAGTTTGCGTATAGATCTATACTAGATTGACTATCCTACACCTTGCTGCTCGCTACAGTGGGACTTGCAAGTCTACGGGTGCCAAATGCCATTTCTTACAGCGTCTTACATCGTCATTTTACTAGAGTCGGTAGCAGGATACATGTTGATCACATGTTACTTTGAACACCTTTTGTTTTACGGTAGTTAGTACAACGGTAGTCACTTATTACAAATACTACGGTACTTGATATTTTCCCATAACATTCACTTCGTGAATATTCACACGATGCACGGTAATGTAAAAACTATATTTTTGTTAAATGATAGTCAGAATTGGGAAAACACACACTCTAACAAGAGACACACACGCAAACACTAGATGCCTTGGTAGAAGGCTACAGTTAGTAGGAAACATAGGTTTTCTAGGAGAGTTCAAACATTTTACAAAACATTATACAAAACATCTTACGAAACATCTTACAAATGCTTTCATACAAACATAGACATTAATATACTTATGATCTCACCAGCTTTAAGCTGATACTCGCTTTCAAAATAACTTGTATTCTCAGGTCACCAATAGACAAGTACAGGTGATAGACTTTTGAGAAGATGGATTTCGTTCAAGACTTCTCTTTTATTTCGATATGTATATTTTGGTGTCTATAACTTTGACAGAACACACATGTATGAAATTATATTATTAATGCAATGGATGATGTTGTTGCTTGTTTACTATTATTCATTGTTGTGATATTGTACATGATGTCCTCTGCCCCAGAATGTTTCCGCAATTCATGGTTTTGGGGTGTGACAGATTGGTATCAGAGCATTGTTAATAGTGAATTGAGTATATCAACCAATAAAAGATATACTAACTATAAATACATTGGGATTAAAATACTCTGACTAAGAGTTTATACTTTAAATTTTAAAATATTTAATTAAGTATACGTGTCTGCATTCATACTAAAATCAATGTCACTAAGATAATATAAAAGTATTACGATTGTTGGGCAACACAAGTAGACTTAGAGACATATAGTCAAAACCTATGCAGTTATCGTGGTCAAAATTTCAATAGCGGTCACATGCCGCTATTTGAGATCGCGGTTATCGCGGTGGTATAGCGGTGATATAATATTACGTATAATTTATAATTTTATATTATATTTATATAGAATTTATATATTTGAGTATTAATACTATAAGTCTATATAGAATTAATATCATCAAACCTAAAAAGTCATATAAAAACATAACATAATATTCTATTATATTAATATGGAAACTAGGTAGTGTAAAAGTGTCAAATCGAGTTTAATTGGATTGCACAGATTCAATATCGTATTAGTAGGCCGTGGTTGATTTAAGGAATTAAGTCCCAAGTCGTGGCCTCATAGGCGTGGATCGATTTACAAAAAGCATTAATGGAGTGTGACCATGGCAACTCAAGTTGGCGTGAATACAAAAAGAGATGAGTAAAAGAGTTGTCGATAGACGTAGTTGCTTTGAATGCTTTTAATTATATTATTTGTTCGGGCTTTTTAAAATGAAAGTGTAGTGAAATCATTAAGACTAGTTTTTCATTGAAAAAAGTAACCAAATGGCAAAAAATGTGAACAAAAATGGAATAGCGCCCGTAGCGCCGCTATAGCGGTTATTGAAATAGCGGTAAATAGCGGTGAATAGCGCCGCTAATAGTGGTACCGCGAAATAAAAACGCTAAACTGGAAATAGCGGTTCTTGACCTCCGCAAAATGCTATAGCGCCGCTATAGCACCGCTATAGCGCGCAATTGATAGCTTAGGTCAAAACTGGGAAGATATAACCTGATCAACTATATTATCCGAGGGTTGAGTAGCATGTGCCTAAGTGTGGTTGTGAGTTTGCAACAAGTCTAAAAACTTACCCACAATACCACAATGAGAACAATAGAACCTACACTTAAAATACTATAGGAGTATTTTGCATTACTATAAGTTACTTATGTGCTAGATTCTTATACTTCCCTTCTCGCATAGATTTAATGGCTGGATTCCACCTTCCCGGAGACCCATACTATCCCAACCACGACAATGCAAGAAGGCTAGAAGAAGAACTAGAAGATGACCACCCAATCCCTTTGGATGATCATGAAGCTGAAGGCTTTTCTGATGGTTTTGACTCAGAGCCAGAAGTCAACAACCTACCACCAGTAGGTCAAGCCCCTAACAACAACCCTCAGCCAGCATTTCAAGGACCCACACCCTTGTGGGCAACCAACCTGAACCGCTGGAGTGACGAGCAGGGTCAACCCTTACCTTACTTTGGGGACCGAAGATTTTACAACCTCAGCGAAGGTGGCTCTGCTGATCGAGATCTGCCCGTCATGGTCCGCAGAATAGCTCGTAATGTTGAGCAGGGTCGAGCAGCCATCGATCGAGTCATGTAAATTGATGCCAACTCTGGTGTCAACACTGTCCGCATTCGTCAGCTAGAGTCTGCTCACGAAAGGGCTCTGATTCACAATGCAGCTCTTCGGAGGGAACTCACTAAAACCCGAGCTGAAGTCAGAGAACTTCGAGCTCAGCAAGCAAGAGCTGATTGGCGCATGAGGGACATAGACGTCTTCTGTCGGGATCAAGAACTCACTTTGGTAGTTTTCATCGCCGATAGTTTCTCATCAACTTCTCTCTTTTGGATATAACCTAGTTATGTAAAACTCTGGTCTAATTCTCTATCTTTGTAAATCGTATGCCTGTTAGGTCTTGGTTAGGTTGTAATTCTGTCAAAATTTTCCCATTTTGGTTGATGTAAGGCCTACTTCTGATGGCCGTTTTTCCTGAACTTGTTACATCTGTAATTCCAGTAATATTGATAGGTACCTAATCTTATGGGAATTATTATCCAAATGTGATCATCTATTAGTTCTAGATTTCCATTCAATCGTATCGTTGGGCTATGGAGAGTTAGTCCATGAGTCATTCTCATCAATTCTTCCATTGAAATCTTACCAATATTTTCATCTTCATAAACTATAGATCAAAGATGCCGCCTCGCAGAAATCCATGTTGAAACCTCACTAACAAAACACCACCTCCTCCACCTCCTCAACCACCTACTCCTCAGTTCGACACGACAGCCTTAAATACTACTGTAGCTGCAGCTGTGGCTATAGCCATGGCTCAATATCATACATCTGGTTCCACTGGAGGAGGAACCCCTGTCCTGTCAACTCATGGTGAAATCCTGGTGCGCTTGAAAGAGTGCTCATACAAGGACTTCACCAACTGCAAGCCATTGTCCTTCAAGGGGACTGGCGGAGTCATTTCCCTATCGCAATGGTTTGAGAAAACCGAATCGTTTTTCAAAATCTGCTCTTGTCCCAAGGAGAGCAAGGTGAAGTACGCTGCTTGCACCTTCGAAACTAAAGCCCTAACATGGTGGAATGGCCATGTTAAGTCACTATCTCTTATAGTGGCTAATGCGATGGGATGGGAAACTTTGAAAGACCTCATGATTGAGGAGTACTGCCCGAGGGGCGAGATCCAAAAGCTGGAGGAAGAGCTATGGAGCCTAACCATGAAGGGCTCCAATGTAGTCCCCTACACCGCCAGATTCTGCGAGCTGGTGGCCCTCTGTCCCAACATGATCCCTTCAGAGGGAAAGAGGATCGAGAGATACATATGGGGGCTAGTGCCACCATACCAGGGAAATGTTTTGGCATCACACCCCAGTACATTTGATAGTGCCAAGCGATTGGCACAGTGGCTCATAGACCATGGGGTTCGTACCCCGGCCGCAACAACTACTCTAGCCATCTCAGAACCTGCAAAAACTGCTAACTCAAAGCGGAAATTTTGGGATGACAAGAAGAAGGCTAAGGCTGCCAAGAAGAGGCAGGTCGTGGCAGTGCATGCTGCGATAGCACCTGCTGCTGCTGCTCCGGTAAAGCAGTATGCTGGAAGTTTGCCTAAGTGCAACAAGTGCAACTTCCATCATGTCGGCGCCTGCCGAGAGATGCAGTGTCTGAACTCCAATGGGAAGGGCACACTGCTCGTTTCTCTAAAGCTCCGGTGAAGCCAATCAACCAAGCCCCCAGTGCTGGAGTGGGCCAAACTTGCTACGGATGTAGCGAGGTAGGCCACTTCAAAAGAAACTGCCCGAAGGCAGGGTTTGCCGGTGGAGCGGCAAGAGTTCTGGCCATAGGCCATGAGGAAGCGGTTGCTGACCCCACAGTGGTCACTAGTACGTTCCTCCTCGATAACTCTTATGCATGCATTCTATTTGATAGTGGAGCGGAGAGGAGTTTCGTGAACCAAAAATTTGCTCATTTACTTCGGCAAAAATCATGAGCAATTAATGAACCGTTCACTGTAGAAATGGCTAATGGGAAGACAGAGAGCACTAGCAGTATATTCATAGGGTGTACCCTAACGTTAGATAGCCATTCATTTTCGATCGATCTCATGGCGGTCTCAATGAAAAGTTTCGACGTCATTATTGGCATGGATTGGTTGAGTCTTCATCGTGCCGATATCATGTGTTACGAAAAGGCTGTACGCCTTAATCTGCTGTCTGGCGAAACCTTAGTAGTTTATGGCGACAAACCCGACACAAACCTTCGTATCATCTTGAGCATCCAAGCTCAGAAGTTCTTACAAAAGGAATGTCGTGCATTCCTTGCTCATGTGGTCGATGTGAGCCAAGAAACGAAGGACATTAAGAACATTCCAGTTGTACACGACTTTCCCGACATCTTTCCAGAAGTCGAGTTCCGAATCGACTTAGTTCCAGGGGCTACCCCAGTAGCCAAATCGCCCTATCGTCTAGCACCTGCAGAGATGCAAGAACTGTCCGGTCAACTTAACGAATTGCTTAGAAAGGGCTTTATAAGACCAAGCTTCTCACCCTGGGGAGCTCCAGTCTTGTTCGTCAAGAAGAAAGACGGATCGTTTCGTATGTGCATCGACTATAGGGAGCTCAACAAGCTGACGGTCAAAAATCGTTATCGGTTGCCTCGTATCGACGATTTACTTGACCACCTTCAAGGGTCAAACTTCTTTTCAAAAATCGACTTGAGATCCGGATATCACCAACTATGAGTGATAGGGGAGGATGTTCCAAAGACAGCCTTCCGAACTCGTTATGGGCACTACGAATTCGTAGTGATGCCTTTCGGATTGACAAACGCACCTGCAGTATTCACGGACTTAATGAATAGGGTGTGTCGTACTTACTTGGATCTGTTCGTTATCGTCTTCATCGATGAGATACTTATCTACTCTCGAAGTAAGGAGGAGCATAGTCAACATCTGTGTCAAGTCCTCAAAACATTACGTTCGAAGAAACTCTACGCGAAGTTCTCGAAATGCGAATTTTGGATTCGATGAGTCGAATTCTTAGGGCACGTGGTTAGCGAAGAAGGTATACACATGGACCCTTCCAAAATCAAGGCCATTGAGAACTGGTCAGCACCGAAGACGCCTACAGAAATTCGTCAATTTCTAGGCCTCGCTGGCTACTATCGCAGGTTCATTCAGAACTTCTCCCGCATAGCAAAACCTCTTACAACACTGACCCAGAAGGGCGTGGCCTTTGACCGGGAAGAGAAACAGGAAAGAGCATTTCAAACACTCAAACGAGCCTTGTGCACCACACCAATACTATCCCTTCCCGAAGGAATAGAAGACTTCATTGTCTATAGCGATGCATGAAATCAATGACTTGGATGTGTTCTGATGCAGTGAGGTAAGGTCATCGCTTATGCCTCGAGACAGCTAAAGACACATGAAGTCAACTACACGACCCACGATCTTGAACTAGGAGCAGTTGTGTTTGCTCTGAAGATCTGGAGACATTACTGTTGGATAAGGTGTCTAAGTCCATAACTATTTCTGGTAAGTACTTGACCTGACCCGGCATGGTCCATTTGGGTTGCATGGCACCATGCAATTGGATAGACTAAATGAGAGAAATAACACTTGGAGATTATTAATATATTATAAGTTCTAATATATTAATAATATTATTTGATTAGTTTGATCAAGAATTAATTTAGAATTAATTAAGTGATCAAAAGATAACTAATTAAATATATGGGTTGATTATGTAAATCATCGATATCTTGTATAGTGGACTAAGAGGCTCCATGGATTATCAAGTTGGGTTCTACCCATAGGATGCTCCATGGGAGTTACAAACCCATGGTTCATGGAAATGAAGAGTCATGACACATTAGGGTTTATATGGTGTAACCCTAGATGTGTCAACACCATATAAGAGTCTCATACTCCACCAAAATCAGCTACACATATGAAACAAGAGGGCTAGGCCGATTTTAAGAAGTGAGTATTCTCTCAAAAGTCTTTCCAAGAGCATTTGGTGTTGTGTGAAGCATTTGAGGCATCACACTTAGGGTGCTAGGCTCACAAGGTTTCAAGGAACATAAGCAACAACAAGGTAAGTTATTCTATCTTTCATTCAAGTTAAAAATTGTTCCCCATGTATGCTAGATAGGAATATAACCTTGGAATTCATCCTTGCATGATAATTAGACAAACATAGATCCAAGGTTATTAGGGTTGCATGTATACTTAGGAAATGTTAGAATGCTCAAAACCCATCAGTGGTATCAGAGCCTAGGCTTGTTTGTTTGTTATTTGTGCTAAATGGTTGGAAAAAGTCGATTTTGTGCAATCTGCCAGATGAAATCGCCGAGTCCATGGGGGGACTCGCCGAGTTCATGTGTATCTTCAACCTACTCGCCGAGTAGGTTCATGCACTCAGCGAGTAAGAGCCTCAGAATGCAGATTTTCGACTTTAGTTATTGGAAATGGACTAGAAACATTACCCTAAACTGTTTTGGTACTTGAAAACTTGTTTTAGATGGTGTAATGTCTTTGCTAATCCATTTACAACAACAAGTTATCAAAATTACAAAGTTTTAAGTGTAATTTTGATTCATGAAAGTGTTCATGTTCATGTTCTTGATCTTATGAAGTTTAGATGATCATAGGAATTGTTTGTAACCTATGTGGTAGATTAATTCTTGATCATTATGTATTTTAATGGAGTCCATAACTTGTCCTCAAGTTATGGAAAACCAAAAGTCACTTTGCTTTAAAACCATTAAAAGAACACACGGGTTATAAAAATGAAGAGTCTTCATTTTTAATAACCTAATTAACTCATAAGTTACAAGAAATGAAAAGTTTTGAAAGTTTACAAAACTTGCCCTCAAGTTTTGGAACAAGTAAAGCCATGTTAAAACTTTAGTTCCAACCCTTAGAATTTTAAAAGTTAAAATTCTACCCTTATACTTATAATATTATAAGTTAATAATAATGTATATATATGTATAAGATCAAAGTCGTCTTACCGCTAGTACGCCTCATTCACGAAGCCGGTCTATAAGGTGGGTATAAGGTTGTTGCCTATAAAATGGCAACTTAATGGGTGTCCCCTCTCACCCACCGCTTGCTTGACTGGTGGAGGGTCGTTAGCCGAACGGGTAGGACAAGGACTTATAAATTCTCATTAAAAGTATGATGAATATTATAAAGTACCTATTTTTTTTTAAATTCCCAATCTTAGTTACTTTAGGAAAAATGTGAATAAGGTGCTAATCCATTAAATTACACTTTACACTTTGTTTAAGTCGTTGGTGGAGCGTGTGTGGTTCGGGACACTAACTTGGACTTAACAAGGTAGGTAAAGGGTGACTTAAGGTTTATCATAGTATCAGTGGAGCGTGTGTGGTTTACCGGCACATCGATTGAGTGATAAACTTTAAGGGTACCAAGTGATTTGCATGGTTACTTCACACCTCGTTTTGTGATCCTCGGTATCCCAGTCACAAAACTTGGAGGGCACACTCAAGATTGAAACATGCCTTTGAAAAGTTCATTAAATCTCAAAAGAACCTAGGAATTTCTAAGAACCAATCAAAAACCTAATATTTAATATTTCGGTTTTCGTGGTGGAAATTGGTGAATCGTCATTCACCTACCTTTCAAATATGTTATAGCTTGGATTACAACATACCTCTTCTAAGTTATAATATATTGTGATTGGATCCTAGCCTTAATATTACATTTGGGTGTTTTATTAAGGACTCTCTTAATATCTAAACTAATCTTGTCCTCTTCCTTCAGATGTCTTCAAACAATGCTGCTTCTGGCTCTAATCCTAATGGCTCCTTTACCCTTATGAACTTGTGTGGGAAAGTCACTTTTGATGGATCCAACATCAATGAGTGGATCAGAAACATCAGGATGATTACCCGCTACGAGGACAAAGAATATGTCCTCGACAAGGAGCTTAAGGAGATTGATGAGACCACTGCAACTCCCCAGGAGATCGCTGACTTTCAGGCACATGAAAGGGATGCTACCAAAGTGGCATGCATCATGATGGCCATGATGACAGCGGAACTTCGAAAGTCCTATGAGGATTTCTACCCTTTTAAAATGCACCTAGATCTGATAGAAAGATACCATCAAAGTGCACGACAAGAGAGGTATGAAATCATCTGCTCCATGATAACAACCATGATGAAGGACGGGGAATCCGTCACGAGCCACATGCAGAAAATGCAAAGGTATGTGGATCGGTTGCTAAAGCTTAATGTGAACTTCCCTGAGGAGCTTGCAATAGATATCATTTTGCACTCCTTACCATCGTGCTATAATCAATTCCGCATGACATATCACATGAATAAGGAAGAGGTCACACTCAGCAAACCTCAGGGTCTTCTCAAGACCGCAGAAACAGGTCTTAAGGGGAAGTCGGTTGTTAACACTCCTACTCCAAACTCCGCTCCAGTTTTGGCAATCGGGAAAAGTCGAGGGAAGAAGAGAAAGAGCTCTTCGAAGGGTACCAAGGCTAGGACCCTTGATGGCTCTTCTTCAAGTGGAACCAAGAAAGGCTTCGTCACTCCTTCTTCTGACCCAAAAGAGGCTGAATGCTTCTATTGCCATGAAAAATCATATCGAAAGCGAAACTGCCCAAAATACCAACAAGATGTGAAGGATGGGAAAGTTAAACCCAACCATGCAGGTATTTACACTATCTTATCTAATAACTCACCCCATTCTAACTCTTGGGGTCCTTGATACCGGTTGTGGTATTCATATATGTTCTGATTTGCAGGGACTAAGAAGAAGTGAGAATGTGGAGCAAGGAAGAATAAACTTAATCATGGGGAATAGGAAAGCTTTACCTGTCACCAAGATTGGAGTTTACTCTTTATCGCTAAGAAGTAGGTTTAGTTTAGATTTGAATAAGTGTTGTTATTCGCCAGAAATGGCAAGAAATATTATTTCCCTTCATGCATTGTACAAACAAGGTTTCACTTTTTCATTTGATAATGAAGTTGGTTCGATTAATGCTTTCTTTAATAATGTTCTTTATTTTAAAGCATTACCTTGTGATGGCGTGTATGAAATAGTATCTGTGGTAGATAACTTAGGAAATAATGTTTTGTGTATTGATTCTCCTAATAATAATAACTTGGATAAAGGATCATTATGGCATTGTCGTCTTGGACATATAAGCAAGAAACACATAGGCTAACTCCAAAAGGATGGAGTCTTGGAGTCATTTGACCTAAAGTCAGATGATAGTTGCGAATCATGCTTACTTGGAAAAATGACAAAGTCACCCTTCACAGGTTCTTGTGAGAGGGGTGAAGGTTTGTTGGATCTTGTACACACAGATGTGTGTGGGCCCTTCAAACATGCCACAAGGGATGCTAATCGTTATTATTTGACTTTTACTGATGATTACAGTAGATATGGATATGTTTACTTAATCAAGCATAAGTCAGAGACTTTCGAAAAGTTTAAGGAATTTAAACAGGAAGTCGAGAATCAGTTGGGCAGGTTCATTAAGATGCTTTGATCCGATCGAGGTGGTGAGTATCTTAGTTCAGAGTTCCTCGACTATCTTGGGGAATGTGGGATTGTCTCACAATTGACACCTCCTAGGACACCACAGTTGAATGGTTTGGCTAAGGGGCATAATCGAACCTTGTTGGATATGGTTTGTTCCATGATGAGTCGAGCTTCGCTACCAATATCATTCTGGGAGTATGCCTTAGAGACTGCCGCCCATATCCTTAATCTAGTCCCTACAAAGAAAGTTGCCAAAACTCCTCATGAGATGTGGACTGGTAAAGTACCCAAACTAGACCACATCAAGATTTGGGGTTGCGAGGCTTTCGTGAGACGCAAGACTCATGATAAGCTCGAACCTAGAAGCGAGAGGTGTATTTTCATCGGCTACCCACAGCAATCCTTTGGTTACCTCTTCTACAGACCTAGTGAAAATGTAGTCTTTGTAGCTAAGAGGGCTTTATTTAGAGAGAGGGAGTTTATAAGCCAAGGAGACAGTGGGTGGCAAGTTGATCTTGAAGAAATTCAAGAGTCAAGCGGTGAAGGAACTTCAAACCCTAGCACTCAACTTGAGGAGGAGACTCCTGTTGAGCCAATTGACAAGTCTGTACCTCTGAGGCGTTCCACAAGGGTTAGGAATGCACCCGAGCATTACTATGGATTCTATATTACTGCAGAAGGTGATACACTTATCAGTGATGAGACACTGATAGGTCTGGATTAACCTAACAGTTACGCGGAAGCCATGGAAGGCCCTGAGTCAGCCAAGTGGAAAGAGGCAATGGACAGCGAGATACAGTCCATGTATGACAATCAAGTTTGGAACTTGGTTGAGAATGTACCAGGTCGTAAGACAGTAGGGTGCAAATGGATCTTCAAGAAGAAGACCGACATGGATGGTAAAGTACACACTTATAAGGCTCGATTGGTTGTAAAGGGCTTCTCACAAACTCCAGGAGCTGATTATGATGAGACGTTTTCTCCAGTGGCCAAGATTAAGTCTATTAGGGTTCTGTTAGCCATAGTTGCATTTCATGACTATGAAATATGGCAAATGGATGTCAAAACCACTTTCCTTAATGGAAAGTTGGCTGAAGATGTTTACATGAGTCAGCTAGAAGGTTTTGTTAGCAACGAGTACCCTAATAGAGTGTGTAAGCTTGAGAAATCCATTTATGGATTAAAGCAAGCACCTCGCAGATGGACTCTTTGCTTTGATGAGAAAGTCAAGGAATTTGGATTTTCTAGGAGTGAAGATGAATCTTGGGTGTATGTCAAGGGTAGTGGGAGTATAGTTAGCTTTTTGGTATTGTATGTGGATGACATACTACTCATAGGAAATGACATCCCAACTCTACAGGAAGTAAGTCCTAGCTTGGGAAGTGTTTCTCTATGAAGGACCTAGGAGAAGCTGCCATTATTCTAGGGATAAGGATCTTGAGAGATCGGAGTAAAAGACTAATTGGACTTAGTCAGAGTACCTACTTGGATAAGGTGCTGAAGAGATTCAACATGCAAGACTCCAAGAAAGGAGAGTTACCCATCCAAAGTAACGCTAGATTGAGTAAGACACAAAGCCCTAGCACTGAGGCTGAGATAACAGAAATGATTCGAATACCTTATGCTTCGGCTGTAGGATCGATCATGTATGCTATGACGTGTACTCGACCTGATGTAGCCTTTGCCCTGAGCATGGTTAGCAGGTATTAGGGGAACCCTGGCAAGGCACACTGGACTGCGGTAAAGAATATCCTCAAGTACCTATGGAGAACTAAGGACTGGGTCCTTACCTTCAGTGGGAGTGATGACTTGAGGGTTGTAGGGTATAGTGATGCTAGCTTTCAGACTGATAGGGATAATTTCCGCTCTCAGTCAGGCTGGGTCTTTACCCTAAACGAAGGAGCAATTTCTTGGAAGAGTTCCAAGCAAGAAACAGTGGCTGATTCAACTTGTGAATCATAGTATATTGCAGCTAGCGAGGCAGGAAAGGAGGCGATATGCCTGAAGAACTTCATTGGAGACCTTGGAGTTGTACCAGCTATTAAAGACCCAATGGAAATTTTCTATGATAGTGAAAGTGTTGTTGCCTTAGCCAAGGAACCAAGGGATCATGGGAGATCCAGACACATCGACAGAAATACCATTTTATCAGACATCGAATAGAAGAAGGACTCCTCGTGGCAAAGAGGGTATCATCGGATGAGAATCCAGCAGATCCCCTCACGAAGGGAGTGACTCGGGTTAAGCATCTCCAGCATGCTCGGAGCATAGGGCTGAAGGATGATATTAGATTTAATAGTTAGATAACCTCAAAATTTTTAAAGTGTAATTGACATTAGATGATGAATAAAAGGTGTTTTATTTATGAGTAAAGTGTTGCTATCTCTTGTCGATCGTTTACTATATTTCTTTTGCATGTTTTGACTTACAGAATAATTATGTTTGGTATATCATATTATTCAAACCTCCACAGTCGGTCATCTGTTGGAAGTAGGTATGAATCAACACTGTCATGATTGGTTGCAGAGGTCTAAGGTGTTGAACATGGCTACAACAATCATGAGTGCTCATAAGTTCTGAGCATTGGACTCAACCCACGATCACTGGAATCACTTCATGGAATTTATCTCGAGTAATCGTGAGACGGTAATATCATATAAGTCTTCAAAGCTAGAGCTATGATTTGTTACTTACGAGTTGGTTATGCATTGATTGTACGAAAACGCATTGGTAACTCGATGTTATAAAACGTGCTTTTGTGTATAATTCAATGAGTGGTAGAACAAACATATGAGTCGAAGTTTATCTGTTCCTTCTTGGATTAGAAGCTGATATCTGGGCCCCTCGATGATTTTGTTTTGACCTATGTACCGGGCCCGGTCAAAACTAAGTTGATGTGTTCAATTAAGTTCTTTGTCAAACAAATCGGAAATCAGGAAACAAACTGTTGGACAATAAGTAAGACATTGTTCCATGTATTTGTCCGGCTGATATCTAGAACAAAGGATTATATGATCACTTATCTTAAATGGCGTATCATCACCTTCTCAGTTCCGAGAGACCTTGAAAGAGCTACGATTGCCGATCGGTTCCTGAAGTACTAGAGTTTTAGTTAGTAGACTTATCCAAGTGGGAGACTGTTGGATAAGGTGTCTAAGTCCATAACTATTTCTGGTAAGTACTTGACCTGACCCGGCATGGTCCATTTGGGTTGCATGGCACCATGCAATTGGATAGACTAAATGAGAGAACTAACACTTGGAGATTATTAATATGTTATAAGTTCTAATATATTAATAATATTATTTGATTAGTTTGATCAAGAATTAATTTAGAATTAATTAAGTGATCAAAAGATAACTAATTAAATATATGGGTTGATTATGTAAATCATCCATATCTTGTATAGTGGACTAAGAGGCTCCATGGATTATCAAGTTGGGTTCCACCCATAGGATGCTCCAAGGGAGTTACAAACCCATGGGTCATGGAAATGAAGAGTCATGACACATTAGGGTTTACATGGTGTAACCCTAGATGTGTCAACACTATATAAGAGTCTCATACTCCACCAAAATCGGCTACACATATGAAACAAGAGGGCTAGGCCGATTTTAAGAATTGAGTATTCTCTAAAAAGTCTTTCCAAGAGAATTTGGTGTTGTGGGAAGCATTTGAGGCATCACACTTGGGGTGCTAGGCTCACAAGGTTTCAAGGAACATAAGCAACAACAAGGTAAGTTATTCTATCTTTCATTCAAGTTAAAAATTGTTCCCCATGTATGCTAGATAGGAATATAACCTTGGAATTCAACCTTACATGATAATTAGACAAACATAGATCCAAGGTTATTAGGGTTGCATGTACACTTAGGAAGTGTTAGAATGCTCAAAACCCATCAATTACTTGTACGGAACGAAAATCACTATCTTTACAGACCACAAGAGGTTACAACACATATTCGACCAGAAGGAGCTCAACATGAGACAACGACGGTGGGTCAAGCTAGTCAGTGATTACGAATGCAAAATTCGTTATCATCCAGGTAAAGCCAACGCAGTAGTTGACGCCCTGATTCGGAAGGAATATTCTGGTCGTAGAGTCAAATCATTGACTATGACTATCCATTCCCACTTGTCCACACAAATGAAGGTAGCTCAGCTTGACGCTTTGAAGCCTGAAAATGTGGCGGGTGAATCCCTAAGAGGGATGGATAAGAACTTAGAGGTTAAGGGTGGCAGAGCTTATTATCTCATGGACCGGATCTGGACCCCGAAACTCGGTGGTTCCAGAGACTTGGTCATGAACGAGGCGCACAACACTCGTTATTCCGTGCAGCCGGGATCAGATAAGATGTATCTAGATTTCAAAAAGTTATACTGGTGGCCTAACATGAAAGCAGAGATTGCTACCTTCATGAGTAAATGCCTTACTTGTGCAAAGGTGAAGGTTGAATACCAGAAACCCTTCGGCCTACTACAACAGCCTGAGCTACCGGAATGGAAGTGGGAGCAGATAACTATGGATTTCATAACCAAGTTGCCCAATACAACGGGTGGACTTGATACCATATGGGTCATCGTCGACAGATTGACAAAGTTTGCACACTTCCTACCCATCAAAGAAACCGACAAAATGGAGAAACTTACGAGAACCTACAATAGGGAGATTGTACGACTGCACGGTGTTCTCATATCCTTTATCTCAGATAGAGATAGTAGATTCACTTCTAGGTTCTGGCAGTCACTACAAAGTTCCTTAGGAACTAGGCTGGACATGAGTACAGCCTAACGTCCACAGACCGACGGACAAAGTGAGAGAACTATCCAAACCTTGGAAGATATGTTGTGAGCCTGTGTGATCGAATTTGGGAAAGCATGGGATACTCATTTACCCCTTGTTGAATTTTTGTAACAGCCCGGATTCCCAGGTATTATTCATTTATTTATTTTTGATGATTTGTGAGGAGACTCGGCGAGTTGGAGCCTAGACTCGCCGAGTATGATCGCGGATTGGGACGTGGGTTCGCGTCCGGACTCGGCGAGTCCAAGAGTGGACTCGGCGAGTCCACGCTGTTTAATGAAACCCTCATTTCCTGGCCTTGAGCCCTATTTAAAGGACCTTATAACCCTTCATTGTGGCTACCTTCAACCTTGAGAGCACCAGAGCATCTGAGAGTCCTTAGGAGTGAGATAAGAGGCTATTATTCACCATCTTTGTGTGTGTTTGCAAGAAAGGAAGAGGAAGGCCAAGCTAGGAGAGTTGGGGAGCTTGGATCTACTTCTATTTCGGCAGAGGAAGCTATTTGAGGTAATATTCAGAGCTTATTCTCGTGTTTTGTTGATATGGCCAAATCTAGGGTTTCTTCATGCCTTGTTTGCCTTGTATTTGGAGTGTGAGAGGTCCCTTGGGGAATTGGTACCTAGATCTAGACCTTAGTAGGTCCAGAGAGTCCCAAATGCCCTGCTTTATGCCTTTCCTTTTGAGTTGGGGACTTAGGTTAACATTTTAGAGGTCATTTCACCAAAAGGAGCCTTGTAGGCGTTGCATGGTAGCCAAGATTGTAACTTTACGTGATGAATGTGCTTGGGAGGACTAGATCTATGAGTTATTGGAGCAGATCTGACCTCAGGAGCGAGTTTGAGTTGATGCATGGCATGGACTCGCCGAGTCCGAAGAACTAACTCGGCGAGTAGCATGAAGATTGTCCTTAACCACTCAGCGAATGGTCTTGCCGAGTTAAGGGATTGACTCAGTGAGTCAGGGAGAGTTAGAGAGGGTTGACAGATGGACTGAGTCGAGCTAGAACTCGCCGAGTTGTTCTTGAGACTCGGCGAGTTGAGTCGTGGTGGCCCCGCGATTCATGCCAGGTGGAACTCGTCGAGTCAGGGAAATACTCGACGTGTCAAAAGAGGATCCTAGGGAGTCAGTGAACACGTATAGACTCGCCGAGTCGCTCTAGTGCACTCGCCGAGTCCGGTCAAAGTTGACTGTTGACCGTTGACCAGAGTTGACCAGTGTTGACTTGATAGGGGTAGTCAACCTTAGTTGAGAAAGTGTTAATTAGAGATATATTGTGTTATAGGAGGATTATAGCTCGGAGGATCGAGCGCGAGTGATTTCTGGATTTTGCGAGTTATCGAGATACGCGAGGTGAGTCTTCTCACTATACTTTACCTTGAGTAGGTAATGAGTTATGTGGCAGAGTATTTTTATGCTATATGTATGTTATGTGTTGTACTGCATTATTTATATGTGATTTAGGCTGTGCATGTTTATAGAGATGGAACCGGAAGGTTCCCAGAGTTAGAACCAGTGGGTTCACAGAGTAGGGTCTATGGACCCACAGAGTTATAGCCTCGAGTGGCTAATATGTGTTATGTGTGGTATTTTGGGGAACTCACTAAGGTTTATGCTTAAAGTGTTGGTGTTATTTGTTTCAGGTACTAGTGATGACCGTGGGAAGGCGCCGGCTTGATAAGTACACACACATGGGATCTTTATGATATGTGATCTTGGGATTTTGTATGACATGGATTGGAGTTTTAAACATTGATGTTTTTATGAAAATTAAATGAATATGTTTTTATATTATGCAAAAAATTATTTTGAAAATTTACGGTGTTACAAGTTGGTATCAGAGCCTTGGTTTGAGGGATTTGAGTACACCTTCGGGCGTATTTGAACTCAAATTGAGGATTTGAAAGGTATTTAAAAAAAAGAGTAAAAGATTTTTGGAAAAAAGTAGAGCAGAGTTGTGTGTACGATCAGTCCGCGCCCGAACGGTGATTTCCCAAAATACCCTCATGTTATGTGATATTGATATTGATATGATGTATTCTCATGCTAGAGTAGGCTAGGTACTCCTATTAGGACTAGAGTGGCCTAATTTGTGATGCCTTAGCCTAGGGAGAGGTGAGCTGCTATGAGATGTTTGAGAGTGAGTAGGTAGCAGCGAGATGCTTATAAGAGATCTGTTAGAGAGCGGATTATGCATGATAGAGTACTTGGAATTTGGGATCTGAAGAGGAGGACTTAGGGTGTATTTTGATACGGTGCAGACAGTAGTATTGGGCCCGTACTACTGAAAGCACCGAAGCGGTATACAGCCCAAGTAAGAATCTTTGGAATACCAAGGATCAAGGAGGGATGAGTTGTTGAGTGTGAGTATGCTCGAATGGATTCTAATTTATCGTATGTTGTATTTCAGAGGTAGATCATGGTGAGGACACGTCTGATGCCTGAGATAAGTGAGACTAGTGATGAGGAGATCCGTCGGATCATCCACGAGGAGGTGGATGCGGCCATCAGGGCAGAGATACCAGAGATGTTCGGGTCTATTAAGAATACGCTAATTGAGACCTTTGACGAGCGTTATGCCGCTCTTTCTGAGGCTGCTATTGCAGCGGCCACCGCAGCTATTGCTGCTGCGAGGCCGCAGGGTGGTGATGCGTTGCTGTTCCGAGAATTCAGCAACACAAAACCGCCAGAGTTTGATGGGACCCAGGACCCGGTGGCGGCTATGAGATGGATATCTGACATGGAGGGGGTGTTTCTTCACTTGCTCAACTCCTGAGCATTTGAAGGTTCGGTTCGCGCTGAACCAACTTCGCTTGGGAGCGAAGGACTGGTGGAAGTTTGTGACGGCGCACTTTACGCCTGCTGAGCTTGCGGCAGTGACCTGGGAGAGGTTCACTGCCATGTTCTGAGATGAGTACGTTCCCCAGGTGGAGAGGGAGCGTTTGGCCCAGGAGTTTCTGACCCTCAAGCAGGGTACTGAGTCTGTTACGACAATTACCAGGATATTCCATGAGAGGGTGATGTTCTGCCCTGAGCACGTGTCCACTGAGCAGGCACGTATGAGCCGATATCTGAGTATTTTGAGGAGAGACATTCGGGAGTTCGCGGCGAACTCCTTGTACCAGAAATTTGCCGAGCTTCAGGAAAATGCCTGAAAGAGGGAGATTGAGCTAGAGACTCAGGCTAGGGAGGAGGCGGAGTCTCAGGGGAGGAATCGGCGACCGGCGCAGTCTCATCCGGCAGCCAAGCGGGCGAAGCCCGCTGATCCCAAACCAGGGGGCCAGAAGGGCCGCACTTGTGGGAAGTGCGGCAAGGGTCATGATGGAGTTTGTAGAGCGGGATCTTGCTACAAGTGTGGCAAGGAGGGGCATATGGACAAGGACTGCCCCAAGGGGTTTGCGGTGTGTTTCCACTAGAACCAGATCGGACACCGGAAGGCAGAGTGTCTACAATTGCGAGGATCATCTCAGGGAGAACCTCAGGGATCTGCCCCTGCCGCCATCAGAGCTACCGAGAGTCGGCCAGTGAAGGCCGAGGCATCGAGGGCACGAGGGAGAGCTTTTCGGCTGACTGCGGAGGAGGTCCGCGCAACGCCCGATGTCGTGGCTGGTATGTATTCTTTCGTGTATTTATTTTGATGTTGAGATATTATGCTTATATTATGTTATGCGTAGGTACTTTTCTTGTGAATTCTATACCTTCCTTGGTGTTATTTGACTCGGGTGCGAGTCGGTCTTTTGTATCTTTGGCTTTTAGTCAGCATATTAGTGTTAGTCGTGAGGCGTTGAGTCAGCCTCTGAGAGTTTCCATAGCTGATGAGAGGGTGATATATGCCATGGAGGTTCTCCGAGGGTGCGTAGTCGAGATTTTTGATGTTGAGTTCCCGATTGATCTGGTTCCTATTGCGATGGGTGATGTCTGTGTCATTGTGGGCATGGAATGGTTGAGCAGATTCGGTGTGGTTATCGACTGTGAACGACAGCTGGTGACCATATGAGACCTTAGTGGGGAATTTCTTTTGGTGTACGGCGAGGGTACACGTTCAGGATCAGCGTTTTGTTCGGCCGCTAGGGCGAGGCAGTGTCTACAACAGGGCTGTAAGGGTTTTGTGGCGTATGTGATGGATACGCGGGTGGATTCCGAGAGACCGAGTTCAGTTGAGGAGGTTCCGATAGTGCGTGAGTTCCCGGATGTATTTCCCGAGGAGTTGCTGGGTGTGCCTCCTGTGAGGCAAGTGGATTTCAGTATCGATTTGGTTCCGGGGGCCGCGCCTATCGCTAAGGTGCCTTATCGCCTTGCACCTCCAGAGATGCAAGAGTTATCCTCGCAGCTTCAGGAGCTGCTGGGGAAGGGGTTTATTCGGCCGAGCAGCTCGCCGTGGGGAGCGCCTATCCTGTTCGTCAAGAAGAAGGATGGTTCACACCAGATGTGCGTTGATTACCAGGAGTTGAACAAGCTGACGGTCAAGAACCGTTACCCGTTGCCGTGGATCGACGATTTGTTCGATCAGTTGCAGGGAGCATCTTGGTTCTCCAAGATCGATTTGAGGTCTGGATATCATCAGGTGAGGGTGCGAGATGAGGACGTCTAGAAGACAGCATTCAGGACGCGTTATGGGCATTACGAGTTTGTGGTGATGCCTTTCGGGCTCACCAATGCCCCGGCAGTGTTCATGGATCTCATGAACCGAGTGTGCAGGCCGATGCTGGATCGGTCGGTGATTGTATTTATCGACGACATTCTGGTATATTCGAGATCTAGAGAGCAGCATGAGGAGCATTTGAGAGAGGTTCTCGGAGTTCTGAGATCGGAGAGGCTTTATGCCAAATTCTCCAAGTGTGATTTCTGGTTGCGGGAGGTCCAGTTCTTAGGACATCTCGTTAACCAGAAAGGGATATTGGTCGACCCGACCAAGGTTGAGGCGGTGATGAGTTGGGAGGTGCCGAGGTCACCCACCGAGATCAGGAGTTTCCTAGGGTTGGCAGGGTATTATTGGAGATTTATCAAGGATTTCTCTAAGATCGCAGTGCCATTCACCAGATTGACCCGGAAGGGTGTTGCTTTTTCATGGGGCCCCGAGCAGCAGGCCTCCTTTGAGACACTTCGCCAAAGGTTATGCGAAGCCCCGGTGTTAGCCCTCCCGGAAGGGATGGAGGACTTTGTGGTATACTGTGACGCATCGATTTTGGGGTTGGGGGCGGTGCTGATGCAGAGGGGCATGTGATAGCATATGCATTGAGGCAGCTGAAGCCTCATGAGATGAGATACCCTACCCATGATCTAGAGTTTGGGGCAGTGGTGTTCGCTCTCAAGTTTTGGCGTCACTACCTGTATGGGATTCGATGTATGATATACACGGACCACAAGAGTTTGAAATATTTGATGGATCAGCCCAACCTAAACATGCGTCAGTGGAGGTGGTTGGATGTGGTCAAGGATTATGATTGTGAGATCATGTACCATCCAGGCAAGGCTAATGTTGTAGCCGATGCACTGAGCTGTAGGGCGGAAAGCACCCCGCTGCGGGATGTATGTTTGAGATTGACCGTGATAGCTCCAGTGTTGGACGCCATTCGTGGGGCATAGGCCGAGGCTGTGCAACCTGGGATGCAGAAGAAAGAACGGGTTATTGGTTTGGTTTCAGAGTTCGTTACCGATGGTCGGGGGCTTATGACATTTCAGGGGCGTATCTGGGTGCCGTTTGTGGGAGGAACGCGTACCATTTTGATGGAAGAGGCTCATCGGTCTAAATTTTCAATCCATCCCGGGGCCACTAAGATGTATTTGGACCTGAGAAAGGAGTATTGGTGGCCCTGTCTGAAAAGGGATGTTGCGTGGTTTGTTGAGAGGTGCTTGACCTGCCGTAGGGTTAAGGCTGAGCACCAAAGGCCGCATGGTAAGTTGAAGCCATTGGAGGTTCCCGAATGGAAGTGGGAACAGATCACCATGGATTTCATCACCAAATTGCCAAGGACTGCCAGACGAGTTGATGCAATTTGGGTGATTGTGGACAGGTTGACGAAGAGCGCTCATTTTCTTGCTATCAGCGAGAGTTCTTCAGCAGAGAAACTGGTAGAGGTGTATGTGAGGGAAGTGGTATCTAGGCATGGGGTGCCGATCTCGATTGTTTCAGACCGTGATGTGCGGTTCACTTCCAGATTCTGGAAGAAGTTTCATGAGGAGTTGGGTACTAGGCTGCATTTTAGTAACGCATATCATCCCCAGACAGACGGTCAGAGTGAGCGGACGATTCAGACGCTCGAGGACATGCTCCGGGCATGTGTGTTGGATTTCGGGGGTAGCTGGGATGCATATTTGCCCTTGTCAGAGTTTTCCTACAACAACATCCATCATTCGAGCATTCGTATGCCACCCTTTGAGCTGTTGTATGGGAGGAGGTGTCGGACCCCCATTTGTTGGGGAGAGGTTGGACAACAGGTGATGGGCAGTACAGAGATCGTGTTTCAGATGACAGAGCAGATCCAGCAGTTCAGACAGAGGTTGTTGACCGCTCAGAGTCGTCAGAAGAGTTATGCAGATAGACGCCGGTCCGAGCTTGAGTTTCAGGTCGGCGACCTTGTACTCCTGAAGGTCTCTCCTTGGAAAGGAGTGATTCGATTCAGGAAGAGGGGCAAGTTGGGGCCCCGATATATTGGTCCTTTCCGAGTGATAGCGAGGGTAGGTCGAGTAGCCTATCGTTTGGAATTGCCAGCAGAGTTGGGGCAGATTCACGACACTTTTCATGTGTCGCAATTGAGGAAGTGTATAGCCGATGAGTCGACAGTGGTTCCATTAGAGGATATTCAGGTGGATGCGAGCCTGAATTATGCTGAGAGACCAGTGGTCATTAGAGATCGGAAAACCAAGGTTCTAAGGAACAAGGAGGTACCCCTGGTTTTGGTTCAGTGGCAGCATCGGAAGGGGTCCGAGATGACTTGGGAACTGGAGCGTGAGATGCATGAGTAGCATCCAGAGTTATTTGCAGAGCGAGACTTCGAGGGTGAAGTCTAGTTCTAGTGGGGGAGAATTGCAACAGCCCGGATTCCCAGGTATTATTCATTTATTTATTTTTGATGATTTGTGAGGAGACTCGGCGAGTTGGAGCCTAGACTCGCCGAGTATGATCGCGGATTGGGACGTGGGTTCGCGTCCGGACTCGGCGAGTCCAAGAGTGGACTCGGCGAGTCCACGCTGTTTAATGAAACCCTAATTTTCCAGCCTTGAGCCCTATTTAAAGGACCTTATAACCCTTCATTGTGGCTACCTTCAACCTTGAGAGCACCAGAGCATCTGAGAGTCCTTGGGAGTGAGATAAGAGGCTATTATTCTCCATCTTTGTGTGTGTTTGCAAGAAAGGAAGAGGAAGGCCAAGCTAGGAGAGTTGGGGGAGCATGGATCTACTTCTATTTCGGCAGAGGAAGCTATTTGAGGTAATATTCAGAGCTTATTCTCGTGTTTTGTTGATATGGCCAAATCTAGGGTTTCTTCATGCCTTGTTTGCCTTGTATTTTGAGTGTGAGAGGTCCCTTGGGGAAATGGTACCTAGATCTGGACCTTAGTAGGTCCAGAGAGTCCCAAATGCCTTGCTTTATGCCTTTCCTTTTGAGTTGGGGACTTAGGTTACCATTTTAGAGGTCATTTCACCAAAAGGAGCCTTGTAGGCGTTGCATGGTAGCCAAGATTGTAACTTTATGTGATGAATGTGCTTGGGAGGACTAGATCTATGAGTTGTTGGAGCAGATCTGACCTCAGGAGCGAGTTTGAGTTGATACATGGCATGGACTCGCCGAGTCCGAAGAACTGACTCGGCGAGTAGCATGAAGATTGTCCTTAACCACTCAACGAGTGGTCTTGCCGAGTTAAGGGATTGACTCAGTGAGTCAGGGAGAGTTAGAGAGGGTTGACAGATGGACTGAGTCGAGCTGGAACTCGCCGAGTTGTTCTTGAGACTCGGCGAGTTGAGTCGTGGTGGCCCCGCGATTCATGCCAGGTGGAACTCGTCAAGTCAGGGAAATACTCGACGTGTCAAAAGAGGATCCTAGGGAGTCAGTGAACACGTATAGACTCGCCGAGTCGCTCTAGTGCACTCGCCGAGTCCGGTCAAAGTTGACTGTTGACCGTTGACCAGAGTTGACCAGTGTTGACTTGATAGGGGTAGTCAACCTTAGTTGAGAAAGTGTTAATTAGAGATATATTGTGTTATAGGAGGATTATAGCTCGGAGGATCGAGCGCGAGTGATTTCCGGATTTTGCGAGCTATCGAGATACGCGAGGTGAGTCTTCTCACTATAGTTTACCTTGAGTAGGTAATCAGAGTTATGTGGCAGAGTATTTGTATGCTATATGTATGTTATATGTTGTACTGCATTATTTCTATGTGATTTATGCTGTGCATGTTTATAGATATGGAACTGGAAGGTTCCCAGAGTTAGAACCAGTGGGTTCACAGAGTAGGGTCTACGGACCCACAGAGTTATAGCCTCGAGTGGCTAATATGTGTTATGTGTGGTATTTTGGGGAAATCACTAAGCTTTATGCTTACGGTGTTTGTGTTATTTGTTTCAGGTACTAGTGATGACCGTGGGAAGGCGTCGGCTTGATCAGTACACACACATGGGATCTTTATGATATGTGATCTTGGGATTTTGTATGACATGGATTGGAGTTTTAAACATTGATGTTTTTATGAAAATTAAATGAATATGTTTTTATATTATGCGAAAAATTATTTTGAAAATTCACGGTGTTACAATTTTCCTACAACAACAGTTATCACACGAGCATAAAGGCTACTCCATTTAAGGCCCTCTATGGCCGAAAATGCAGATCCCCTCTGTGCTGGGCTGGGGTGGGTGATACCCAGTTAGCTAAAGGATGAGTTCCTGACAGCACTCTCGCAGGTCTGGAAATCATATGGGAAACGACGGGGAAGATCGTTCAGATCCGCGAACGATTGAAAGCCTCCAAAGACCGACAGAAAAGCTACACTTGTAAATGTAGGAAACTGTTGGAAATCCAGGTGGGTGAATGTGTTATATTGAAGGTCTCACCATGGAAGGGCTTGATACGCTTCGGAAAGCGTGGAAAGCTAAATCCAAGGTACATTGGGCCTTTCGAGATTCTTGCCAGAATCGGCCCTGTAGCTTACAAAGTTAACTTACCGTGCGAACTCAGTAACGTACATTCTACCTTCCACATTTCGAAATTGAAAAAGTGTCTGTCCGACGAGACTCTTGTTATCCCACTCGACGAGATCGAGATCAACGAGAGCCTCAACTTCGTGGAAGAACCAGTAGAGATCATGGACCGAGAGGTCAATCAAATGAAACAAAGCCGCATCCCGATTGTGAAGGTTCGCTGGAACGCCAAACGGGGACCAAAATTCACATGGGAGCACGAGGATCAAATGAAATTGAAATATCCTCATCTATTCGCTTAGTTATTTGTAACTACTTATTTGCTTAAATTCTAATTTCAGGACGAAATTCCTTCTAAGGAGTGGATGATGTGACAACCCAAATTCTTCTTTTGGTAAAACCCTAAAGTCAATCATTGCAAAATATAAGTCAAGTTCACTTCTATTAGTTTTGAGAAAATTTAAGGTTGATTTGATTATTTTAATAATTAATCTTTAAACAAACGGGTGAAAGGAAATGCCGTCTCGAGTCTTGAAATTTCCAAACCACGAATACCCCAAAGTGCCTCATTTCTTTCTTGCAAACTCAAGAGTAAACTCCAAACACTCTCAACTATCATCCCGGTTTTCACCCGATTTCCCAAAAACGTAAGTACTTCTTGGCTTGATTTGTTGTTATATCATAACAACTAGTGATTATACATCTTTTAATCCATCAAATTTCATGTTTTGATTAGATTTCCAAAACACCAATAACACCAAGAACACACACTAGTGTTCTTGGACTTAGAGTTCATTTCAAGCTTCCACAAAGTAAGTACTTCTATCCTAGAGTCTTTTAAAGCTTGCTATACATCATTACATCAAGGAAATGTCCCAAGAACACCAAGTAACGTGCCCAAGGGTGCCTTAGGGTGCCTAGATGCTTCACAATGCCTTAGGGACTTGTCTAGATCCTTACTTGATGAGTTTATCACACAAAAAGCACAAAAAATCACTCATTTATATGTGTTTACGGTTTGGGGATCTCCTAAAACCGTAAACACCCGTTAGAGTGTATAAATGGCCCATGTTTATTCCTTATGCCTAGAATCAAACCTAGACTATTACCTTGATGAGCTAAGGACTTGAAAACCCCCAAATACCATAAACCTTGTGAGTTTCCGATAGTAAACTCAAAGGAAAATGGTTTAGGGACCGTAAACTCCAATTAGGAGTGAAATGGTGCCCTAGTACCTTCCATGGTCACATACATCAAGTAGAAAAGCTTCTAGGGATTCTTAAAGCTTTAAACATCAAATGGTCAACAAGTGGGTGAGCTTACAACCGTAAAACCCAAGGGTTTATGACCGTAAACTCTTGTGGTTGTGACCACACAACCGTAAACTCCCTAATGGAGTTTTCCTTGAACCCCAAGCACACTAGCCTTTCCCTACAACACTTAGATGCAATCCTTGAGACTTATAACACTTGTATAAGGTGTTTAGCATGTACTAGGGTGTCTTAACTTTGTTTATTAGTTGTTTAAAGACTAATTGGATACATATATGTGATATTATATGTTAACTAGGATCATAGAGTGTGTTCAAGGCTTCACTTGACACCTAGCTATCCTACATCTCCATTTCATCCGTACCTCTCACTACAGGTGAGTTTATACCCCTTAATCAATGGTTTAAATGTTTTTAAATGCTTTTATGGGGGGGGGGATACAAGTTAAATACTTATAGTTATTACATCAATCACATGTGATTAATAACTACAAAACTAGTGGTTTTCTTACTGTTCAAACTGTTTTGCTTCAAACTGTTTTACAAATCAAATACTTCTACTTAAGCTCTTTTATACTTATTATCAAATGCATGTATATGTATGTATAGTTATATAAGCAATGTTTAAAAGGCTTAGGAAGGCCTGCCTGCTTTATTTCCTTTTCCCCGTTGGGATGTGGTCTGGTAAGGTATCGGGTATCCGTCTAAAGATCGTTTAAATATTAGTTATATATCATGTGTACATATACAGTCATAAAGGTTCTTCGAGTCAGTTCAATACCCTTGGGTAGCAAGGGTATACTTCCATGTTCATACGTACCAGTTACATTACTAGTAAGCTACCATAGGGGTAGGACAGGAAGATACAATTACTAATACTAGAACATTGAAACATATAATGAGTTAGTTCATTCATGAGTCAGTACGAGTAACACATACAGTACATTACTATACATGCTAGATAGAGAGATAACATACATTACAGCTAGCACACGCAGAACATTACAATACATACAGGCTAGACAGAGAAAGAGTACACTTACAGTTAACACATTTATCACATGTACTTTATGCAGTTATGTGAACCATTAAGCGGGTCACGACACTTCCTGCCATGACCGTTTTTGTATCCCGAACCTCCTTAATATGGGAGTGTATGAGTTTACGTATAGTTCTATACTGGATTGACTATCCTACACCTTGCTGCTCGCTACACAGGGACTTGCAAGTCTACAGGTGCCAAATGTCATTTCTTACGGCGTCTTACATCGTCGTTTTACTAGAGTCGGTAGCAGGATACAGGTCGATCACATGTTACTTTGAACACCTTTTGTTTTAAGGTAGTTAGTACAGCGGTAGTCACTTATTACAAATACTACGGTACTTGATATTTTCCCATAACATTCACTTCGTGAATATTCACACGATGCACGGTAATGTAAAAACTATATTTTGGTTAAATGATAGTCATAGTTGGGAAAACACACACTCTAACAAGAGACACACGCGCAAACACTAGATGCCTTGGTAGAAGGCTACAGTTAGTAGGAAACATAGGGTTTCCTAGGAGAGTTCAAACATTTTACAAAACATTGTACAAAACATCTTACGAAACATCTTACAAATGCTTTCATACAAACATAGACATTAATATACTTATGATCTCACCAGCTTTAAGCTGATACTCGCTTTCAAAATAAATTGTATTCTCAGGTCACCAATAGACAGGTATAGGTGCCAGGCTTTTGAGAAGACGGAGTTCGTTCAAGACTCATCTTTTATTTCGATATGTATATTTTGGTGTCTATAACTTTAACAGAACACACATGTATGAAATTATATTATTAATGCAATGGATGATGTTGTTGCTTGTTTACTATTATTCATTGTTGTGATACTATACATGACATCCTCCGCCCCAGAATGTTTCCGCCATTCATGGTTTTGGGGTGTGATAACAGCTTTTCGGAGTTTATAGTAGTAGTTCGGATAATAAAGATTGACAAAACTAAGGGGTTGTTGGAGATACACATCGTTATCTAGTTCACGATTAAGAAAAGCACTTTTACCGTCCATTTGGTAAACCTTAAAGCCTTTGTGAGCTTCATAACCACGAAATATTTTGATGGCTTCAAGACGAGCAACAGGAGCAAAGGTCTCATCATAATCAAGTCCTTCAATATGAGTGAATCATTTGGCCACCAATCTTGCTTTGTTTGGGATTATAACTCTAGTGTCGTCTAGCTTGTTTCGGAAAATCCATCTCATACCAACAATAGGGTGATCCTGAGGAGGAGGGACGAGAGTCACACTTCATTTCAATCAAATTCTGCTAACCCTTCTTGCATGGATGTAATCTAGTCAGCCTGATCTAATGCTTCCTTGATGGATTTTGGTTCAACCATTGAGATAGATGCCATGAAATGACATTTGTTTTGGATGTTAGTAGCACAATGAGTTTGAACACCAACATTGAGATTTCCGATGACCTGGTTTGGAGGATGATCCTTTATCCAGATATGTAATCTCAGAAGCTCTTGTGCAGCGGACGATACGACATCAACAATGGGGTTATGTTGCTCCCCCTGAACAGTTTGAATTTGAGGTTGATGCTCCCATGAACTTTTGAACTAGATATATCTTCGTCGTCTTCGTTCAGAAAGTCAAATTAGTTGGCATTGCCTTCGTTGTTGTTTGGAATAGGATCCAATTCAGGGAATTGATCTGCTGCATCTTGCAATCCTTCAACATTTAATTCAAAAGAGCGAAGAGCATTGTCCCCCTCAACCTGAGAAGGTTGAATCTGACCAGAATCAAATGGAGGAAAAGTGGGGGTTAGACCAGAAACATTTTGGGAAATTGGAGTTGCGGTTGATGAGGACGTTCTTGATCGAGATTCCGTATCATGAGCTGTTTCTGATGGTCTGAATTGGGTTTCAAAGTCAACTTCAAGGATAATTTGAGAATTTGGACATCTTGGAGATGGAGCATTAGACTCCATGATATGGGTTGTAACGTGGGTTGCGCTAGAATTCTAAACATAGTTGTCATCGAATGTGACATCAAAGCTTTCTTCAAGAACACGAGTCTGACGATTTAGAACTCGATATGCTTTGGATTTTCTTGAGTATCCCACGAAGATCACTTCATCGACTTTGGGTTGAAACTATGTGAGTTGATCATGGTTGTTTTTGACAAAGCACCTGTAGCCAAAGACATGTAGGAATGAGACACTCGACTTGCAACCATTCATGGCTTCATATGATATCATGTTTAGGTGTTGATTGATGATACTTTGATTTTGAATGAAGCAGATAGTGTGTAACACCCAAAATCAGGAAGGCCAAGAAAGGAAAGGAAACCCTAAGTTTAAGGGCCGACTCGTCGAGTCCAAGGAGGAACTCGGTGAGTCCGAGCCGGATCCGGGTCGAGGAGTAAGTGACCGACTCGGCAAGTCGGCTAAGGGGACTCGACGAGTCTGGTCTGAACAAGGAAAACCCTAAACCCGGGAGTTGTATCTTATATAAAGGGTGTTATGTCCCTTCCTCAGCTTCCATATCATCCTAGAGAGCCTGTAAACCCTAGATTCTGTGTGAGCTTCCACCATTTGAGAGAAATAGCTTTGGAGGAAGGAAACTTTGAAAGGAACTTGAAGATTAAGAGGGTTGCTTCAAAGGAGAGGTGTAGATCCGAGATCTACTTCAGTTTGTGTTCATCTTGGAGGTAATAAGCTGCTATCTTCCCTCCTTTGCATCTAGATCTATTTTGTTATGAGATTTGGGGGTTGTATGGTTGTTTGAGACCCAATTCGGATTTGGGGCTTAGATATGTGGTTGCCACTTCAGATCTAGTGTTGGGATGGTCCAATATGTCGTAAAGCATCAGATATTGAGTAGTTGGTGATGCCACTCGACGGGTCATGGACTGACTCGGCGAGTCGAGTCGTGAATGGAAGGACTCTGAGCATATGAACTCGGCGAGTCAGTAGGTTGACTCAGCGAGTATGGTTGACCTAGAAGGTTGACCTTGACCAGGACTTTGACTTTGAGCAGAGTTGACTTAGTTGACTTTTGGGGGACAGTTAGACTAAGTTTTGCATTGATTTTGGTAGCTCGGGGAGCTAGTGGAGCAGGAGTTCAGAGAGTTGCCGGGCAGTAGCTAGAGGGGTTATCAGCAATTTCAGCAAGTGCAGGTGAGTTTCCCTTGTGTGAATGGGTCTAAGGTCACAATACCGGCCCATGTAGTTATCAGTAGAAGACCCGAGGGTTAGCCCTAGGCATAGTATGCTAGTATGATATTCAGGACGAGGTCCAATGATAGCGGGTGGGTGCCCAAGGAGTGGTTTATATGATAGTTTATACTTGTTGTCTGTGTGATACATGTATATACCTGGTAGGGAGGCGAGTGTGGGCGATGCCTCGTATCTCACCAATAGCAGAGTGTGGATGGTGTTCCACATCTCATTAGCAGCAGAACAGGGGCGAGGCCCAAGTTATGGAAAGAGTGAGTGTGGGATGGGCCCGTATCTCACTATCAGTCGGAGTGTGGACGGGGTTCCATGACTCAACAGTAGCAGGATAGGCGAGGCCTTAGGACAAGATCCATTAGTACATGTTTAGCTTATGTGTTGTGATATGTTTAGGTGCTATTATATGTTAGAGGGTGAGGCCCAGTGATAGGCGAGGCCTAAGTGAAACAGATCTGTATCTTAGCGGGGCTCGAAGCTAGGCGAGGCGTGGAGCGGTGGGGCCGTTGTAGCGGGCGAGGCCCGAAGTAGGGGGCGAGGCCCAGAATAGCGGGCGTGGTCCAGTATGTGTAGTATGTAGTTATGCATGGTTTGTGGTAGGCTGGGGAACTCACTAAGCTTCGTGCTTACGGTTTTCAGTTTTGGTTTCTGGTACTTCCGGTAGCGGAGGGAAGAGCTCGGGGTGATCACATGGCACACACCATAGATTAGACAGCCTGGGAATGTTTTACTCTAATAATGAACATACGTTTTGGAAATTAATACTCTGATTATGTTCTGGATTGATGATTATGCTTTAAGTAATGATTTATTAAAAGAAATTTTTAGTCTTAAATTTTGAGACGTTACAAGTTGGTATCAGAGCCTTGGTTTGAGGGATTCGGACATACTCTCGGGTGTGTCTGAACTCAAACTAAGGAATTGGTATGGAAATTTTCAAAATGAAAAGACAGTTTTGTAAAAAGAAAAGAGTTTAAGAAAGAAAAGAGTTTTAGAAAAGCAAAAAGAATTCAGAAAGAAAAGAATTTTGAAAAGAGAAAAGGGGTGTGGTGCATACAATCAGCCGAGCTCAAGTAAGTACCCTAAAATACCCATACAAGTTTTGTTATGATTATCAATTAATAGAACAGCATGCCAGATTAGGACTATGGATCTAGGGAGGATGCCTTATGTGCCTGTTATATGTGCTTTTGAGCTGCATGATAGTGCTGTTTAGACAGTAGTAGGATAGCCTGTTTAGGTTATGCCCAAGTTTATGAGTTTGTGTTGCGTGCTAGTACAGATTCTTGATATGATATTATGATTGCTTGAGTATGTTATGGTTAGATTTTCCCTTGTTTGAATGCTGCTTGCTTTGTGCATTATGGGATTCTGAGTGATGAGAGTTAGCTATTAGGTGAATACGTCACGTTACATGTGATCAGGGTTGAATAATCTTAGAGTACTAGATTTGGCCCTATTGCGCAGCTCTTGTCTGAGTCCAACCATTGTAGGGATGAGTCGTTTACTCAAAGGATTATCTGAGCCTCGTCACATGTGATGGTATTCAGGTGATGGATAATTGGCATCACAAGGAGGCATTCAACGGCTGAGGACTGGTTTGGTTAGAGTTAGAGGTTTCCCTAGGGTAAGCCTAGGATGAGATAGTGCTGGGAGCAGTAGTAGTAGAAAAGGGACCTGGTGGAGTCGAAGCAGTTCTTGAGGTCATTGGAGTTATGTTCAATTGATCTATTTCACAAAGTAAAGATCATAGACAAACATAGTATGCATACTTGGTGTATGGCATGACTAGTGTTTAGAAAACATAGTGTACATGCTTGTAGCATGGGACAACTATTGTTTTAAATTCAAGAATAAAGTTTATAGCTGAAACAGTATACAATGAATAATGTGTAATCATATGGTGATAAATAAAAGGATTTTTATTTATGTTCGTAGGTTTTGATACCATATTCGATTCAATTATTCTTGTGTTTCATTTTGCATGTTTTGCCTTCCAGAATAAACTAGGTCATATGTTGGAAGTAGATATGAATTAAGACCGTCACAGGCCCAAACCTGTGACAAAACTGGACTAATAACCGTGCCCAAGATGCAAAACTATAAGCCCAACACTAGGAAACTATCAATCTCAGATGGAGACTTCAGAACCTCCCATCTCATCATGGCCTCCACCTTGGTCGGGTCAACCAAAACATTGGTCTTGATAGAAGGATACATTTATGCTAGTAGAAAATATGGGATTTTCTAGGAACAAACAAACAAAAACAAAACATTTCATTTCATACAAACATTGTCATTTAATACTTATGAAACTCACCAGCTTAAATGCTGATCTACTCTTTCAAAACTACTTGTATGTCCCAGGGATTCAGTAATTACAGGTAACAAACAGCTTTTGAAGAAGGGACGCTGCGGCACCAGTTTAAATTCATATTTTGGCATCATATTGTAATTGGTTTTGAACATGTACCTTTTAACAATGTAAACTTTCAATTATATATATGATGGTTGTATTGCTTTCTTTACTATGTATTCATTTGTTACGCTACCACATGAAGTCATTCGCCCCCGAACGTTTCCGTCATTCCGGTTTGGGGGTGTGACAAATTGGTATCAGAGCAATGTTTATAGTGAACTAAGTACATCGAACCACATAAGATATACAAACTATAAATGCTTAAGGGACTAATACTCTCTGACAAAACATTTTTTTGTTTTACGACTAAGCCGTGTTTCGTTTAACTTAAATTGTTAGTTCATTTAAGTACAAATACATGCATACAACAACTTATTTTCATGATTATAACTATACAAGAATTATTTAGACAAGTTGGACACTACAATTAAGACTCGATATATGTAATCAGATTTGGGACAAATATAGTATGATCAACTATATTTGTCCGAGATCGGACCAATGTATATCGAGGAATGCTCGTAGTGAGCAACAAGTCAAAACTTACCAAAACATCACGAGAATCAAACACATGAATTTAAATACTATAGGAGTATTTATTACATAGAGTAGCTTATCATACGTGTTTAGTATTACATGTTCCAAACATTATTCGATTCTTATAACCCTATTCTCGTACAGTCAAATGGATGGATTTCACCACCTCGACGACCCCTACCATCCCAACCAAGGCAATGGGGGATGGATCGAAGAGGATCCCGAGGAGGAAGAAGAACCCATAGAATTGGACGAAGAGGATGACTCCGGTACCGACTCAGAGCCGGAAGTGATCAACCCACCACCCGCACAACCTCCCGCCTTCGTAAGGAACTTTCAAGAACCGACTCCCGTTTGGGGAAGTCACCTCCACCATTGGAGCCAACAACAGAGTTTACGCCCTCCCTACGACATGTGCCGAGACTTCTACGATGTCCGTGGCGGAGGTTCAGCCGATCGGGCACTCCCAGTCATGGTGGGCAAACTAGCCAACCAGTCCTACCGATCCAGGGTTCATGCTAGCCGGATTCGGGAAGTTAATGTGGAAGTACAGGTTCACACTTCCGACATCCGTAGACTGGACAGAGCTCAGGACAATGCCCAACTCCAAACTGAGGCATTCCAAGCACAAATGATTGCAACCCTCGCCGAATTTAGGGAACAACTAGCCGCCTTCGATAGGCGTCTTATGGAATCGAAGCAATCGGATGCGGAGTCAAGCTCCAAGCGCAACCTACGTCGCAAGTAGTACTTGCCAAAATCCCAAATTTTTTTATAAGTTAGGACCTCGGCTAAAAGTTTTTATTTTCCTTAAACTTTGTAACCGGAGACCCTTATAGGGGTCAAATTTTCGTGATCGTTGTATCAACTATTGTATTAATATAAGTGGCACTATTATTACTACGTTGAGTATTTCGTTCAATCCTTTAAATGTTATGGAGAAACCATATGCTTGTTTTGTATTTCAATCTTACAAATAACTTTCATTCTTCTATATTTGACACTCATACTATCATCTGTTGTTGAACTATAATGATTTAGTTCATGAGACACAATCATTTTCTATGCTATGGAATTCTTATCTTTATCTTTTCAACCTATAGTTGAAGGATGCCTCCATGTAGAAAACTGAGACGAAACAACGGTGGGGAAGCACCTATACCACCACTGCCTCCACCTTTTCAATTTGATGCTGCCATGTTCCAAGCTGTAGTCACCGCAGCTGTAGCAGCTGCCATGTCACAGATCAATACCCCTATTACTACTGGCTCGGGAACTGGTATATGTGACTAAGGTGTCATAGACTTAGATCTGTGATCTTTGCTTTATTTCTTGTTCCTTGTTTGGTTGTGGATTTGGAGTTAGGGTCACTTATTTGAAGGTCTATCATGTTTTGATTACATGTAACTGCTACGCACTATAAAAGTATGGAAGTAACTGATAAAGATGGCTGGATACCATCCCCACGATGACCCGTACTTGCCCAACCAAGGTAACAGAGGATGGATCGATGCAGAGCTAGAAGGGAATCATCGAATCCATCTGGATGACGACTTCGCAGAGAACTTTTTGGAGGATTCTGACTCCGAACCCAAAGTCAACAACCTACCCCCAGTGGCTCAAATCCCAAATCCTAACTCCCGTTGATCATTTCAAGGCCCACCCCTCTGTGGGCAACAAAATTAAACAGATGGAGTCATGAACAGGGTCAACCCTTACCTTACAACAGAGATCGAAGCTTCTATAACTTGAGCAAGGGAGGCTCAACAGACAGAGTCCTGCCTATTTTGATCTGCAAGATTGCTCGTAATGATGAGTAGGGTAGGCGGCCGTCAACCGAATCATAAAAGTTGATGCCAATGCAGGAGTGAATATCGTTCACATTCTCCATCTGGAGTCTGCTTATGAAAGGACTCAGAACCAGAATGTGGCCATATAGAGAGATCTTACTGCAATCCAAGCTGAAGTTAGGGAAGTTCGAGCTCGGCAGGCAACTTATGAAAGACGCATGAGGGATATGGAGCATCGTCTGGCAAAATCAACTTTCTCTTTTGGATATAACTTAGGTTTATGTAAAATCTCTAGCTTTAGTTTCCTGTCTATGATAAGACTTTGAACTTGTTAAGTCTTGCTAGGTCTTAGTCTGTCAAAATTTTCCTATCCTGGTGTGATGTAGGACCTACTCCTAGGTCATTTTCCCCGAACTTTCTACATCTATAATGCCAATATTATTGATAGATATCTAATCTCATGGAAATTAATATCCAAATGCTTTCTTCTTTCTAGTACTAGATCTACATTCAATGATACTTTTAATTGTGTTGTTGGACTATGGAGAGTTAGTCCATGAGTCACTCTTATCATTCTCTCTATTAAATTCTTATTAATATCTTCATCTTTGTGATCTTATAGCTACAAGATGCCTCCACATCGATCAGTGAGGTGCACTACTCCAACAAATCTAAATCAAACTCCACCTCCTCCTCCTCAATACAACCCAGAAGCTATCCAAGCTGTTGTGAATGTGGCTGTTATGGCAGCTCTAGCATAATTCACCTCGACCGGTACTAGTGGGAGTGGAACTAATGTGCCTCCCACTATTGTCGAAACTCCAGTGTGCTCTAGAGAGTGCTCGTACAAGGACTTCACCAGCTGCAAACCCATGACCTTGAATGGAACTGGCGGAATCATTGCCCTCTTGCAATGTTTCGAGAAAACAGAGTCGATCTTTGAGATCGGCTCCTGTCCAGAAGGGAGCAAGGTAAAATTTTCCACCTGCACCTTCGCAGACCAAGCTCTGACATGGTGGAATAGCCATGTCAAGTCACTATCTCTTATAGTGGCAAATGCTATCGGCTGGGAAGCTCTAAGAGAGCTCATGATCGAAGAGTACTGCCTGTGACATCCCCAAAATCACGGCCAGAAAAGACCGGTTTGTTTATGCTTTGTTTAAAAATCAGAGTTACATTTTAAATGAAAGTGTTGCGGAATTTGTCCCAAAACAAAAATATGATAAAGATTTATCAAAAGCATTTCCATAGAAATGTATTTCATTAAAAGACTCGGGATGTCATGTTCGTACAGATCAAAAGCACAAACAATACAATATAAGCCTTACTACATTATTTCATATCTACAGGCCTATATCCGTAATCTCTCGTCCAAAACATCACACCTATGCTCATGCACCACTACCTGTAATACATAAAACTGAGTGGCTCAGGCTTGGGAGCCTGGTGAGCACATAGGGTTTTCAACCCACAATAAATAAGTTTATTAATTTCATCGATCAACAATAACCCGATTACCCGTTCCCGTTATCCTCACTTTACGTCCCTAAACACCTATCATAAGGGACCTAGCCTAAGGAACATCATCGGGACGGACACTACTGCTAAGGGGATTCCTCAGCAATAAATGTCCTAAAGGCAACCATGTGGGGGATGGAGTACACCGGTGAACATATCGTCCACAAACACCTATAGGTTGCAAGCCTGCTAGTGTTCCACTGGACTGTCTAGAAGAGTCCGTGGTCGTCATCCATACTCCGCTAGATGACAGAATCAACAACATCAACATCGAGGCCTCTCATCATTTTATCACACATCACCTATTGCATCTACCCATGTTTTACCCCAACATTTTCGTAGATATAAAATACATATACAGTTTAAATCATTGAAAACATGTATAACAACATTCATCTAGCATAGATAGCAAGTATTCAGATAATATGCACACATAGCACGTAATTTATATAAAATACTTCATATCTATGTGTAAGTTGAAAGTAACTATGCACTCACTTGTTAAGGTGATGATTCCAAAATCGGGCAGCGCTTGCTTCTAACGATTCTATTTTCCTTCGACGAAACCTAGCATTATTATCGCTAAATTTTAGTCTAATATTTACCGTGACCAACTATTAGTCTTAGTATTATTATTATTATATAAGCGTTAAACAATATTTTCCAACCACTATGTACAGACAGGGCCAGACATAAAACACCGGAGGGCAGGACCATTTTGGCATATAGCACTTCTGAAATCCAACAACCCTATGTGGCCCTTTAAACCAGATTCCCCGTACCGCGAGTAGTTAAAAAAAATATTATAACGACACTTATATAAGTTATAATAATAGCTCAAATATTTATTATAAGTTCATAATAACAATACTAATTTTAAATATAAGCTATATTAAAATAAGGTAAGCATAACTTACTTACAAGGGGGTTTTAGCTAGGAGTCGGGCTTTGCAGGGGCAGGACTTCGTCGCTGAATCTTTCTAAGAAAGATTCGTGCAGCGCTTCAGTGCTCACCTTACTATACTAAACTACAGAAAGAGAAGTCGAATCACGAGGGACCGAAATGCTCGGGGGATAAGGAGAGAAAGACTCTTGAATCAAGAAAATGGTTCAAGAAATATGAGAGCCCAAGGCTCTTATTTCTACTAATTGAATTTTCAAAAACTACCCTGCATAATTACTTAATGACCTTTTAGTTATATAAACAACTAAACACCCCTCTATAATACTATTATAAATGGATTTAATGATATTTGTACTAAACTAATGTCGAAAGAACTCAACATTAGTCTTATAATGATCGCATCGTCGATACCTTTCTAAGGATATATACATATGTATATATATGTGTATGTATACATGATTTATACTTTATTTTAATACGTAAATATGCTATTATAATTTGTAACTCGTTCATACGAACTTTGTTTTTGACGTTCTTTATATCCACGCGTAGGTGAAGACGTACTCTACAACTTTCGTTTAGACTCCGTCGGCTAATTTTGACTTTATTTTTAAAGTTATATTTTTAACAAGCCGGGACAGGATTGGTCTGTTTAAAATCTCATAACTTCTTCATACGAAGTCAAATTTGGGTGTTCTTTTTATCGATGTTCTTAGTTTAACATATTCTACGACTTTCGTTTAGATCACTAAGGCTAAATCTCGCTCTATCGTAAATTCACTATTCACGCTTCCCGTGCCGGTTCTGTCGTGAAACTTCGACGGGTCATAACTTCTTCGTTATAACTCGGATTTCGGCGTTCCTTATATGCACGGAAACCTTGAGACATATTCTACAACTTTATGTAGAGATATCGGGATTATCTCACACTTTAATTTTTGACGCTCATTTTTATTCTTTATTAATTATACATTTATAATTAAATAATATACACATATAATTCACATAATACTCAAATATTTCATCTTTATTACTTCAAAAAGAGTTACAAGAGTTGACCTAGACTATTACATTGACAAAAATGCTTAGCCCTGAAACCCGGGCGTTACACTGCCCGAGGGGCGAAGTTCAAAAACTAGAGCAGGAGCTCTGGAGCCTAAACATGAAAGGCTCCGACATAGTCTCCTACACTACCAGATTCAACGATCTAGTAGCGCTATGTCCGAGAATGGTCCCCTCTGAAGCAAAGAAGGTGGAAGGGTATATCCGGGGGCTGGTGCCTCCATTTCAGGGATGATAACAACCCTATCCATCTCAGAGCCCTCCAATGCCGCTGATAACAAGCGGAAATTTTGGGATGACAAAAAGAAGAACGCTGCGCAAAAAGCTACCAAAAAGAAGTAGGTCGAAGCGGTTCATGCTGCGATAGCATCTGCCGCTGTTGCGTCCGTGAAGCAGTACGCGGGGAGTTTTCCAAAGTGAAACAAATGCAACTTCCACCACACTGGATATAGCAGGGAAATGCAGTGCTCTAACTGCAATAGGAAGGGGCACACAACCCGTTTCTGCAAAGCTCCAACAAGGCCAATCAACCAAGTCCTTGGCGCTGGTGTGGGCCAAGCTTGCTACGGTTGTGGCGAGGTGGGCCACTACAAAAGGAACTGCCTGAAGGTAGGAAATGCTGGTGGAGTAGGAAGGGTTTTGGCTACAGGCCACGAGGAAGCAATCGCCGAACCCACAGTGGTCACTGGTACATTTCTCCTCGATAACTCTTATGCGTGCATTCCGTTTGATAGTGGAGCGAAGAGGAGTTTCGTAAACCAAAAATTTGCTCACTTACTTAAGCAAAAATCGCGAACACTTAAAGAACCGTTCACTGTAGAAATGACTAACGGAAAGACAGAGAGCAGTAGCAGTAAATACTTAGGATGTACTCTAACTCTAGATAGCCATTCATTCTCAATCAACCTCATGTCGGTCTCAATTAAAAGTTTCGATGTCGTTATTGGCATGGATTGGTTGAGTCTGCATCTTGCCGACATCATGTGTTACAAAAAGGTTGTTCGCCTTGATCTGCCATCTAGAGAAACTCTAGTTATATACAACGACGAACCCGACATGAACCTTCGTATCATCTCGAGTATTGAAGCCCAAAATAAGTTGCGAAAGGAATGTCGCGCATTCCTTGCTCATGTTGTCGATGTAAGCCAAGAGACGAAAGACATAAAGAACATTCCAGTAGTACGCAAATCTCCCGACATCTTTCCAGAAGAACTCCCAAGATTACCTCCACAACGTCAAGTCGAGTTCAGTATCGACTTAGTTCCAGGTGCTACCCCAGTAGCCAAATAACCTTATCGTCTAGCACTAGCTGAGATGCAGGAACTATCCAGTCAACTTAACAAACTACTCAACAAGGGCTTTATTAGACCAAGCTTCTCACCCTAGGGAGCTCCGGTCTTGTTCGTGAAGAAGAAAGACAGATCATTTTGTATATGCATCGACTACAGAGAGCTAAACAAGCTTACCGTTAAAAATCGTTATCCTCTGCCTCACATAGAAGATTTATTCGACCAACTACAAGGGGAAAATTACTTTTCAAAGATAGATCTGAGATCCGGGTATCACCAGTTACGAGTTCTAGAGGAGGATGTTCCGAAGACAGCCTTCCGAACCCGTTATGGACACTACGAGTTTGTATTGATGCCATTCGGATTGACTAATGTGCCCGCAGTATTCATGGACTTAATGAATAGGGTATGCCATCCTTACTTGCATTTGTTCGTTATCATGTTCGTTAAGGAAATACTTATCTACTCTTGTAGTAAGGAAGAGTATAGTAAGCATCTACATAAGATCTTGGAAACATTACAACCAGAGAAGCTGTCACACCCCAAAACCAAGAACGGCGGAAACGTTCTGGGGCGGAGGACGTCATGTTTAATATCAACAACAATGTAAAGTAGTAAACATGCAACAACATCATCCATTGCATTAATAAAATAATTATTATACAATTGTATTCTGTCAAATTTTGATAAACACTAAAGCATAAATCAAAATGAAAGATAAGTCTTGAATAAGCTTCATCTTCCTTTTTCCCTGCATCGGTACCTGCCTATGATGACCTGAGGATACAAGTAATTTTGAAAACGAGTATCAGCTTTAAAGCTGGTGAGATCATAAGCATTTAGTGTCTTAATTTGTATGTAAGTATTTGTAAGTCTACGTATTGTAAGAATTTGTAAATGTATATGAATTGTAATTGTTTGAAAAACCCTAGAATCCCTATGATTCCTTCTAGTATGAGAAGGTGTCTTCTACCAAGACCTAACTGTTCTGTGTGTGTGTCTCTTGTAAGAGTATGTGTTTTTCCAAAGTATAACTATCATTATCCAAAAATATAGTTTATACCTTTATGTTTAAGTGAGGTTATCACAAAAAAATATGTACTGGAAAAATTAACGTAGTACTAAACGTAGCTCTAAAAGGACTACTACCGTACTAACTACCTCAGGCCGGATTTTGGGCGAAGGCACTATGTATAAATTGCGCCATACTATCGACTAGTAACAACGACATAATGAATGGTCGTAATAAAGAAATGACGTTTGGCACCCGCAGACTTGCAGGTCCGGCTGTAGCTAGCAGCAAGGTGTAGGATTGTCAATCCAGCATAGATCTATACACAAACTCATACTATGGACTGGTTCATCGACATAAGAATGGTCGAAATAAGGTATGACGTTTGGCACCCGCAGACCTACAGGTCCGGCTGTAGCTAGCAGCAAGGCGTAGGATAGTCAATCCATTATAGAATCTATACGCAAACTCAACGCTCCCCCTTCAAGAGACTCTGGCCGCAACTCAAGTCATGAGGTTTTAAGTCATGCTCCGATTTAAATCACACAATCGACGTATTCTCGTATATGTAAATGTAATGTACTGTCTAGCTATAATTTAATGGACTGTTCTACCAAGTATAGCAATGTAATGAGCTGTAATGTTCTATGTGTGCTAGCTGTAATGTGTGTTCTCTCTATCTAGCAAGTATAGTAGTGTAAGCGTTCTAGTATAATTGTATATGTTCTCGTCCTAGTATAGATGTATATGTAATGTACAGTAATGTTCTAGAAAGTATTGACTCATGAATGAACCGACTCATTGTATGATATCGCGTTCTAGTAATGGTTCTAGTATCTTCCTGAACTACCCATATGGTAGCTTACTAGTAATCTAAGTGGTACGTATGGACGTGGATGTATACCCTTGCTACCCAAGGGCATAGTATGAATTTGGAAGGACCTTTTATGACTTTATATGTACACATGATATATAACTAATATTTAAACGACCTTTGGACGAGTATCCGATATCCCACCAGACCACATCTCAAGCGCGAAAAGGAAATAGGGTGGATAGCCTTCCTAAGTCTTTTAAACATTTCTTATATAACTATACATATAGAGGCATGCAATTTATAATATCAAAGCATAAATAAGTTTTGTAACATTTGAAATATAAATATTAGTCTAAGGAAAGATCGACTTGATGTCAATCTGTAAAACAATTTGAACGCATCAGTCTGATAAAACAATATAAGTACAAGGAACATTTGTTTGATAAAACAATATAAGTACAAGGAAAATTTGTTTGATAAAACAATATAAGTACAAGGAACATTTGTTTGATAAAACAATATAAGTACAAGGAACATTTGTTTGAAAACACAGTTGTAAATAAGTTTGAAATATGATGACAGAGTAAGAAGTGCAGTGTAATAAGTAGTTTGAAAACATATAAAATGTTTATAAAAATCTTTTGAAGGAAACTGTTTGGCAAAACGGCTAATGAGTAGCCAAATCTTTTGAATGCTGTATATTAATCACATGTGATTGATGTAATAAGTAATATAATCCTACTTACTAATCACATGTGATTGACATAATAAGTAGCATGATTCTACTTGTATCCCCCCCATAAAACATTTAAAATAGTTTAAAACATTAGTTAAGGGGTATGAACTCACCTGCAGTATGTGACTGGAATTGAATGGGCTGTTATCGTACGGAAGGATCAGACAAGTGCTTGGTGTCAAGTGATGACTTAGACACACACAATGATCCTAATTACATATGAAGACATATGTATATAATTAATTAGAGATTTAATCACTAACCATACAAGTATAAACATTTAAGTGCGAGGACAACACTTTTGGTCAAGTGCTAGGAGGCTAATGGGTTGCAACAAAGAAGTGCAATGCCCCTAATGGAAGTTTAAGGTCAAAAGACCATATTCATTAGAGTTTACGGCCCAGGGGAGTAAGCTCCTGGCCGTAAACTCTCAAAAAAGCCATGAAATGGAGTTTAGAAGTACTACAACCTTAGAGGGGAATTGCTTCAAGGCTAGACAAGAGTTTAAGGTACCATATTGACTCCTAAGGGGAGTTTACGGCCCAAAGACCCTTTTCCCTTGGAGTTTACGGCCGTAAACTCCCTTGGGAGGGTTCTTATTGTCCTTTCAAGTCTCTAACAATTCTAGGAACAAGTCTAGGCTTCAACCATTTGCTTAAGGAAGGTTTAAGGAACTAAATGGGACCATTTGATGGAGTTTACGGCCATAGAACTCTTTGGTCCGTAAACTCCCTCACACATGAGGTCCTAAGAATTTTAACTAGTCCATATCACATCTAGGTACTTGCCCTAAAAGTTTCTTGGCCTAAGGAAGTGTCTAGGGTGTCCTTTGACCCCAATAAAGGAGTTTACGGCCCAAGAAATACTCTTGGCTGTAAACTCTCCAACACTTATACTTTTCATGTGTTATTTAGGTCCTAAACACATTAAGGTACTTGCCAAAAATGAATACTAAGCCTTAGGAAGAGTTTTAAGGCATTTTGGAACCTAAAACTTGGAGTTTACAGCCCAAGGAGTTTCTTGGCCGTAAACTCCCTTATAGAAATGATTTCTAAGGGTTTTGATGGCATAAATCATGAGTTTAAAGCTTCTAGGTGTTTGTTCTAAGGCTAGGGATCACAAGGCACTCATTTTGTGCCCTTTACTTGGAGTTTACGGCCCAAGAGGTGGTTCCTTGGCCGTAAACTCCTCAAAATACTTGCTTTTGATTTTTTTCTAGCCTCTAATGATCATACACTAAGTCCTTAGTTAGATGTCTAACACGGAAATGGGACTATGTGGCCTTTAGGCTTGATTTTGGAGTTTACTCCCCAAGAACGTTCTTGGGCGGTAAACTCCCGGATCTTGTGTTTTGGACATATAAACAATGTTATAAAGCATATAACAAGTATTAAAACACATTTAGGGAAGTAGTCTCACAATCTGGGATGAAAACCCGAAGATCCGTGAGAGAGTATTTGGCTTTTCTCTAATTGGAAATCAAATAATGAACCAATTTGGTTCAGAATTCTATTTATAGTCCAGAGATTTTTGGCAGAAAATATTTCTATTCTCGGAATGGATTCTAATGAGCTAGAGTAATGGAATTACAGTGTTGCACAAAATCCTAGTGCACCCACTCTCCTAATAACTCCTTAGGTGTAAAACCCTAAAACTGCCAAACTTATTCCAAAAGTTTGAATTTTCACTGAAACTGCTCTACTTCTATTGGATTGATGTGGTTTGATTTCGAACAGAAATTCCGGGTTGTCACAGAAGCTCTACACGAAGTTCTCTAAATGCGAGTTTTGGATTTGAAGAGTCAAATTCCTGGGTCACGTTATTAGTGAAGAGGGAATTCATGTTGACCCTTCCAAAATTAAAGCCATTAAGAGCTGTTCAGCACCGAACACGCCTACAGAAATTCGTTAATTTCTAGGCCTCGCTGGCTACTATCATATGTTCATTTATAACTTCTTGTGTATTGTGAAACCGCTTACAACATTGACCCAGAAGGGCGTGGCCTTTGACTGGGAAGAGAAACAAGAGATAGCATTCCAAACGCTAAAACGAGCCTTATGCACCGCACCGATACTATCCCTCCCCGAAGGGATAGAAGACTTCGTGGTCTATTGCGATGCATCCAATCATGGGCTCGGCTGTGTTCTGAAGCAACGAGGTAAGGTCATCGCCTATGCCTCTAGGAAGCTAAAGACACATGAGGTCAACTACGCCACACATGATCTTGAGTTAAGAGCGGTAGCGTTTGCTCTGAAGATCTGGAGACGCTACCTGTATGGTACAAAAAGCACTATCTTCACAGATGACAAAAGCCAACAACACATATTCGAACAGAAGGAGCTCAACATGAGACAACAAGGGTGGGTCGAGCTACTCAGTGATTACGAATGCAAAATTCATTATCATCCCGACAAGGCCAACGTAATAGCTGACGCCCTAAGTCAGAAAGAATACTCTGGTCGTAGAGTCAAATTATTAACTATGACTATCCATTCACACTTGTCCACACAAATTAAGGAGGCTCAGCTCGAAGACTTGAAACCTAACAATGTGGCGGTTGAATCCTTGAAAAGGATGGATAAGAACTTGGAAGTCAAGGGTGGTAGAGCCTTATATTTTGATGGATCGGATCTAGACACTGAAACGCGGTGGTTTCAGAGACTTGATCATGACCGAAGCGCACAACACTCGATATTCTGTCCACCCGGGTTCAGATAAGATGTATCTAGATCTTAAAAAGTTATACTGGTGCCCTAACATGAAAACATAGATTGCTTCCTTCGTGAGTAAATGCCTTACTTGCGCAAAGGTTAAGGTCGAACACCAGAAACCATCAGGTTTACTTCAACAACCGGAGATACCTGAATGGAAGTGGGAGCGGATCATGATGGACTTCATAACCAAGTTTCCCAAGACTACGGGTGGTCTCGATACCATATGGGTGATCGTAGATAGGTTAACCAAGTCCGTACACTTCCTGCCTATCAAAGAAACTAACAAGATAGAGAAGCTAACTATAACCTACATCAGGGAGATAGCACAACTGCATGGTGCTCCCATATCCATTATCTCTGATAGAGATTATAGATTCACCTCAAGGTTCTGGCAGTCGCTACAAAGTTCCCTAGGAACTAGGCTGGACATGAGTACAACCTACCATCCGCAAACGAACGGACTAAGTGAGAGGACTATTCAAACTATGGAAGATATGTTGCAAGCTTATGTGATAGAATTTGGAAAGGCATGGGATATTCATCTACCCCCTGTCGAGTTCTCCTACAATAACAGTTATCACACGAGCATAAAGGCTGCTCCATGTGAAGCCCTCTATGGCCGAAAGTGCAGATCCCCTCTGTGTTGGGCTAAGGTTGGTGATAGCCAGTTAGCGAAACGAAACATTCTTGACAGCACTCTCATAGGTCTAAAGATCATTCGGGAAACGACAGAGAAGATCGTTCAAATTCGTGAACGATTGATAGCCTCTAGAGACCGAAAGAAATACTACGCGGACAAGAGAAGGAAATCGTTGGAATTCCAGGTTGGCGATCATGTTCTATTGAAGGTTTCACCCTGGAAGGTCTTGGTACGCTTCGGAAAGCGTGGAAAGCTAAAGCCAAGATACGTAAGGCCTTTTGAGATTCTTGCTAGAATCGTCCCTGTAGCTTACAAACTCAATCTACCTCATGAACCCAGTAACGTACATTCTATGTTCCACGTCTCGAAATTGAAATAGTTTCTGTCCGACGAGACTCTTGTAATCCCACTCGACGAGATCGAGATCAATGAGAGTTTCAACTTCGTGGAAGAACCTATAGGTACCGATGAACTGTTTTGAGAAGACGGATCTTTCAAGATTCGTCTTTATTTTGATTATTCATTTTTGGTGTCTTATAAACTATACAGAATACACTTTTATTAAAATTATATTATTAATGCAATGGATGATGTTGTTGCCTGTTTACTATTATGCATTGTTGTGATACTGGACATGACATCCTCCGTCCCAGAACGTTTCCGTGGTTTAAGTTTTTGGGGTGTGATAGATTAGTATATATACAACTTCAGGGTGAAACAATAATGTATGTTTTGGTGACCATCTTTGTGACTACCCGTTTTCTTGGTGAAAACAAACCCTTTCATACTGAAAGACAACTTTGTAAATTTCTCGTGTTCTTTCGTTTTTCTATTCTTTATTTGTTTAAGTTAATTTATTTGTTCTTTATTTATTTTACTGTAAGTGTATTCGATCAATACTAACCTTTATCATGCCTTATGGATTAGCGCTTAGGGCTTATAGTGTATGACGTTGGGTTTAATACTTATAGCATATAGTTCGTGGCTTATAGATTAGATACAATCTCTTAATTAAAGGATATACGAGTATAGATTAGTATATATACATTAGGGTGAAACCCCAATGTAAGGTTTGGTGACCGTCTTTGTGACAACACATTTTATTGGTGAAAACAAACCCTTTGCTGATGAAAGACAACTTTGTGAATATCTTATGTTGTTTACTTTTTTATATTTTTTTTGTTTAAATTAATTTGCTTGTTCTTTATTTATTCTACTTGAATTGTATCCGATCGGTACTAACCTTCATCATGCCTTATGGATTAGAGCTAAGGGCTTATAGGGTATGACGTAGGATTTAACACTTATAGCTTTTCCTTCATGGCTTATATATTAGATTAAATCCCTTATTTGAAGGGATATATTAGTATAGCTTGGTATATATACAACAGTAGGGCGAAACTATAATGGAAGGTTTGGTGACCGTCTTTGTGACAACCTGTTTTCTTGGTGAAAACAAATCCTTTCTTGGCGAAACACAACTTTATTAATATTTAGTGTTCTTTACTTTTTTTGTTCGTTGTTTGCTCAAGTTAGGGGCTGTTTGGTGGCCTCTTAATTGTAAAATTAAGAGGCAACCTCTTAATTTTTCAGATTCGGTGTGTTTGGTTACCTATGAATAAAAGCCTCTTAATTTTTTAAAAGCCTCTTAAACTTTCAGACTTAAATGAGTATCTGAATAAAAAGAAGAGACATCGCTTCCTCTTTTGTCCTCGTACAATCGTTTCCTTCAAAAACACACCCACATTTAATTCTGGTCTCCTCTGTCCTCCGAACAACGTCAATGCCTCCTACCTCCTCCGATCGTCGACCTCGCACAGTAGCACCACCGCCCTTATCGTCGCGTTGACAAGCGACGACCTCTGATGCTAAGCTCTGAAAACGCCGGCTCCACCCTTGCTCCTACGCCGGTGTGCATCCACCTACCTCGGTAGGGTTACGAAATCAGATAATTTTGGAATCGTTCTAGGTAACGTTTTTTCTTTATTTCCCTAAAAATCGGTTAATTTGGAATTGTTATGAAATTAGAACCGTAAAAATTGACTATCAGAAGTTGGTATTGGTTGTTATGAAATTAGAACCCTAAAAATTAACTATTAGATCATTTTGGGATGGTTCTAGGTAACGTGAATGATCTTTGTTAATTTTTCTGTTTATTGAAATATGTTATAGACATATGCTTTAGAATTTGACCATGAGGAATACTAAGCTTTGGCGTTATCAATTGTAAGATTTACAATGTTTCTTTGGTCTTGGTGAGAAATACCCAGAATTCTTTTCTAAAAACTCTTTTCCTTGATATCTTCATTTGTTGAAATATGTTATAGCTATCATTTGGGACAGATTTGCCCTTATGTTTCGTTACTTGTTGGAATGAAGAAATAACAAAAACTTATTAGTTAACTTGATTCTATCAGTTTATCACTGTGATTAATGTCCCCATTCTAGATTTTTCTATTTATTAATGATAAATATAAATGACATGTATGCATGAAGGTCAATGACAGGTGTCTGCTTGGTGATGGTCTATGATGACGATTGTAGGAGGTGGGGATGATGGTTGCATGTGATGAAGAGGGTAATGGGATGTTGTGTGTTAATGGTAAAGATGTAGCTGGAATAATGCCGTTTTTATAACATGGGAATTAATTTTAATAATATGAATTAGCTTTTCGTTTCTTGTTGTACTATGATGTTTTAATTGTTGACATGTTTGTTAAATTTGTATTTTAAATTTGTGAACATATAGAATGGTTTAAATGTTGGTAAAGTGAATATACGTAAATGTGGATTTCTTAAAATTTTGATAGTTTTATTGGGTATTTATTGTTATTTTTAAACAGAAGGGTAAAATAGTCATTTTAAGCATTTATCATAGCAATTCAGAGGTTCCAACCAAACAAGATGTTAACCTTCAGATCTTAAAAATCCAGACCCTCTTAGAAATTCAGACCTCTTAAATATACAGATCTTAAAATTTCAGATACTTCCAAACAGCCCCTTAGTTTGCTTATTCTTTATTTATTTTACTTGAAGTATATCCAATCGATACAAACCTCCATCATACCTTATGGCTTAGGGCTTAGGGTTTATTGGGTATGACGTAGGGTTTAATATTTATGGCTTACAGATTAGATATGTACAATACCTTAACTGAAGGGATATAGTAGTATATATTTGTATATATACAACATTATGGTGAAACCCTAATGTAAGGCATGGTGACTGCCTTTGTGACAACACGTTTTCTTGGTGAAAATAAGCCCTTTTTTGGTGAAATATAAATTTGTGAATATATCGTGCTCTTTACTTTTTACGTTAATTCTTTGCTTAAGTTAATTTGCTTGGTATTTATTAATTTTAATTGAAGTGTATCAGATCGATACAAACCTTCACCATGCCTTATGGCTTAGGGCTTAGGGCTTATATGGCATGACGTAGGGTTTAATACTTATGGCTTATAGTTCATGGCTTATATATAAAATACAATCCGTTAATTAAAGAGATATACTATTATAGATTATTATTATTATTATTATTATTATTATATAAATATATATATATATATATATATATATATATATATATATATATACAACATTAGGGAGAAACCGTAATGTATGGCTGGGTGACCGTCTTTATGACAACCATTTTTATTGGTGAAAACAAACCCTTTCTTGGTGAACGACAACTTTGTGAATGTCTCGTGTTCTTTACTTTTTTTGTTCTTTGTTTGATTAAGTTATGTTTTTTGTTCTTTATTTATTTTACTTAAAATATCTCTGATCATGCCTTATGGCTTAGGGCTTAGGGCTTATAGGGTACGACGTAGGTTTAATACTTATAACTTGTAGATCATCGCATATAGATTGGATATAATACTTTAGTTGAAGGGATATAATAATATAGATTAGTATATAAACAACATTAGATACAATCCCTTAATTTAAGGGATACACTATTATATATTGGTATATATAGAACTTTAAGGTGAAACCATTCTGTAAGTTTTGGTGACCATCTTTATGGCAACCCGTTTTCTTGGTGAAAAGAAAACTTTTCTTAGTGATAGACAACTTTGTAAATTTCTCGTGTTCTTTACTTTTTATGTTCTTGATTGCTCAAGTTAATTTTCTTGTTCTTTATATATTTTACTTGAAGTGAATCTGATCGATACTAACCTTCATCATGCCTTATGGTGTCACAACCAGAAAATTTTAGATCCAACAAGATCTAAACCCAAATCATTTATAAGTTAAACCATATTGCAATCCTTGTTGCAATGTATCATCTATAGCCATAGGAGTATGTTTATGAGCTAGTAAATAAGTATGGATTGAAACCCAAATTGAGTTAAGCTAATATATGTGAACATAGGTCAAAAGCTTAAGAGTTCAACCATAAGTAAACACCCTATATAAGGATTTTTGGTTTTAAAGATCTAAAATATAGTGTTTTCGGTTCAAGGAATCTAATCCAAATGGTGATTTCGGTTTGGAAGTGAAATCAAAAAGGGTTTTCGGTTGTTATGACTGAAACCATCACCTTTAGGACCTAAAACCCAAAGCCTAAGGCCCATCAAGGACCATAAACACATTGATATATATATATATATATATATATATATATATATATATATATATATATATATATATATATATATATATATATATATATATATATATTCAACTGAAATGAAACCTTATTTCCTACTTCCCACACCGAAATGCTTTACTTTTTGCTCTTAAAACTCATACGAAATCGTCATATCTTCATATGATTCTTGCCCAGATCATCATAATTTCACCAAGAACACAAAGAACAATCTTCAAATCTTCATGTTTCCACCCAAGAACACCAAGAACACTTCAAAAAATTTTAAGAATTGTTTTTTTATGTATTTCTTACATAATTAAGTGTTATCTAACACTTTAAATTATTATTTAAATTATTTCGCTAATTTAAATACGATATTGTGTATAAATATTATTATGATACGACTACTTTCACGTATTCTAACTCGAGGATCATTCGCAATCACCTTGTATCCAAACAAGCACACACACTCATGGTGAGTTCATACCCCTACGTTTCCATGATTTTCAATTGTTTTAGGGGAACACAAGTAAAACACAAGAACATTGTGTTTAAAAATATAAATCACTTATTATGTTTTCTTACCATTCACATACAATTTTATGTGAATTTACTAAATATGCGAAACAACGTTACGATCAAATTTACACACATTTACCAAACATGTTAAAACACAAAGGTTTTCATTTTAGTAGAGCACACACTATAAACTATAACACATATAGTTTATAGAAGTTACATATCATATTAACAAGTTCATATCAAAATATGGAAAACAAACATATAAACTATAATTGGTAAGGTTTATGAGATACACATACATTTATTCATTACTAAGAGGGTTTTCACTTTAGTTTCTAAAGGGTATTACATTTTCATATCTAAAGGGAATTACGTTTCATTTACTAGAAGAGTTTTTAGTTTATTACACGTTAACTCGTTGAAGCAATTTTGTGAGACGCCTTCAAGTGCTTATCTAAGTGCCAGCAAAAGTCCTGACTTATAACCGAAGTCTCTTGTAAGGAGAGCGAGATATTTGTGTATAGATCTATATGTGACTAACAATCCCGCATCTTAACTATTAGCTACAGTTAGGCCAGCAGGCCTGGGGTGACAAATGTCGTTAACATTTCGACGCCTGAAGAACGTCGCTATCAGGCCATCTTAGGTTACAGTATGGTTATAAGAACTCACATGGTGAAAACAATGACACTTTTTCAAACCACTTGTATTCTCTAGAAATTAGTAGATAGGTACCCCAACAGCTGTCACGAAGATGGAACATAGTAGTGTCACGTCTTATCTTTTGCTATAGTTTGATGTTAAACAATCAATGTTTTGAATAGAATGTAAATTATATATTTTCACTATAATGGTTATGTTTCTTTGATTACTATTATGAAATTGTTATGATACTGTACATGACGTCATCCACCCCGAACAATTCTGCCGTTCTGGTTTGGGGGTGTGACATAAGGCTTAGGGCTTAGGGCTTAGGGCTTATAGGGTATGCCGTTGGGTTTAATACTTATATCTTATATAGTTCATGGCTTGAAGATTAAACAAAATTCCTTAATTGAAGGGATATACGAGTATACATTATTATATATACAACATTAGGGTGAAACCCTATTGTAAGGCTTGGTGACCGTCTTTGCGACTACCTGTTTTCTTGGTGAAAACAAACCCTTTCTTGTTGAAAGAAAAAATTGTAAATATCTCGTGTTCTTACTTTTTATGTTCAGTTTTTGCTGAATTTAATTTGCTTGTTCTCTATTTATTTTACCTGAAGTGTATCCAATCGATACTAACCTTCATTATACCTTATGGCTTAGGGCTTGGGGCTTACAGGATACGACATAGGGTTTAATATTAGTGGCTTATAGTTCATGGCTTATAGATTAGATACAATCCCTTAATTAAAGGGATATACTAGTATATATTAGTATATATACACAATTAAGGTTTGGTGACCATCTTTGTGACGACATGTTTTCTTGGTGAAAACAAACCCATTTTTGGTGAAATACAACTTTTTGAATGTATCACGTTCTTTACTTTTTATGTTCATTGTTTGCCTAAGTGAATTTTCTTGGTCTTGATTAATTTTAATTGAAGTTTATTTGATCGATACAAACCTTCATCATGCCTTAAGCCTTACAACTTAGGGCTTATATAGCATGACGTAGGGTTTAATACTAATGGCTTATGGTTCATCGTTATTGATTATATATACAATCCCTTAATTGAAGGGATATACTAGTAAACATTAGTATACATACACCATTAGGGTGAAACAATATTGTAAGGCTTGGTGACAGTCTTTGTGACAACCTGTTTTATTAGTGAAACAAACTTTTTTTTTTTTTTTTTTTTTTTTTTTTTTTTGTAAAATACAACTTTTTGTATATTCCGTGTTCATTACTTTTTTTAGTTCTTTATTTGTATAATTTAATTTTCTTGTGCTTTATTTATTTTACTTGAAGTGTATCTAATCAATACTAACCTTCATCATGCCTTATGGCTTAGGGCTTAGGGCTTACATGAATTGACGTAGGGTTTAATACTTATGGCCCCTAGTTCATGGCATATAGATTAGATACAATCCCTTAATTGATGGGATATACAATATACATTAGTGCATATATATATATATATATATATATATATATATATATATATATATATATATATATATATATACATATTGAGGGTGAAACCATTCTGTAATGTTTGGTGACCATTTTTGTGACAACCTGTTATCTTGGTGAAAACAAACCTTTTCTTAGTGAATGACAACTTTGTAAATTTCTCGTGCTCTTTACTTTTTCTGTTTTTTGATTGCTCAATTTAATTTTCTCGTTCTTTATGTTTTTTACTTGAAGTGTATTCGGTCGATACTAACCTTCATCATGCCTTTTGGCTTAGGTCTTAGGTTTTATAGGGTATGACGTTGGGTTTAATACTTATAGCTTATATAGTTCATGGCTTGAAGATTAAATATAATACCTTAATTGAAGTAATATATGAGTATATATTAATTTATATTCAACATTAGGGTGAAACCCTAATGTAAGGCTTGGTAAGCGTGTTTGTCACAACCCGTTTTCTTGGTGAACACAAACCCTTTCTTGATGAAATACTACGTTGTGAATATCTAGTGTTCTTTACTTTTTTTGTTCTTTATTTTCTTAATTTAATTTGCTTGTTCTTTATTTATTTTACTTGAAGAGTATCTGATCGATACTAACCTTCATCATGCCTGATGGCTTAGGGCTTAGGGCTTATAGAGTATAACGTGGTGTTTAATATGTATGGCTTATAGTTCATTGCTTATAGATTAGATGCAATCCTTTAATCGAAGCAATTTACTAGTATAGATTTGTAGGGTCTGGAAGGTGTTGCGTGTTGGGATCGCTATTTAGTCCATTTAGTCTCCGGATTGGGCCTATCCATTTGTGAGTTATATCTAGGGTTTTGTATTTATAGGTGCGTGCATGCATCCTAGTACGTAAGATTTTGAAAGTAAATTACTCTAAGAGATTTGATCTTTATCGTTTGTAACCCTAACAGCCTCTACAGCGGAATTCTTTATCGAGCTCTGTTGAGGCTTGAAGCTATTGAATCATTCGACATATTTTGATTCATTCTTGTGTTTTATATTGCTGTTTATTGTTTTTGTGATTAACCTGTTAGAAGATCTAAACGATCAAAGAGTTTCTTAAGTCATCAATTGGTATCAGAGCAGGAGGCTGTGTAATTCATACACATCTCTTCTGTGAAAGAAGTGATTAGGGTTAATTCCACATTTACTAATATTTATTGAGCCGTCACTCCATAATTGACGTATCTCAGCATTTATTCATCTTGCCCTAATATTATGTATTACAAGTCTGATCTTATAACAGGTTAAACGATCAAGCATGGACGATTCTCAATCCAATCCTATCAACATCTCAAACAGTATAGGATCTACAACCAAGATTCCAATTCTCTACACTCAAGATTACGAGGTTTGGATGCATCACTTTGAAGACTACGTCATTGGATCTGCAGATAATGGGTATTTGATATGGGAAGCTATTGTGTCTGGACCATTTGCTCATTCAGGAACATCCAGAATTATTAAAACTCAAAAGGAGTATAATGATTTGTTAAAACATGTGAAAGATGTTGCTCAGGACGAAAAGGAGATGTTTCAGTGCAACATCAAGGCATTGAGACTTATTCGATTCGCTCTTCAATCTGACACGTTTAGATTGGTTAGTTCCTGTAGTATTGCTAAAGAAATCTGGGATCGGCTGCGAGAGCTGTACTCTACAGATGAAGATCTGGAGCACTCAATTCAGACCTTACTTTTGTCTGAATTTGGAGAGTGCAAGAAAAAGCCAGAGGATTTAGTTACACAAACATTCGGTCGGTTCAATCATCTTCTCAGTAAGATGATCAAACATGACATTGAAAGAAAGCTGATCAAATAGAAGGTTACTTTTTTAAATGGTCTAAGATCTGAATGGCGGGCGGTTGTATCAATAGTTAAAGCACATGAACAGTTTAAATCTTACTCACTGGCGAAACTAGTGGGAATTCTAAAATCCCAGGAAAAGAAGGTGTTGCAAGAGAAGAGTGTGGTCTCAAACTTGGGGTCTTTGCCCTTCTGTCTAGAGGTAAGAATGCAGTAGAAGATGAAGATCTGGACCTGGGGGACTACGATCTAACTTCAGAAGATTGTGCTATGATGGTGTCCAATCCCAAAAGGTTCATCAAGAAGAAGTTTCCTACAATTAAGAACCGAAATTGGCAGGGAAGCTACAGTTCTGAAAAAGTGAAGGAGGAGCCGAAGACTGAAGAACCAAAGAAAGAGGCGAAAGTGGAAGCTGATTCTGGTGTCAGCTGTTATTACTGTGGATGAAAGAATCATTACTCCAAAGATTGTGTTTTGAAGAAAATAACAGAGAAAGATGAGGAGAAAGATGAAGAGGCAATTCTTATGAAAAAGCTGGAGGAGATTAAAAGGAAGAAAGCTGATACTAATCCCTCTATGGATGCTCTTATTGTGCAGGGTTCAGCAGAAGATGACGAGTTCGGTGGCGTTAAGGTGTGGTCGACCGACTCAGAAGATGATGAGGTGAGAAAGCCTTCTCATGGAAAGGCTTATGTCGCAAAAGGTGGTGAAACCAGTGGAAGATGTCTGATGGTGACCGATGTATCTCAGATGAAGGGATACAATACTGATGGTGGAAATGAAGAGGCCAAGGAGCGAGAGGACTTGTGCTTTACAGCAAAACCTCTTAGTGTGCAGATTAGTGAACTTGATGAATTGATCAAGAAGGTACAATCTGTTTTTTTCTCATTTAAAATTCCACAAAAATCATATGAAAAGGAATTAAATAACTTGAATTCAAGACTCTCAAATCTAGATAGTTGTTTAACTCAAACACGGGTCACAAATTCTAATCTAACTGACCAAATAAGCAGGGTGTCATCCAAGAGTGAGGAGCGAGGGATGTGGATTGAGCAGAAGGATTCGGAGCTAATTAAGTCTAGGGATGAAAACATTTATTTGCAAAGAGACAATTTGAAATTGTTAAAACAAAGTGAAACATCCTAAAATTCAAGACCAAAAATTTCTTTTTAATAAAACATTACTTTAACCAAAGACATCATTCCAAAACGTAATCCGAGTATAAGTTTTCAAAACACATGTTTATTATCAGTGTACACATTCCCAGGCTGACTAATCTATGGTGTGTGCCATGCGATCACCCCGAGCTCCTCCCTTCGCTACCGGAAGTACCTGAAAACAAAACTGCAAACCATAAGCACGAAGCTTAGTGAGTTCCCTACCTTACCACATACCATGCAAAACCACATACTGCACATACTGGGCCACGCCCGCTAGCCTGGGCCTCACCCCTACCCCGGGCCTCGCCCGATACAACGGCCCCGCCGCTCCAGGTCCCGCCTGGCTTCGAGCCCCGCTCGGATACAGATCTGTTTCACTTAGGCCTCGCCTGTCACAGGGCCTCGCCCACTAACATATGATAGCACATAAACATATTACATAACATCACATAAACTAAACATATACTAACAACTCTTTCTCTAAGGCCTCGCCTATCTCTTGGCCCCGCCCGTGTCCTGCTACTGATGAGTCATGGAACCTCGTCCATACTCCTGCGGATAGTGAGATACGGGCCCAGCCCACCCTCACTCCTTTCCTAACTTGGGCCTCGCCCCTGCTTTGCTGCTACTGAGATGTGGAACACCATCCACACACTGCTATTGGTGAGATACGAGACCTCGCCCACACTCGCCTCCCTACCAGGCACATACAAGTATCACACAGACAACAAGTATAAAGTATCACATAAACCGCTCCTTGGGCACCCGCCCTCTATCATTGGACCTCTTCTGAATATCGTACTAGCATACTGTGCCTAGGGCTAACCCCCGGGTCTTCTACTCATAACTACATGGGCCGACATTGTGGCCGTAGACCCATTCATACAAAGGGAAACTCACCTGATACTGCTGAACTACTGCTGCTAACCCCTTTGACTGCTACCTGACCACTAACTCCGAACTGCTACTCCGCTAGCTCCCCGAGCTACCAATAACAACATAACACTTAGTCTAACTAACCTTCAAAGGTCAACCAAGTCAACTCTGGTCAAAGTCAACGTCCTGGTCAAAGTCAACCTTCCAGTTCAACCCTACTCGTCGAGTCACCCTACTGACTCGCCGAGTTCATAATTCCAGAGTCCTTCCACTCGCGACTCTACTCGCCGAGTCAGCCCCTGACTCGCCGAGTCTACTAATTACCGATTCCTGTCCTGTCCGACTCACTGAGTCCTGGCTCGACTCGCTGACTCGAGACTTAACTCGAAGGGTTTGGGACCACGCGACCTGACTTGCCGAGTCTAAGAACAGACTCGCCGAGTCTAAGAACAGACTCGCCGAGCACACGGCAATCTTCATCCAACTCGCCGAGTTGTTCATCAAACTCGCCGAGTTCATGCCTATCTTCATCCGACTCGACAAGCTATTCATCCCACTCGTCGAGTTCCTCCTTATCTTCATGCTACTCGCCGAGTCCACTCGAAGGACTCGCCGAGTCCATTCGGATCTGCTTACATGCAGAGGACTTTCTAGTCATGCATGGACTCCAAACTGTAGATCTACCCTTCCCAAGCCTATCCCCCACGTAAAGTTGCAAACTTTACGTGTAGAGAGGGAGATATAGGCAAAATACACTAATAACTAGGGTTTAAGACCAAGAGGCTCCAATTTCCACCCAATGGCTGATACTTTACGGGATTCTAAGCCAAAACAAACATGGATCTGAGGTAGCAACCTCAGATCTGGACCTTAAGCTCAAGATTGATCTTAAACATGGGTTAAAAGCCCCAAAACTCATAACCAAGGAAAATCTGGAGGAGAGGAACGACTCAATACCTTCAAATGCTCTGAAATTCTCCCCAAACTTCGGATCCAAGACCACTCCTTGATGCTTCAAAGAATCCCACTCCTTCTTCCTTAAAACCACTCAAAAATGGCTAAGAGCTTGAATGAACACAATGGGGGCTTAAGGTGCGGCGTTCTGGGTGTGAGAGGTTGTAAAGGATCCCTAGGAAGAAGATTGAGACATTTAAATAGGCTTCAAGCCCCGGATTTAGGGTTTTCCTCGCACAGACCAGACTCGCCGAGTCCACTTGGCCGACTCGCCGAGTTGGTCACTGACTCCTCGACCCGGATCCCGCTCCGACTCGCCGAGTCCTTCCTTGGACTCGCCGAGTCCTTCTTAAATTTGGGGGTTTCCTTTACTTTCTTGGCTTTCAAAATCTTGGGTGTTACACAAAGGAATGTTTTTTGTTTGATCGCTAAAAGACTTTATGCTAACATTACTCAACTGCATCTAAATTGTGAAATAGGGCAGAAGATACATCACATGATTCTACCCTTCCTTGAGTTTAAGGAGGATGAAATCGATGCCGAAGCATACAACTGTGAAAGTGTTGTATCTTCCGATGATGTTAATCCTACTTATATGTATGGTCTGGACAAGATAGAATCTTTTATTAAGTCCAAAGACCATAAGGACATGCTTAAAAATCTTTTGGATGAAAACGATAAGCTGAAACTCAAGACCGAAACCATACAAAAATTCGACTCATTGAGTACCAATTTATGTTCAGAAAACAAAATTGATGTTGAAAACGCATCTGAACTTAATGAGGACGATGATATGAGTGAAATTTCTGTAGAGGTTGACGTCGACTGTTCTGAGTTTGTCAAGAGGGAACCCGAAAACCACAAAAACCCGATTTCTGAAAATTCTGTGGAATTCGCTCGTTTGTCCAAAACTAAGTCCACAGCCCTTAAAGAAAATTCCGTGGTGTTTCAGAAGGTTAGAACTACTCCCAATCAGGTGTATAAGGTCACAAGAGTAACCAAACATCAAACAGCCGAACTCACTGCCATAGTGAATGAAGACAATGCAGATGGCTGTGATGAGTTTTTCTGGTCCGCACCTATAGACAATGCATACGAAACGGTTGGTATGTCGGAATGAACATCCTGGAAGACCAAAGGTAGATATGTGCCTGAACCGCTGAATGAGCCTACCAACTTCGACATACCGAGTACAAGTGGCACAAAAGAAATTCATGTAGAAGAAGTCACCTCCACAAGCGAAACCTCATCTATGAAGAGTGAACTGGTTGCCAAGAAGCTGAAACAAAAAGCTAATATCCACAGACAACCGAAACAGGTGAAAAATCAAAAGCAGCAGAGAAATCTTAGATACAAGAAAAATCTCTCTGAGCGAAAGCAGTTTTGGCGCTCTCAAAACCCTCATTACTCTTACCATGATAAAGATTCTAAGTCAGAGAGAAAGACTTTCGGGCCACACGAAGAACAGAACCAAAAGGATAGGTTCGGTCCCGAAAGCAACAGCAACCGAAAAGCTAGTTTCGGTCCGCCAAGTAATAACAGGCAAAGACCTGATTTTAGTCCATCAAGCTTTTATAATAAAAGACCAAGTTTCGGACCACCAGTCAACAACAACCAAAAATCCGACTTCGGATCATCATCAAGCGGCTACCGAAGGTCCAGGTTCGGTTCCTCCAATGACCACAAACGAAAGGGCCATTTTGAATCCCAAGTTAGGAAAGACTCTCGTTCTAATTTCTTTTCCTCTAATTCTTCTTATTCTATATCTTCTTCTAAACCCAATTCTGTTCCTACACAAAATTCAAAATCATCAACGATCTTGAAAGGAAAAAGGAAGATTTCCTCAGCCAAGGAAGACCGAAAGCAGTCTAAAGTCCATACCCCAGAATCTGAATCCAAAAAACAATATGAATCCAAAACACCTGCAACTAATTCTAACAAAATCAAAGTGTTTACTATTAAAAGAAAAGATGAAACAACCTTAATAAAACGAACATATCTTGTTGATGTTTCTCTTACTATTCCTGTTCCTGTGAAAGGCTCACGTGGACCCAAGAAACTTTGGGTTCCTAAATCTGCTTAATTTTTCCAGGTTATTTGTAACAAGCAGTTTGACGAAGAATGGTATATTGACAGTGGCTGCTCACGTCACATGACAGGAAGGAAGGAAGAGCTAAGGGAGTTTCGATCGCTACAAAATGGTGGCAATGTCAAGTTTGGTAACAACTCCTATGGAACAATAAAGGGTTGTGGGATGATAACCAATGGAGACTTCACAATAATAAAGGTGGCATACGTAGAAGGATTACAGCATAACCTCATCAGTGTATCTCAACTAGTTGGAGGTACCGGTCTCAAAGTTTCATTCGACGACGAAGGCTCAGAAATTATAGAGAAGAAATACAACAAGGTCATTCTCAAATCAGATCGAAAAGGCGAAATGTTTCCTCTGAATCTCAGACTGATCAAAGGGAATCCAGCCATATGTCTTTTGTCCAAAGCTCATTCAGACCAAAGCTGGTTGTGGCACCAAAGGCTCTCCCATCTTAACTTCAAAGACATCAACAAGCTTGTCACCAGAGGTCATGTTCGGGGTCTTCCATTACTCAAGTTTGATGGAGAACACTTGTGTGCTGCATGCGAAATGGGGAAACAAAGTCGTCAAAGTCACCCATCAATTATAAACACAAAAGTTGTTCAACCACTTTAGTTTCTTCACATCGACTTGTGTGGTCCATCATCAATCGAGAGCATTGGCGGTAGCAAGTATATTATTGTTATTGTTGATGATTTCTCGCATTTTACATGGGTATTCTTTCTGAAGCAAAAATCTGAGGCCACTCCAAAGCTAAAGATGTTTATCAAGCAGGTTGAAGTGCAACTAAGAAAAGTCGTTCGAAATATTAGGAGTGACAATGGACTAGAATTCAAGAATAAAGAATTCAAAGACTTCTTGGCAGAAAAAGGAACCAGTCATAACTTCTCAGCCCCTTATACGCCTCAACAGAATGGTATTGTCGAAAGGTGAAACCGGTCCTTATGTGAGGCGGCCCGAACTATGCTAAGTTTTGCTTCTCTTCCATTATATTTCTAGGCTGATGCTATTGCTGCAACATGTTTTACGCAGAATAGGTCTTATCTCAACAAGCGTTTCTCTCTCACTCCCTATGAGATCATCAATAACAGGAAGCCGAATGTAAAATTCTTCCATGTGATCGGTTCAAGGTGCTTCATCTTCAACTCCAAAGAACATCGTAACAAGTTTGATGTTAAAGCCGACGAATGAATTTTTATGGGTTATTCTCTAACTTCAATGGCATACCGGGTTTTAAATAAGCGTTCTAGAAAGATTGAAGAAACCTATTATGTGACTTTCGATGATAGCTACGTCAAGAAACTAAAAACTTCTGAAGAAGTGATAGGAGAAATTTTTTCTCAAACAGGTCAAGTCACAGCCACGATTGCTAATTTATTTGATCAGTTTGTAGATTTATTCGATGAACCTGAGAAAGCCACTCTCTCGGAAGCCAAGGCGGCAGACAACAAAATCAATCATCTGAAGCAAATTGTCGAAGATGCAGCCAAACAAATGGGAAAAGGTGAATCAGTTCGAAACGAACCTCCTCAGCACGACACTTCAGTTGAGGGGGAGAATCAATTTTCTTCGAATCAACTGGACTCACAGTTTCAGGGGGATAATTCAATCCCAGTAGCACCCGAAGGCCCGACTACACCCGAAAGTCCTGTAGCACCTGAAAGCCCGGCTACACCCGAAAGTCCTGTAGCACCCGAAAGCCCGGCTACACCCGAAAGTCCTGTAGCACCCGAAAGCCCGGCTACACCCGAGAGTTCTGTTGCACCCGAAGGTCCAAATCAACCTGAAGATCCAAATGATTCATCATTTGTCGAGGGGGAAAACTTTGATTTGTTCTATGATGAAGATATTCAATCTGAGGTGGAAGAAATGGTCAATGCCGAATTGGATCCATCCTATGATCCAAACTTTCCTCCGCTCACCAAATGGACAAGAGATCATCCTGTATCTCAGATAGTGGGTAATGTATCTGAAAAAGTCCTAACCCGATCTCAAGTGAAGGCAAAGCAAACCTCCCTATTCTCCAAAGTACAGTTCTGCATGTATAATTCTTTCGTATCCGAAGTTGAGCCAAAGACAGTCAATACTGCTCTTGATCATTCTGATTGGGTCCAAGCAATGCAAGATGAACTCAATGAGTTTGAAAGAAATAAGGTCTGGCGTCTCATTCCAACAACTAAAGATGCCTCAGTTGTTGGTCTCAAATGGGTATTTAGAAACAAAATGGATAAGGAGGGTAATGTGATTCGAAATAAAGCTCGTCTTGTGGTGAAAGGATACTGCCAAGAAGAAGGAATTGATTATGAAGAAACTTTTGCTCCGGTAGCAAGGCTGGAATCTGTTCGAATATTTCTTGCCTATGCTGCACACAAGAACTTCGAGGTCTACCAAATGGACATGAAATGCGCCTTTCTGAATGGAGAACTTGAAGAAACAGTTTACGTAGAGCAACCTCCAGGTTTTGTGAATGAAAAGCATCCAAATCACTGCTACATTCTAGAAAAGGCAGTTTATGGTCTGAAACAAGCGCCTAGGGCATGGTATGAAACACTAACTAAGTTCTTAAAGATGTCTAAATTCAAACAAAGTTCGGTTGACCCAACCTTCTTTCTTAAAAAGGAAGGTAACCACCTTATGACAGTTCAAATCTATGTTGATGATATCATCTTTGGCTCAACGAATCCTAGCTTAACAACTGAATTCAGAAAGCTGATGGAGACTAAATTTGAAATGAGATCAATGGGTCCGATTAACTTTTTCCTTGGTTTAAACATTAAACAGGGACCCGAAGGCATCTTTATCAACCAGGAAGCATATACCAAGATTCTTCTTGCTAAATTCGGCATGATGGGAGATTCAAAGGTCAAAGTTCCAATGGCGTTCGGCACCAAGCTCACACCATCCTTGGAAAAACCTGCAATCGATATAACACTATACCGCCAAATGATTGGTTCTCTGATGTACCTCACAGCTAGCAGGCCCGATATAATGTTTTCTGTGTGTTACTGTGCTAGGTTTCAGTCGAATCCTCGTGAACCACACATGCTAGCAGTGAAAAACATACTCCGATATCTGAAGCGAACCACCTCTCTCGGTCTCTGGTATCCCTCCAACTCAGGTTTCTTTGTTCAAGCCTACTCAGATGCATACCTTGGAGGATGTGGTTTAGACAAGAAAAGCACCATAGGAGGATGTCAATTCCTCGACGGGAAGTTGGTATGCTAGCAATCTAAGAAACAAACATGTGTTTCACTGTCCACAGCCGAAGCAGAATATATTGCAGCCGCTTCTTGCACATCTCAAGTAATTTGGATCCAAAGCCAACTCCGGGATTACGGACTCAACATGAAAAAGATCCCACTATATTGTGACTCTGAAAGTGCAATTAGGATCTGTCATAACCCAGTGCAACATTCGAAAACCAAACACATTGCATTGAGGTATCACTTCATTAAAGATCACGTAGAAGACGGAAACGTAGAGATTCATTTTGTTTGAACTACTGATCAACTGGCTTACATCTTCACCAAAGCTCTTCCTGAAGCAAGTTTCAATAAAATTCTACAAGGGCTAGGTATGATGGAATCGAAGTCAGTACCAAAAACTACTTCTCGAAACTAAAAGTTGGAAGCGAAATAAATCGAACGTTCGGGTTCGGTTCACGTGAGTGCTGAAATCAACCGAACGCTCGGGTTCGGTCCTACTCACTTGTCTCAGCTTATCACTTAACGATAGTTTCTTTGGTTGTAAACTTTGTTGTACCCTTATTTCTCAAATGTGTCTCTCTTATTTTCAAGTCTTTTTCTTTTTCAATTTTTTTTGCAACCGAAATGAACCGAACGTTCGGTCTATTTCGGGTTCGGTTCCAAAATTTTTTTGTGTTTTGTTGCTTTTGTTTGTTTTATTTTTCCAAATATCAAAAACTCCAAAAATATTTTTGTTTGTTTTTCTCTTTAATTCAAAAACACCAAAAACATTTTTTTATTTTGTGTGTTCATTAATTTTTTTATTATCATTTGTGGATAATCGATGGGGCAATTATTGTCCTCACATTTTCTTTAGTTAGGTGGCCCTAGAAACATGCTGTTGTATGTTGTCCAAAGCCTCACTTGATTCTAAATAATAGCCTTACTGACTTGGTATCTCTAAATTTTCTTTTTGTGTGATTCTGATGAAATTGTTATTTCCTATAACATTTCTTCCCATAGAATCCAGTTTCAATTTTTTTTTCTGAGATTTCACCTAGAAGTATTTTCAACATGCCACTTAAATCCCCTTCACACCTACTTGTTCAACAGACTACATTGGTCTCACAAGTAATTCAGTCGATTTCTGTCTTATGTCAAGATCAGGAATTCCGCACTGAAGCGAAAGCCACCGAAATTAGCTTTATTAAAAGATGCCTTTCAACACTTCTTAATAAGTGTCTGATCGTAATTCAACGGGAAACCAAACAAAGACTATAAGGTCTCTCTTGACTTTGAAGGAAGAGATTCGTGCCTGAGATCCATTGTTTCGTGTCTTTACTGACATCACAATTTCCCACATATGTATTGCTTTATTTCTTTTCTTTTACACTCTATGCATGAAAATATTTTTGATTTTCCATAATTCTGGTTTCATTACTTACAAGCAATTTTTGGCTACCGGATTTAAGGTTATAAAAGAGATGTGGCTCACAATGTTACACGTTGTCATTTAGCTCTACGATGACAGCTCACTCTAAAGGGATAAGTTGCTGACTCTGCCGAAAGTCTAATCACTTCAATATTTCAAACGATGCTTGATGGGAAGGTGTGTGAAGCGGAACCGTTTTGACATTTCAAACGGCGCCTGATGGGAAGGCGTGTGAAACGGGACAGGTTTTCTCTCTCCTGCGTAATCATCGGGGCTCTAAACTGTCAAGCGTCAATCACCTAAGGAAACTCTTCGTATTTCCCTTGAAGATTTGGGAACATATTTTTCTCTCTCTTCTCACCATGGTATAAAAGGTAACTTCCACCATAATTTACCTCTTTACTGCACCAAATATTCAGAGAGCAAGAAAAACTTTGTTTCTTCTACTGTTCATCATCCCTCCCAAATCCTTCTCTTCAATGGCGGATTCATCTTCTGTTCATGCTACTTCTCTCATCCTGCCAACCCGTCCTCAACAAAGCCTGATCATCGACCTCACTCCTCAAGTTTACGATGCATTTATGTTTCCAATCATGGAATGTCTCAAGTATTCGCCACTGGTTCCAGCTCTCACCAAGGTCAAAACTGTTCCAATGGAGTGTCTATCACAAATCTTCTCCACAGCCCACTATGACAAGTTTGTTGATCGAATCTTCTTCGACATTCTTGATCACAAGGCCTCCATCTCCAAACAGCGATTTTGTTTGCTTTTAGGGTTTGAACTTGATGAATCTAAGGTTAATCCTGAATCCATTACGGTGGGACTGTTGTTTTCCATGTTTTATAACATGGGATACACTGAAATTCTGACGACGGTGACCAAATGCAAGAAATCTTGCTTACCTCCTCAATGGAACGGCTTCTTCACCGTCTTGTCAAGGGGCTATCAGAACGAAGTGCAGGTTCAGACAGGGCGAGTCGTCTGTTTATGACCATTCTTTATGGGTTGTACCACGGCATCAACCTTGATTATGGGTCGGTTTTATGGCACCAACTGATTTAGAGTCTAGCGTCTACCTCTCGCCATTCGAAGATCTCCTATGCCAGATTCTAGATGCTGGTCACGCAGTGGGTGATGGACAAGTATCACGTTCCAGTTGTTGCTGATTCTCCACTTTCTTCGATAGGTACTTTCCACACTACGAAGATAATCGTCTCTGATTCCTCTAAATTTCAGTTTATTGGCTCAATCCCTGAGTCAATGTATGGGGATGTTCCAAGCGACAGCCGGATCATCAGAACTTACAAGGAGTTTCGTCGCTCTGGTCCTAGAGAGCTCACTCCTGACATGATTCAATCAATTCATGATGCTGATCGGCCTGCTCCCATGGGAAAGAAGAATGACAAGGGAAAAGACAAGAAGGTTGTCAAAGGAGCGAAAGGTCCTTCTCCGAAGAAACGCAAACCCTCCAAAGCCGCTCAATCTCCTCCACCAAAGAAGAGGAAGACTCAACCTAGGCGAAAGCTTATTCTTGCCTCCTCCTCCAGTGAATCTAAGGATGAGAGTTCAGAGTCTGAAGAGTCCCTACGTGGTAACACTCCTCCACGTTTTCCTATCCCTGATGAGGTACATGTTTCCACTAGACTTGTCTCTCCTCCCCCAATCTCCATCTCTATTTCCATTCCCCCCATAACCTCCACTACTCAAATATCACCCACCTCTATCCCTGTACCACCTCCCATTTTTACTGAAGCTACCACAACAACCACCGCTGGAGTTAGAACCAACGTATCTGATACGGGGGCTTCTACTTCAGCACCCGAAACCACTCCAACTACCGAACATACATCCATACCTGAACCCACTTCCACAACCGAGCCTCCACCCTCACCCTCTCCCTCATCACCTACTCACTCAACAGATAATGAAGAACCTTTTCTTGGAGGAGAGAACATGACGTTTGACTCGGTCTATTACAGTCCGTATCAAATGCAGAGTGATGATGACGATGATGCTCTGGTTACCAAGAAGCATCTCAAGGAGCTTCATGAGAAAATCGATTCTCTCATTGCTTCCTCCTCCTCTTCCTCACACTCTACTATCTCAGAGGCTGCTATTCAGGAGATTGTTGATACGTTTACTAAGGCTCATGAAGCCTCTATCAACTCTGCCACTGCCGCTATTGACGCCTCTACCAAGGCGTGTGCTGCTACGACCGACAAAGTCGAAAAACTATTTGTTGACGCTACTTTTCTTTTGTAGTCTTTACAAGGGACTGATGACTCCAATACAGAGAGGCTTGATTCTCTTGTCAACAAGCTGGCCACCTTAGTTGCCTCCGAACTACAGTCATTTGCCAGTCTTCGTCAATCTCTCAGTGAAGACAACAAATCGTTTCAAGAGACTGTTGAGGAGCGCATGAATAAGCTGCATGCAGACCTCGCTTCAGAGAACTCCATGATGGATGCTCTCGCTCGCAAGACCACTACTCTCAAGGTCAAGAGTCTTCATCTTTTCCATTCTCAAAAGGAAGTTAAATCTCTTCGATCGGAGCATGCGGTTATTTCATCGTGTGTTTCGGATGTCCACGCCGCTCTTTCCAACATCCTTGAAGCACATGATCCCATCCTGAATTACTCCGTGCGGCACACTCTCGCAGAGAAGCTTGCACCTACCCTTGCCCTACTTAGCAAACTTGAAGGGCTTGTTGAGTTCGTGGCCCATCCGAAACAAGGGGGAGAAGATGTGTCTCCACCGCCTCCCACTTCTACAGCAACTAAAGCAACCGAACCTCCTCTCGCAGGTCAAGCCTCAGGTTCGGGTGTCAAAGACAAAGGAAAGAAGATTGCTGAAGACAGTGATGATGATGATAAAGAGACTATCGTAGATCTCTTAAAGAAACAAGGCCAGGATAAAGATGCTGACATGAGCGCTCGTGTTGCCAGAGAGGCTGAGGCGACCGAAAGAAAAATGAAGGAGGCTCATGACCTTCTTGAGAGTGGGAAAACTCTTTTTCCTCCATGGACTCTTGAGAAACTTTTGAAAGAGGCAATTGAAACTCACAGCATTCTGTGGCTCGAACCAGTGATTTCATTGGATCGAATCAATTCTGTCGATTCTCAGTTCGACATGCCACTGACCCGAAAAGCCTTCATCTTTCATGCTTTTGATAACGTTGCTGATGTCCCTCGTCCTCATCCAAAGGTTGATAGGGAACTTGTTGAATTCCATCTGAAGTCTGCTCAACCACAGTATCAGACTTGGAGCGCTCAGAAAATCATCAACGTTCGGGTCCTCAAGCCGTTTCGTGAGGGGAACTTCACGAACGTCCGGTTCAAAGTGCTGAGGGGTTCTGCTAAAACCGAACACGCGATATCACTTGCTGATCTTCCAAACCTGAATCCACATGACTGGATTATTTTTCATAACATCCTCCTCACCAACGAAGCAGAGTATGGTCCAATTATTGATCACATCAAAAGGATGCTCGTATGCTACATTATGGAGGTTGTCAAGATGGATTAGGAGATCGCTAGCATCTTCAAGAAAAAGCCTACTACTTCTCCTGTCGGCTCTGCTAGTGATTTGAACATGATGCAGATAGGAAGAATTGACCCGAAGCGGAATCCTATCATGTTTACAAGGAACGAAGGCCAAAAATGCCTGTTCGCTCTGGCAGATAAACACCTTTACACCACTGCATGTTAGGAACATGTTTTGGGAATCATTCATCGATGCAAGCAGAATTGAGAAGATGAAAAAAAGTATTTTGATGACATGATTCAGTGGTACATTCGCTTCAGACAGACCATCCTTGCTCTTATCCTATGTTTGTTTGATACCACTAAGAAAGTTCCTGTAGCTGGACCCAGCAAGCCAAAGTAATAGTCTCGCTCCAATTGACGCAAAGGGGGGGATTGTAGGGTCTGGAAGGTGTTGTGTCTTGGGCTCGCTATTTATTCCATTTAGTCTCCGGATTGGGCCTATCCATCCGTGAGTTATATCTAGGGTTTTGTATTTATAGGTGCTTGCATGCATCCTAGTACGTAAGATTTTGAAAGTAAATTACTCTAAGAGATTTGATCTTTATCGTTTGTAACCCTAACAACCTCTACATCGGAAGTTCTTTATCAAGCTCTGCTGAGGCTTGAAGCTATTGAATCATTCGACATATTTTGATTCATTCTTGTACTTTATATTGTTGTTTATCGTTTTTGTGATTAACCTGTTAGAAGATCTAAACGATCAAAGAGTTTCTTAACTCATCAAGATTAGTATATATACGACATTTGGGTGAAACCCTAATGTAAGGCTTGGTGACTGTATTTGTGAAAACCCATTTTCTTAGTGGATACAAACCCTTTCTTGATGAAAGACAACTTTGTGAATATCTCATGTTCTTTACTTTTTATTTTCTTTGTTTGTTTAACTTAATTTTCTTGTTATTTATTTATTTTACTTGAAGTGTATCCAATCGATATCTACCTTCATCATGCCTTATGGCATAGGGTTTAAGGCTTATAGGGTTTGACGTAGGGTTTAATACTTATAGCTTATGGTTTATAGCTTAGACACAATCCCTTAATTTAAGTGATATACTAGTATATATTAGTATATATATATATATACAACATTACGGTGAAACCCTAATGTAAGGCTTGGTAATCGTCTTTGAGACAACCTATTTTCTTGGTGAAAACAAATCCTTTCTTGGTGAAAGACAACTTTGTGAATATGTAGTGTTCCTTAATTTTTCTGTTCTATGTTTGTATATGTCATACCCCACTAGAGCGGAAACGCAAGATATGACAACGATAAAGGTTTCATTGCAAAAGATAAAGATACAAGTTTCCCAAAATAACATTGTTCAAAAGTTAACTTCACAAAATACTTCCACATGACGCAGCATGCTCTATGGTGATGAATCTTTATATCCACTTACTAATTATTTCCTGTAAAAACATGTAAAACGAGCGTCAACTATGAAAACAGTTGGTGAGTTCACAGGTTTATTAAATCAACATTTGGTATAAAAATTTCCATAAATACAAGTACATTGCTATAATGAGAAACAAAGTTCATTGCTATAATGAGAAACAAAGTTCATTGCTACATTTAGAAACAAAGTTCATTGCTATAATGAGAAACAAAGTTCATTGCGATAATAAGAAACAAAGTTCATTGCTATAATTATTAAACAAGTTTCTATGTGTATGAGAAAACGATGAGTTCACAACCAAGCCTATGAATGATATCATATCAAGATCTATGCTTATCGTTCCATAGATTATAGTGTATCATGCGCTCCAGCAATCAGGCCAGTGAGGAGTTGTGAATTCCTAATAGCGCTATCCATAATGACCATTGTCTCAAAGAGTTAATGGTTGGAGTAAAGTGTAAGGGAAGGGACTTAAGATGATAAGGCCTCATGTTTCATATTGCATAAACATACATAGCAAAATATGGCAATCAAGTTTGATACAACTCAATTTAAATACAATGAATAATAAATAGCTTTTTGGACATGTTTTTCCACCCCAAAACATAAAAACCCAAAATAGGATGAGTAGTAAATACTCACAATGTTTCAAGTCGCTACAAGTGGTGCCTCGAAATACACCAACACCTTACTACCGAAATCCTACGACATCAAACACACGCTAGTGGTTTTCTATGTCGAAATCTAATGCTAATATACTAAGTTCTACTTATAGATAAATGCCAATTTTTTTTTCTAATATTGGTTTTATATTAATTGGAAACAATTTATCTGAAATTGTGAAATTTTATAACTCATGTGATTAAGATAATTTCAGATATCAGTTTTCCAGATTTTTGGTAATATTAATTGAGGGTCTTTCAACACATTTAAAGGTGTCTTAAACTCTGAAAAGCCAAAATATTATCAAACTGTTTTCAAAATTTCTCAAACTTTACATTTTCATTCCAAATATAGTAGAGATCTTCCAGAAAAATTCCCTTGAACTTTTGATGTGATTAGCTATTATTGCAAAATTTTAAGCCTTCATATCAATGTAAATTCGTGAAAAATAGCATTCAGATGATAAAAATTTTCAAACTTTTTATAGTACAACCTATTAAACATACTTAAGCTGGTAAAAATATAAAAATGGATTTCAAGACTGTTTAAGCTGATTTTATAATTTTTGGTGCATTTATTCTAACAAAATGAAGATAAATAGAAAACAGTTTCCAAAATTACCCATATATTTTGTAACACTGTTATAAAACATGTAGACGCTTTGAAAAATATAAAAGATATTTTTCAATTAGTTTGGCTATTTTTCTTAGTTTTATTATCCTAAATAATCATTAATCGGTGAATAATTACTAAAAAGTTAAAGTAAATTACCAAAATTTTTGTAAACTTCATTTACATTGTACATAACCTGGGAAAAATACCAAAGGATATTTTTATATACTGGAGTCTGATTTTGTGGATTTAAGTGCATTAATCTTAAAAACCAGAAGAAAAATAGAATACAGAAGAGAAAAATCATTCGAATTTTTATTTCTCATCCTAATATATCATACGATATTCTAGTAATCTATGATGAATTCTGGATGAGTAGAACTATTTTTCCCGTTATTAGTCCATTATAAATACAAAAATCATGGAAAAATAGGTATGCATTATGAAAAATTTGAAATTTTTTTTTTCTTAGTATTCCGCATTAGATAAGACCTGCAAAAAAAAATCGATAACCTTTTCACATTCCCTAAATTGGTTTTATGATTTATTGGAACAAAGCAAAAAGAAAACTCAAGATCATACTAAACAATAACAAAATTTGATAAAGCTTCATTAGAGGCCATTATTTACTTTAGGGGTCATCCAAGAATTTATCTAGGATTTATAGACCTCATAATGTATTTTAAATGATTTTTGGCCTTTTTTCTTGTAACAATTTTAATAAATCAAAGAAATGAGAAAAACTCTTGGAATTTTTCAGATCCACTTATTATCTTACTGGCATTATGAGAGAATTTTGTTTTCAACAGAAAAGGATACTTAGATTTTTTTATGAATAAAATCATTTACATGCACTATTAATAGTGTACTTTGATTATCAAGCTCTTTAACTTGATGTTCATCACATGCATCACGGTTTGAAGATCACCCACGGATATATTTTGTTCACAGTGATTTTTTCAAAGGAAAAACTTGAATGCATAAGGTAGATGAACCTTTAAAACTTGTAAAAATACGTATTTTAGTGTTTGACATAAGTTTTGGTCCTTGGATTTCACCATCAAACAACATGCATGTTGTTCTTGGGTGAAAGCCCACTACCATCATCATCAAACTCGACATTCATGGCTATGCTCATGAATATTCGTAAAGAAGGGAGTAGGAAAAGGAGAAGTGTAAGAAAAATCTTTAAAATAGAAAGAAAAGTGACGGGGATTGAAGGATTTTCATGATTACCTTGAAGAACAACCCTAGAATATTGAAATGAAATTAAAAGATTTTAATTTATGTTTAGGGTTTTATACCCTTTTTCAATTGTAACAATGTTAGAAGTTTGTTCTAATTCGGGTATTGGCATTTCCTATAGTAACTAGACAACTTACTAAAATCATAAGAGTCAAGTATATTAGTCCCAGATTTTTGTTAGATCCTACGTTTCTACAAGATTATGACCTAATTTATACTACTAGGCCATGGCATGATGTGCATATATGGTTTATAAAATGTTGCATGAGTCCGAGAATGACCTGAATTTGATAGTTGTCACAGTATCCCCCACTGAAAAAGAATTTCGTCCCGAAATTCATTCTATGTCATCATTTATCATTGCAATGAAAACGTTGTGGATACTTTTCCTTCATGAAGTCCTCAAGCTCCCAGGTGTACTCCGACCCTCGTTTTGACTTCCATCGAACTGTCACAATCGGAATCTTACTCCGCTTGAGTTGTTTCACCTCTCTATCAAGGACTTTTATTGGTTCCTTAACAAAATTCAGCTTATCATTGATCTTGATTTCCTCAAAAGGTACTATGAATGATTCATTGGCTAAACATTTTATAAGATTGGAGACATGGAATGTGTAATGAATGACACTTAACTCTTGGGGTAATTGGAGTTTATATGCCACCAGACCGATCCTTTCAGTGATCTCAAAGAGTCCAACATATCTTGGGTTTAGTTTTCTTTTCTTACCAAAACATACAATCCCTTTCCATGAAGACGCCTTTGGAAGCACCTTGTCTCCGAATTGGAATTCTAAAGGTTTCCGACGATTGTCCGCATAACTTTTCTGACGATCTTTGGTAGCTTTAAGCCTAAATTTGATGATAGTAATCTTGTCAGTTGTTTCCTGAATAAGGTCGAGTCTAGTCACTTGTCGATCTTCGATTTCTGTTCAACACAATGCAGAACGACACTTGCGTCCATACAATGCTTCATATGGAGCATAGTAGATACTCGTGTGGTAACTGTTACTGTACGAAAACTTGATTAGCGACAAATGAGTATCCCAATTTCCTTTGAATTCAATGGCACATGTCCATACTATCTTCCAAGTTTGGTATTGTTCTCTCTGTCTGCCCATCTGTCTGAGCGTGGTAAGTTGTGCTTAAATTTATATGGGTTCCTAGAGACTTTTGTAACATCCATCAAAATTGTGATGTGAAACGACTATCTCTATCAAAAATGATAGATAGAGGTACACCAAGCAGAGAATTTTTTTTGTCGATGTAGACTTGGGCCAATTTTTCCATCTTGAAGTCTTCCCGAATAGGGAGAAAATGAGCAGATTTCATCAGTCTATCCACTCCGACCCAGATTGAATCATGACCTTTAGAAGCCCTAGGGAGTTTGGTAATGAAATCCATGGATATCTGCTCCTATTTCCATTGTGGAATTTTAGGCTGTTGCATTAAGCCGGATGGTTTTTTATGTTCATCTTTGACTATTGTGCATGTCAAACACTTCCCAACATACAAGGCGATATCCTTTTTCATTCCAGGCCACAAATAGTACTCTTTAAGATCTTTGTAGATCTTATCCCCTCTAGGGTGGATTGAATATTTAGATCGATGAGACTCCTCTAGTACTATGTGTCTCAGATTGTTAACCCTTGGAATCCAAACTCTGACCTTAAAATAATGTACTCCATTGGGTTTGGTTTCAAATCTCACTTCTAAACCATGTAAAGTTTCACCTAGAAGATTTTCTTTGATCAAGGCTTTCTCCTAGGCATCAATGATTTGAGATTTCAAGCTTTTCTGAATTACCATTCCCAAATCTCTCACATGGGAAGGTTTTACTCTTTCTTTTCTACTCAAAGCGTCGGCTAGTATGTTAACCTTGCCTGGGTGGTATCGTATTTCCCAGTCATATTTACTAAACAACTCTACCCATCTCATCTACTGCATGTTTAACATTTTCTTATCTAGGATATGCTGAAGGCTTTTATGGTTGGTATAAATGATGCACTTGGTTCCGTACAAATAATGCCTCCATATCTTAAGAGCAAAAACTATTGCTACTAGTTCTAGATCGTGGGTTGTATAATTCTTCTCATGTGGTTTGAGTTGTCCGGAGGCATACGCAATAAACTTATCATTTTTCATTAACACACATCCTAAACCCTGATGAGATGCACCACAATACACTACAAAATTTTCAGATCCCTTTGGTAAGGCCAAAATTGGTGCATTGCATAATTTGTTTTTCAGGATTTGGAAAGCTTCTTCATGTTTCTCTTCCCAGAGAAATTTTCTATCCTTTTGGGTCAAAGATGTTAATGGTTGAGCAATCCTTGAGAAATTCTCAATGAAGCGTCTATAGTACCCAACTAATCCTAGAATTTGTCGTATTTATGTCGGGGTTTTAGGGGCTTCCTATTTTTTGATTGCCTCAATCTTAGATGGATCTAAATGAATTCCTTTTTCGCCGACCACATGACCAAGGAAATGTGCTTCCCGAATCCAAAATTCACACTTAGTGAACTTGGCATATAATTTGTGCTCCTTCAATAACTCCAACATTAGCTTCAAATGTCATTTTTGATCTTCTTTTGTTTACGAGTAAACAAGTTGTCTAGGTATGGTCTATAGACCATGTTCATAAAATCCATGAAAACAGTTGGCATGTTCGTTAGTCCAAAAGGAGTGACTAAGAACTAATAATGTCCATAACGGGTTCTAAATGCTATTTTATGAATGTTTTCATCGTGAACTCTTATTTGATGATATCCTAATCGGAGGTCGATCTTTGAGAAGTATGAAGCGCCCTGCAACTGATCGAACAAGTCATCAATTTGACGAAGAGAATATCGATTCTTGATTGTCAACATGTTCAGTTCTCTGTAAGCAATACACATTCGGAATGACCCATCTTTCTTTTTGACGAACAACACCGGGGCTCCCCATGGAGAAGAACTTGGTTGTATAAACCCCTTGTGTAGAAGTTCATGAAGTTGTCTGGACAATTCTTGCATCTCGGATGACGCGAGGCGATATGGTGCTTTTGCTATTGGTGCTGCTTCGGGAATTAAGTTGATCCGAAATTTGACTTGTTTGTTTAGGGGTAGACCGGGTAAATCCTCCGGAAACACTTCAGGATAGTCTTGAACCACCGGGATCTCTTTGATTTGCTTAGCTACAGGTTCTCTTTCTACCACATGGGCCATGAATGCAATACAATCCTTCTTCAGGTGCTTGTAGATCTTGTGGATCTTCATTCTTGACACGATATTTCAACTTCTTCCTGACTTCTCACCATGTATGATAAAGGTTTCGTCATTAGGGAGAGGTACTCTAATGACTCTCTCATAACAACCGATGTCCGCCTTATTCTTGGATAACCAATCCATTCCTACTATTACATCAAAACTACCTAACTCTATGGGAATTAGGTCAATGCTAAAGAGTTTATCAGCTAAGTTCAAAGTACAACCTGTAATTATTTCATTAGCCCTAGTCAATAGCATAAGTATTCCTCATCTTTCTCAATTTCAAGTCAATTAATGGTCTAAATGCTAAAGAAACGAAACTCCAATATGCTCTTACGTCGAATATTACTGATGCAAAGTGATTATTTAGGAGGAACGTACATGTAATCACTTCAGGGTTTTGACGAGCTTCTTCTACAACAATCACAAAGGCTACACCTCTTTCCCAACCACCTTGATTTCCTTGGAAATTTTGCCTAGCCTGGTCCTGGCCTTTGTTACCAGGCCCCATGATTAGTTTGGGACAAGCATTACGGTGGTGATCAGTACTCCTACACTCATAACAAGCCCTTTTTCTATCCTTATTCAGCTTACAGTACTTCGGTTAATGGCCTGTCTGGTTACATATTCAACATACATGGCAAGGTCCTTCGTGATGAAAGTTACACTTGTTGCACTTCGGATGCGGTCCTGTGTACTGCCTTCGTTCCCAAGTTTCCCCGACTCTCTGTTCCTGAGTTTTCACTGGTTCTTGCTCCTGGTCTCTTACCATAAAGTTTCTTCAGACTTTCTGCTTCCTCCTTGTCTTGCCTTCAAATTTCTTCTCTCATTGATTTGTGGCTTCCTCTTGCTACTAGAGTTTTCCTTTTTCGAGGCTCCCGTTCGAATCACATCATTGATCAGTCGATTTTCTAGACATACTGCACTATGAATGGTGTTTGGGTTAGCTACAGTAACCATTTCCTGAATCTCAAGTGCCAAACCCCAAAGGTAGCAGTCAATCCGCTTATCCTCAGGAGTGACCATGTGAGGTGCCAATTTTGCTAGTTCATGGAATCGGACTGTGTACTTCTCTATTTGTTTTCCAACCGTAGAGTGGTTCAAGAACTCAGATTCAAGCGTCTGAATTTTATCCGTGGGACAATATTCCTCTATTAGCAGCTTCTTCAGGTCTTCCCAAGTTAGTTGATATGCCGCTTCACGACCTCCGGTTTGCACTAAGGTGTTCCACCAAGTCAATGCCTTATCCTAGAGTAGAGAAGGTGCATACTCCACTTTGTTACATTTAAGACATTTGCTAATGTGAAGGACCGACTCCATGCTGTCGATCCATTTTAGCAACCCGACCGCACCTTCCTTTCCATTGAACTCCCTAGGTTTATAGGCCATAAAGGGACTTGTAGTTACATTCTCTTTCATTGTTTCCCTGATTTCCTCCTCTAGCTCCTTGGTTAGCATTAAGACCTACAGTTACTTGAGTAACAATGTTCGGGATTGCTACCATGAGTTGTTGTGCTACTAACTGAGCAACATCCGGTGTTTCGTTCTATGGGCGTCTGCGAGTAGGCCTCCCTAACATGGTTATAAGACACAAGAGAAGAATACGTATAAATATATAAAATAATGTATAATATTTGGTTCACTAGCATTTTGAAAACCATAGGTGTTGTCAAATTAATGGTTTGCATTATTACTATGCATAGAGATTTGAGAAAAGAAAGAAAAAGAAAAATCTTTTTATTCAACCATTGACTAAATAAAATCTAGGGTTTGATCTGATAGTGAAAGTTTTCAAACGTAAAGTTATCTTTTTCATGATCATGTGAAATAGTTTTAATATCAAAACTATACATCATTCCCAAAATAAAGTTTTAATGTTTCTCCCAAAACACACCCCACATGGATCTTTAATACATGATAAAATAAAATACTGAAATCATACCCAAATTTGAATCACTATCCCAACAAGAAACATCCACACCATAATCAGTAACAGCCCTCGGAACACATAACATGCGGTAACTACACGACCCGCCACTCGTCTGGTAGCTCTAGCAGTATCGGTAGCCTCCATCACATGCTGAAACATGATACCCATTCCTGTAATAACCTCATATAAAACCTCCCGATGCCCAACTATCACTACGAGACTCTGTCGTAGGTCCGCTGTCATCCACTTCATTCTTCGGGACTCCTTGTGGGTCATACCTTCCTTCCTGACAGGTATCCCTACGACTCACTGTGGTGGGGGTGCTCTCGGTCCTGCCATGTTGGGTTCTACCTTACTGGGTCCTGCTATGAAAAGTCCTATTGTACTGGCTGCTATCCTTCCCGGGATAGGAACACTCTTCTTTGCCATCCTCTGAATAAGAAGCCCGTAAGGTGGTGCCTGTGGCAACAATGATGCAGGCGACGCCTCGTGTTGCTGACTCGGGCCACTATCGCTGCTAATCTCCACTGAGTCATCTATGTCTTTTGAGGGGTCTTCTTCCATATAGGTGGGGGGATCACGTCGAGCGACAACAGTGACACATCTGGACTCATTAGCCGAAGGGGTAGCGTGATAGGATGACGATGTCGACATAATGGAATGAGAAATAGTTTTTAACAAGTCATGAAATAAATAACAATGAATGCCTATAATATGCAATGCTTACACACACCAAAATTCACCTTTTAATTTTTGAAATAAAGTTTTCATGAAAATTTGGTTGAACATATTCCCATTATAATTATCTCAAGTCATGTAAAATCTTTCCTTAATTAAACATAGATGATCAGGCTATGTTTAATCGAGGTCCAATAATACAACTCCTAACCTAATTACTTAGTAGTATGTTCAATGTAAAAAGAACATTTATAAATTTTGGTTATAGGATGTGTTTTCCCAAAAGAAAATTGACGTTCTCTATAACTTTAACTTTGATACCATTTGTATCACACCCCGCTAAAGCGGAAACACAAGATATGACAGCGATAAAGGCTTCATTGCAAAAAAAAATAAGGATACATCACCATAATAGTAGTTAAAGGTTTACAACCCATAATTTCAACAAAACAAAATACAAGTTTCCCAAAATAACATTGTTCAAAAGTTAACGTCAAAAAATAACTTCCACATGACGCAGCATACTCTATGATGATGAATCTTAATATCCACTTACTAATTATTTGCTGAAAAGCATGTAAAACGAGCGTCAACTATGAAAATGGTTGGTGAGCTCACAGGTTTATTAAATCATGATTTGGTATAAAATTTTCCATAAATACAATTACATTGCTATAATGAGAAAGAAAGTTCATTGCTGTAATGAGAAACAAAGTTCATTGCTACATTGAGAAACAAAGTTCATTGATATAATGAGAACAAAGCTCATTGCTATAGTCAATAAACAAGTTTCTATTTATATGAGCAAACGATGAGTTCATAACATCCCTATGATGCAGTCCTAGTATGGAATGGAAGTGTGTTCGCGAAGGTTTGACCTACATCCCTATGATACAGTCCTAGTACTGAGTGGGAGTAAGTTCGTAAAATGGTCTCAAGACGTTTGTCGTTCATGCCGATGTATCGTAGGTTGGTGAATAACATGATCCAACCATTGAAAGAGACTTGGAAATGTCTCTGGAGTTAAATTACTATAGTCCAATGACTTGAATAAAACATGTTCAGATGGACTCAAATGAAAGTATGATGAGAGTACTTGAATAACGGAAATGACACACCAGTTAACCGACTGTCAATATCTTTGATATTCATGAGTAAGAGTTCGGGAAAATGAACTTGCAAAAGGTCTTACATCATATCTAGAGAAGATAGTTCTTGACAATATAAGGACCTAACCAAAAGTACTTACCATACAAGATAATTTCATAGAAAATGGCACATCGGGCAAAGACAGAAAAACGATTCCTTATAACAAGGACAATAAAGTAAAACATCTACTACTGGCAACGGTCATCCCTATGGTGAACTCTCAGTTCATCCAGTTGACATTCCATGTCAAGTAGGTGTCTTTCGTACACCCTCTGGCGTACGCGGAGCTCTATGACTTCGGCTCGTGACTCAGCCAGTGCTTGTAGCATGGTTTCATGGTTTCTCTCAGATTTCTCACGAGCATCTTCTAGACGAATGGTGCAGAGGGTATGCATTCTTGCATCGGCGACAACTTCGGTAATCTGATGTAGGGCTGTCCTACCTTAAATCTCATTTCGGTCCACTCTGCGGACCAAGATTGGCAAGATTCTGTCTGCTGAGACCCCATTGCTCAGGTCGTAAAAGCTTCGGTCGCCATTAAATGGCGTGGGTTGATCTTGTCCTTGGATCCATGTTTCCAAGCATTCCACCCACTCAGGCGTCGGGCCATTAAAAGTCGGACGAGGGTTTGGAATTGGAACGGGAGCTGCCTGGGGTAGGTTCTCAACCTCGGGTTCGGAGTTACCATCGTTCGAAAGGTCTTCATCATGGTGATCATTCAAAGGGATAGGATGATTATTCTCTGGTTCTTCTTCAAAACATCCAACAATGACCTCATTCGGGAGGTACTGGTTGCCGTGGGGATGGAGTCCAGCCATGTTATTTATGCGAGAATTGGGGTAAGAAAATAATTATTAGACGAACCTTCTAGATAATTATTTAGAAAATCTTCATCAATTACATCGCTATTTGTGAAGTGCATACCAGTTATATGTAATCGAAAAAGGATAGGCCTTCGAATAAGTGATCTTAACTTCATATTCACACAGAATAGGGGTGATGTAAAATTTTCACAGATTCTAAGTCTATAACATCCTAATTACATATATCCTTAGTGTATCCACTTAGCAACTATCAACTTAGTAATGAAGATCCCGTTTTAGTTCTCAGGTATAACGTGCTTATAGTAACACCAAATACTCCTATAGTATTTTAAGTTTAATGTTATGTTCTACTGTTCTCATTGTGGTAGGGTTTGTAAGATTTTAGACTTGTTGCAACCACACAATTAAACTTAAGCACATGCTAGTCAACCCTCGGATAATATAGGTGACCAGGCTATATCTTCCCAGTTTTGACCATATGTCTCTAAGATCTCTTGTGTTGCCCAAAAACCGTAATTCTTTTGTACTGTCCTAGTGACACTGATTTTAGTATGAATGCAGCACGTATACTTAATTAAATATTTTATTATTTAAAGTATAAACTCTTGGTCAGAGTATTTTTAATCCCTTATGTATTTATAGTTAGTATATCTTTTATGGGTTGATATACTTAATTCACTATAAACAATGCTCTGATACCAATCTGTCATACCCCAAAACCAAGAACAACGGAAACGTTCTGGGGCGGAGGACGTCATGTACAGTATCACAACAATGTAAAGTAGTAAACAAGCAACAACATCATCCATTGCATTAATGATATAATTATTATACAAGTGTGTTCTGTCAAATTTTGATAAACTCTAAAGCATAAATCAAAATGAAAGATGAGTCTTGAACGAGCTCCATCTTCCCTAATCCTTGCATCGGTACCTGTCTATGATGACCTGAGGATACAAGTAATTTTGAAAGCGGGTATCAGCTTTGAAGCTGGTGAGATCATAAGTATTATAGTGTCTTAATTTGTATGTAAGAATTTGTATGTATATGAATTGTAAGTATTGTGGCCTTGCCGGGCCAAATGAGTTTTAGGTTATTGATAAGCAAGTTAGTGGACTACCTTTAAACCTAAAGAGTGAGGGTTTGGACTTAGATCTTAATTCGGTAATTGTGGATTTTGGTTAACTGTTAAAGGTCGGTGTGCTGCAGCAGTATCTATAGGAGCTGTTCATCATCTGAGGTGTGACAACCGACAATTCTAGGTCTAATAAAGTCAATAAGTCAACCCAGGCAACTCAACTTGTACTAATACATTAAGGTTTAAGACTATGTTTCCTAGTGTATGTTTACAATTATAATACAAAGTATATACAAATCTCTCTGTGTCTCCCAAATCTCTCCATGTATCCCAAATATCTCCACGTATCCCAAATCTCTCCCAAATCACTCTATGTATTATCCTTAGTCGAAAACACCTCAAAACCGAAAGAGAAAACCCAAATTAGTCCGGAACACCTCCTAAGGAACAAGGAAGAATCGCATGTCAGATCACCCTTGATCCGGAACACATCCCCCCCTCTCTGGAACATTCCACCCCGGAAGCCTTAGCTACGATCTGGACATTTTCGCTTTGGAAGATCTCACAACGCAAAAGAAGAGCAGCTTCGGACCCTACTGACTCCGCATCTTGGCTCTGAAAGGGCTGAATCCGGAAAATTTAGCTCCGGAAGGCAAGTGACCCGCTTTGGAATTCCTAGCCAACTTTGCACCTCCGGTCTGGATCTGTCGGCTTTGTAATCGACTGTGGAATTAAGAAGATGACTCCGAAATACACTCCTTGACTCCAGAACTTGTGGTTTATCTTCAGAACGCATGGCCTGACTTCAGAACTCACCCATCCGTCTCAGAAACTCTCTACTACCCTTCGGACCCTCGCAGATTCCGGATCGGAGTCCAGAATTTGCCTAATTCGGAACTTTAATTCATTTCTAGGTATTTTGACGTCGGAAGTCTCACCAAACACATATTTTTCATAAATTATAGCCCATAAACCTCTATTTTATGCTAAATTTGAGTATTTAAAACTTATTTACATAAAATAAGACTTAAGGTATATAAAGATATCAACTGTAGGTCATGCTGAAAATGTGATATGGGTAATAGGGTTTGACTATGTGATGTGATGTAATCTTCCATTTCCCATACAATTCCTAGTAATCCATGCAAGAACCACCAAATAACAATGCATGACCTTTCAGATTTCCATGCACACTTTTTCCCTTTTTTCTTTTACCCCTTAAGGCAACGACAGTAAAAGAAACTTGAACCCCACCATTTCCCTCATATTCTCTCAAATACTCCCCTCAAGAGCAAAAGCAAAATTTTTGTAAGGCTCAAGTCTTCTAGTTCTCCTTAAGATTTTTAGGTAAGTTACTCCACTGATATAGTATTTTACATCATTTTCAAGATAAAGCCATATTATTTTACTCATATTAATAAGTGAGAAAATCTCTTAGGACAACATTCTTTCCAAGGAAGTTCCTCAACTCGCCCAAGAATTTACGCTTGGGAGCTTCACTCCATCACTCAAACCAACTCAAGCTGAGCTTCATACCCCTACTTTTTCGAGATTTTTATTGTTTTTGGGGGAGGATGCAAGTCAAAACCTTGTTTTAAATCTTACTTTACTTGCTTGTTATGGTTGTATGCTAAATTATGTGTTAAAGTTATGAAAACATCATGAACTCGAAATTTTGGGCAAGTCTCAAGTGTAAGAGTCATAATTCCCAAAATATACAAAGAAACAAGAACTAGCATGTCACAAAATAGAAGTTACAAGTTTCTATAACAAAAAGCATAAGTATTTACGTCAAAATTTACTTAAACTTGTATTGTGAGGGAACGAGACCACTTTTAACACACCACCTAGGTTTGAGTCACCTTGTGACAAAAATGAGTCTTATTTGGAAAATTATAAAATGAAGGACCATTTTGCCAACATTAAGAATATTGGGTCATTTTGACAAGCCTGATTTACAAAGGAATATTTTCCATAAATGAAAACGAAATATCTAGCCAACAATTACCCCATTGTTATTTATGTAATAAACAATAGGTTACAACGTTTAATTCAAAAATCTATTAGTATTCTGATCAGACGAATCTTCACAGTACCTATATATATATATATATATATATATATATATATATATATATATATATATATATATAATGTACGCTTATAGTCCTGTAAGAGTTAAAACCAGAGTCTCTTGGAGGGGGAGCGGAAATTTGTGTATAGATCTATACGGGGTTGACACCCTGCACCTTCACTGTTCGCTACAGATAGACCAGCCAATCTAGGGTGACAAATGTCTCAAACAAAACCGACGCCTAAAGAACATCAGAATAGGCACTCTGTCATATTATTATGGTTATAACGACTAACTAAGAATATAACTGTATGTTTTGGAAAATTACTCGAGTTACACCTTTCGATTATAGGCAACTATTGTTTTGAATACTACAAACAAAGCATTTATCACACCCATCTTAGATTCTTAATACGACCATCTTATACAGCAGCAAATATAGGATTATTTGGGGAAAGACAATTTTATACGATTTCAAAAAACAATTAACCAGAAAACACATGCAACTACACTTGATTGGAAACAGGACTCATAATCACTTGATAAGAAAATATGGATTTCCTGGTTTCACCAACTACCAAATATTTTTATACAAAATGCTTATGAACTCACCAACATATTTTATGTTGATGCTTTTCAAACGACTTGTATTCTTAAGAAATCAATAAGCAGGTCGGTGACAGGGGGGTTCATGATTATGTTGTCGTAATTTGGAAGTTATTCAATGTTGTCTGTTTTGTGTATCTTCAAGAACATGAACAATATGTAAACCCAATGTAAGTTTGTATTATTGATGTGTGATGTTTGGATTGCTATGTTTCATTTATATCCGATTGTTATGATACTGCACAAGGAAGTCACCCGCCTCCGGACGTTTCTGGCATTCTGGTTCGGGGGTGTGACAGATTGGTATCAGAGCAATGATTAAAGTGAACTAGTATATCTAGCCATCAAGATATACAACTATAAATACAATGGGAATGAAACACTCTGACTAAAAGTATATATACTTGAGGACCATATCATAACAAGAACAAACGAGATAACTTAAGGGTTGAACACTACAGTCAAACCTGGGCATTTATGTAATCATATATGGGATAAATATAGCGTAATCAACTATATTGATTTGAGATATGGCTAACATGTGTTTAGAAGTGGTAGTGGTGTTGCAAGAGGTCTAAAACTTCCCAACTCGCTATCCAAAAGTTTGAAGGACCAAACCTAAAATAATTAAAATACTATAGGAGTATTTTGACATTCTATCTATTTTCTCGTACTCATATATTCTTGGACGGATGACATGGAAGGCTTTAACCACCCTAGAGACCCTTACTTTCCCAATCAGGTTAATGGGGGTTGGATTGAGGAAGACCTAGAAGATGACCCTGAGGAACCTATGGAGGACCCCGAAGAACCGGTAGAGTTTGAAGAAGACGACATCGATGAAGAAATCGAGGAAGATGACGAGGAGGAGGTTGAGGATGACGAGGAATCGAACGCAGAGTCTGAAGTTATCAACCCTCCTTAGATGGCTAGAGTACCACATCATAGGTTGGGCTACAATGGCCCTACACCTCCTTGGGTTGATGATATTGAGATGTGGGGCCGACGCCAGGGTCAACAACCACCATTTGGGATGAACCGAGGTTACTACAACCTCCAGCATGGAGGACTAGTGGATCGCGCACTCCCTATCGTGGTCAGACGTATTAGGGACATCGGCGACCAGGATCAAGTGACCGTCAACCGGGTAATGCAGATGCAGGAGGCTATGCAGGTTACGGATGTTCGCATTCGAGACCTAGAATGAGACTTCTATCTGTTGGATAAGGTGTCTAAGTCCATAACTATTTCGGTCGTGTACTTGACCCGACCCGGCATGGTCCATTTGGGTTGCATGGCACCATGCAATTGGATAGACTCAATGAGAGAAATAACACTTGGAGATTATTAATATATTATAAGTTCTAATATATTAATAATATTATTTGATTAGTTTGATCAATAATTAATTTAGAATTAATTAAGTAATCAAAAGAGAACTAATTAAATATATGGGTTGATTATGTAAATCATCCATATCTTGTATAGTGGGCTAAGAGGCTCCATGGATTATCAAGTTGGGTTCTACCCATAAGATGCTCCATGGATGCTCCATGGGAGTTACAAACCCATGGGTCATGGATATGAAGAGTCATGACACATTAGGGTTTACATGGTGTAACCCTAGATGTGTCAACACTATATAAGAAGCATATTCTCCACCAAAATCGGTGCTACACTAAGAAACTAGAGGGCTTGGCCGATTTTAAGAAGTGTGTATTATCTCAAGAGTCTTTCCAAGAGCATTTGGTGTTGTGCGAAGCATTTGACGCATCACATTTAGAGTGCTAGGCTCACAAGGTTTCAAGGAACACAAGCAACAACAAGGTAAGTTATTCTATTTATTACTCAAGTTAAAATTGTTCCCATGTATGCTAGATAGGAATATAACCTTGGAATTCAACTTAGCATGATAATTAGACAAACATAGATCCAAGGTTATTAGGGTTGCATGTACACTTAGGAAGTGTTAGAATGCTCAAAACCCATCAGTGGTATCAGAGCCTAGGCTTGTTTGTTTGTTATTTGTGCTTAAAAGTTGAAGAAAGTCGAAAATCTTGCTGTCTGACTGATGGACTCGGCGAGTCCAAGGGGAGGACTCGTCGAGTTCACTTGTATCTTCAACCTACTCGGCGAGTAGGTTTATGCACTCGGCGAGTAGGGTTGACAGAGTGCAGAATTTCGACTTCAGTTGCTGGAAATGGATTAGAAACATTACCCTAAATTGTTTTGGTACTTGAAAACTTGTTTTAGAAGGTGTAATGTCTTTTCTAACTCATTTACAATAACTAGTCATCAAAATTACAAAGATTAAATGTGATTTTGATTCTTGAAAGTGTTCATATTCATATTCTTGTTCTTATGATGTTTAGATGATCATAGGAATTAGTTGTAACCTATGTGGTAGATTAATTCATGATCATAATGTGTTTTAATGGAGTCCATAACTTGTCCTCAAGTTATGGAAAACCAAAAGTCTCTTGGATTAAAAACCATTAAAAAAACACAAGAGTTAGGAAAAATGAAAAGTCCTCATTTTATTACTCTATTAAACTCATAAGTTACAAGAAATGAAAAGTTTTGAAAGTTTACAAAACTTGCCCTCAAGTTTTGGAACAAGTAAAGTTAAGTTAAAACTTTAGTTCCAACCCCTAGAATTTTAAAAGTTAAAATTCAACCCTTATACTTATATTATTATGATTTAATAATTATATATATATATATATATATATATATATATATATATATATATATATATGTATAAGAACAAATTCGTCTTACCGCTAGTACGCCTCATTCACGAAGCCGGTCTATAAGGTGGGTATAAGGTTGTTGCCTATAAAATGGTGACTTAATGGGTGTCTATTCTCACCCACCGCTTGCTTGACCGGTGGAGGGTCGTTAGCCGAACGGGTAAGACAAGGACTTATTAATTCTCATTCTAAGTATGATGAATATTATAAAGTAACTAAATGTTTTATTAAATTCCCAATCTTAGTTACTTTAGGAAAAATGTGAATAAGGTGCTATTCCATGAAATTACACTTTACACTTTGATTAAGTCGTTGGTGGAGCATGTGTGGTTAACCGGCACACTAACTTGGACTTAACAAGGTAGGTAAAGGGTGACTTAGGGCTTATTATAGTATCGATGGAGCGTGTGTGGTTTACCGGCACATCGATTGAGTGATAAACTTTAAGGGTACCAAGTGATTTGCATGGTTACTTCACACCTCGTTTTGTGATCCTCGATATCCCAGTCACAAAACTTGGAGGGCACACTCGAGATTGAAACATGCCTTTGAAAAAAGTTCATTGAATCTCAAAGAATCTAGGAATTTCTAAGAACCATTCAAAAACCTAATACTAAAATATTGCGGTTTTCGTGGTGGAAATTAGTGAATCGTTATTCACCTACCTTTCAAATATGATATAGCTTAGATTACGGCATACCTCTTCTAAGTTATATTATATTGTGATTGGATCCTAGCCTTAATATTACATTTGGGTGTTTTATTAAGGACTCTCTTATATCTAATCTAATCTTGTTCTCTTTTCTTCAGATGTCTTTCAACAATGCTTCTGGCTCTAATCCTAATGGCTCCTTTACCCTTATGAACTTGTGTGGGAAAGTCACCTTTGATGGATCCAACTTCAATGAGTGGATCAGAAACATCAGGATGATTACCCGCTACGAGGACAAAGAATATGTGCTTGACAAGGAGCTTAAGGAGATTGATGAGACCATTGCAACTCCTCAGGAGATCGCTGACTTTCGGGCACATGAAAGGGATGCTACGAAAGTGGCTTGCATCATGATGGCCACGATGACAGTGGAACTCCAAAAGTCTTATGAGGATTTCTACCCTTATGAAATGCACCAAGATTTGATGGAAAGATACCATCAAAGTGCAAGACAAGAGAGGTATGAAATCATCTACTCCATGATAACAACCATGATGAAGGACGGGGAATCCGTCACGAGCCACATGCAGAAAATGCAAGGTATGTGGATCGTTTGCTGAAGCTTAATGTGAACTTCCCAGAGGATCTTGCAATAGATATCGTTTTGCACTCCTTACCATCGTGCTATGATCAATTTCGCATGACATATCACATGAACAAGGAAGAAGTCACCCTCAGCAAACTTCAGGGACTTCTCAAGACCGCAGAATCAGGTCTTAAGGGGAAGTCGGTTGCTATCACTCCTACTCAAAACTCTACTCCGGTTTTGGCAATCGGGAAAAGTCGAGGGAGGAAGAGAAAGAGATCTTCGAAGGGTACCAAGGCTCGGACCCTTGATGGCTCCTCTTCAAGTGGAACCAAGAAAGGTTTCATTACTCCTTCTTCTGACCCAAAAGAGGCTGAATGCTTCTATTGCCATGAAAAGGCTCATTGGAAGCGGAACTGCCCAAAGTACCAGCAGGATGTGAAGGATGGGAAAGTCAAACCCAACCATGCAGGTATTTACACTATCATTTCTAATAAATCACCCCATTCTAATTCTTGGGTCCTTGATACCGGTTGTGGTATTCATATTTGTTGTGACTTGCAGGGACTAAGAAGAAGTGAGGATGTGGAGCAAGGAAGAATAAACTTGATCATGGGGAATAGGAAAGCTTTACCTGTTACCAAGATTGGAGTTTATACTTTATCGCTAGGTAGTGGGTTTAGCTTAGATTTGAATAAAGGTTGTTACTCGCCAGGAATGGCAAGAAATATTATTTCCTTTCATGCTTTGTACAAACAAGGGTTTACCTTTTTGTTTAATAATGAAGTTGGTTCTATTGATGCTTTCTTTAATAATGTTCTTTATTTTAAAGCATTACCTTGTGATGGTGTGTATGAAGCTGTGTCTGTTGTAAATAACTTAGGAAATAATGTTTTGTGTATTGATTCTACCACTAATAATAACTTGGATAAAGCATCATTATGGCATTGTCGCCTTGGACATATAAGCAAGAAACGCATAGGCCAACTCCAAAAGGATGGAGTTTTGGAGTCATTTGACCTAAAGTCAGATGATAGTTGCGAATCATGCTTACTTGGAAAAATGACAAAGTCACCCTTCACAGGTTCGTGTGAGAGGGGTGAAGGTTTGTTGGACCTTATACACACGGATGTGTGTGGACCATTCAAACATGCCACAAAGGATGCTAATCGTTATTATTTGACTTTTACTGATGATTACAATAGATATGGATATGTCTACTTGATCAAGCATAAGTCAGAGACTTTCGAAAGGTTTAAGGAATTTAAACAGGAAGTCGAGAATCAATTGGGCAGGAACATTAAGATGCTTCGATCCGATTGTGGTGGTGAGTATCTTAGTTCAGAGTTCCTTGACTATCTAAGGGAGTGTGGGATAGTCTCACAATTGACACCTCCCAGGACACCACAGTTGAATGGTGTGGCTGAGAGGCGTAATCGAACCTTGTTAGATATGGTTCGTTCCATGATGAGTCGAGCTTCGCTACCAATCTCATTCTGGGGGTATGCCTTAGAGACTGCCGCCCATATCCTTAATCTAGTCCCTACAAAGAAAGTTGCCAAAACTCCTCACGAGATGTGGACTGGTAAAGTACCTAAACTAGACCACATCAAGATTTTGGGGTTGTGAGGCTTTCGTGAGACGCGAGACTCATGATAAGCTCGAACCTCGAAGCGAGAGGTGTATTTTCATCGGTTAGCCACAACGATCCTTTGGTTACCTCTTCTACAGACCTAGTGACAATGTGGTCTTTGTAGCAAGAAAAGGAGTCTTTCGAGAAAGAGAGTTTATAAGCCAAGGAGACAGTGGGAGACAAATTCATCTTGAAGAAATTCAAGAATCAAGTGGTGAAGGAACTTCAAACTCTAGCCCTCAACTTGAGGAGGAAACTCCTGTTGAGCCAATTGACAAACCTGTACCTCTAAGGCGTTCCACGAGAGTTAGGAGTGCACCTGAGCATTACTATGGATTCCATATTACTGCAGAAGGTGAGACACTTATTAGTGATGGGACACTAGTAAGTCAAGATGACCCTAACAGCTATGAGGAAGCCATGGCAGGCCCCGAGTATGCTAAATGGAAAGAGGCTATGGATAGCGAGATACAATCCATGTATGACAATCAAGTTTGGAACTTGGTTGAAAATGTACCAGGTCGTAAGACAGTAGGGTGCAAATGGGTCTTCAAGAAGAAGACCGGCATGGATGGTAAAGTACACACTTATAAGGCTAGAATGGTTCCAAAGGGCTTCTCTCAAATTCCTGGAGTGGATTATGATGAGACCTTTTCTCCGGTAGCCAAGATTAAGTCTATTCGGGTTCTGTTAGCCATAGCTGCATTTCATGACTATGAAATATGGCAGATGGATGTCAAAACCGCTTTCCTTAATGGAAAGTTGGCTGAAGATGTTTACATGAGTCAGCCAGAAGGTTTTGTCAGCAGCAAGTACCCTAATAGAGTTTGTAAGCTTGAGAAATCCATCTATGGATTAAAGCAAGCACCTCGCAGATGGAATCTTTGCTTTGATGAGAAGGTCAAGGAATTTGGCTTTACTAGGAGTGAAGATGAATCTTGTGTGTATGTCAAGGCTAGTGGGAGTATAGTTAGCTTTTTGGTATTGTATGTGGATGACATACTACTCATAGGAAACGACATTCCAACCCTGCAGGAAGTAAAGTCCTTGCTTGGGAAGTGTTTCGCTATGAAGGACCTTGGTCAAGCTGCCTATATTTTAGGGATAAGGATCTTGAGAGATCAGAGTAAAAGACTAATTGGACTTAGTCAGAATACCTACTTGGATAAGGTGCTGAAGAGATTCAGCATGCAGGATTCCAAGAAAGGAGAGTTACCCATCCAGAGTAACACCAGATTGAGTAAGACACAAAGCCCTAGCACTGAGGCTGAGATAGCAGAAATGAGTCGAACACCTTATGCTTCGGCTGTAGGATCGATCATGTATGCTATGACGTGTACTCGACCCGATGTAGCCTTTTCCCTGAGCATGGTTAGCAGGTATCAGGCGAACCCTGGCAAGGCACACTGGACTGCGGTAAAGATTATCCTCAAGTACCTACGAAGGACTAAGGACTGGGTCCTTAACCTCGGTGGGAGTGATGACTTGAGAGTAGTAGGGTACAATGATGCTAGCTTCCAGACTGATAGGGATAATTTCCGCTCTCAGTCAGGCTGGGTGTTTACCCTAAACGGAGGAGCAATTTCTTGGAAAAGTTCCAAGCAAGAGACAGTGGCAGATTCTACTTGTGAATCAGAGTATATTGCAGCTAGCGAGGCAGAAAAGGAGGCGTTATGGCTGAAGAACTTCATTGGTGACCTTGGAGTTGTACCAGCTATTAAAGAGCCAATGGAAATTTTCTGTGATAGTGAAAGTGCTGTTGCCTTAGCCAAGGAACCAAGGGATCACGGGAGATCCAGACACATCGACAGAAAATACCATTTCATCATACATCGGATCGAAGAAGGACTCCTCGTGGCAAAGAGGGTATCATCAGATGAGAATCTGGCAGATCCCCTCACAAAGGGACTGACTCGGGTTAAGCATCTTCAGCATGCTCGGAGCATAGGGCTGAAGGATGATATTAGATTTAGTAGTTAGATAACCTCGAAATTTGTAAAGTGTAATTGACATTTGACGATGAATAAAAATGTTTTATTTATGAGTAAGGTGTTGTTATCTCTTGTCGATCGTTTACTATATTTCTTTTGCATGTTTTGACTTCCAGAATAATTTTTGTTTGGTATAACATATTATTCAAATCTTCACAGTCAGTCATATGTCGGAAGTAGGTATGAATCAAGACTGTCATGTTTGGTTGTAGAGGTCTTGACAAAGCTACAGCAATCATGAGTGCTCATAAGTTCTGAGCATTGGACTCAACCCACACTCACTGGAATCACTTCATGGAATTCTATCTCGAGTGATCGTGAGACGGTAATATCGTATAAGTCTTCAACCTAGAGATATGATTTGTTACTTACAAGTTGGTTATATATTGATTGTACGAAAAACGCATTGGTAACTCGATGTTATAAATCGTGCTCTCGTGTGTAATTCAATGAGTGGTAGAACAAACATATGAGTCGAAGTTTATCTGTTCCTTCTTGGATTAGAAGCTGATATCTGGGCCCCTCGATGATTTTGTTTTGACCCATGTACCGGGCCCGGTCAGAACTAAGTTGATGTGTTCAATTAAGTTCTTTGTCAAACAAATCGGAAATCGGGAAACAAATGCTGGACAATAAGCAAGACAATGTACCATGTATTTGTCCGGCTGATATCTAGAACGAAGGATTATATGATCACTTATCTTAAATGGCGTATCATCATCTTCTCAGTTCCGAGAAACCTTGAAAGAGCTACGATTGCCGGTCGGTTCCTGAAGTACTAGAGATATAGTTATTAGACTTATCCAAGTGGGAGACTATTGGATAAGGTGTCTAAGTCCATAACTATTTCGGGCGTGTACTTGACCCGACCCGGCATGGTCCATTTGGGTTGCATGGCACCATGCAATTGGATAGACTCAATGAGAGAAATAACACTTGGAGATTATTAATATATTATAAGTTCTAATATATTAATAATATTATTTGATTAGTTTGATCAATAATTAATTTAGAATTAATTAAGTGATCAAAAGAGAACTAATTAAATATATGGGTTGATTATGTAAATCATCCATATCTTGTATAGTGGGCTAAGAGGCTCCATGGATTATCAAGTTGGGTTCTACCCATAGGATGCTCCATGGATGCTCCATGGGAGTTACAAACCCATGGGTCATGGAAATGAAGAGTCATGACACATTAGGGTTTACATGGTGTAACCCTAGATGTGTCAACACTATATAAGAAGCATATTCTCCACCAAAATCGGTGCTACACTAAGAAACTAGAGGGCTTGGCCGATTTTAAGAAGTGTGTATTATCTCAAGAGTCTTTCCAAGAGCATTTGGTGTTGTGTGAAGCATTTGAGGCATCACAATTGGGGTGCTAGGCTCACAAGGTTTCAAGGAACACAAGCAACAACAAGGTAAGTTATTCTATTTATTACTCAAGTTAAAATTGTTCCCATGTATGCTAGATAGGAATATAACCTTGGAATTCAACTTAGCATGATAATTAGACAAACATAGATCCAAGGTTATTAGGGTTGCATGTACACTTAGGAAGTGTTAGAATGCTCAAAACCCATCACTATCTAGTGGAACGACTCATAGAAGATCTTTCGACTGCATGAGTGGAGGTCATGGAATACCAGGAGCGATACACCGCTCTAGACGAGCGTGTATGGATCACCGAACGCACGTTAGCCGAACTCCAAAGCGCGTCTACCTCATCGACAGCACCACCAGACTCTACTCGTCGCGACTAGTACCTGTTTATTTGCTACCGTATCGGTTTTCCTCTATGCACTTCCCTATGTATTACCGACGACATGATTAAGTGATTACACTACTCAAGGAGTCGTGACTCTGCTAGATTTTATTTCACTACAACTATTGTGTGCCTTATGAAGGCAATTTTCCATGTACTTAGAAGATTATGATTAATAAAAAAACGAATATATATTTTCTTATGATGTGTTACCTCTTATGTGCTCTATCACTATTTTTACATGTTGATTTTATGCACACACTTATTCGTATACAACCAAATCACCGATACTCTTCTTTGATCAAGAAATCGTGAAACAAAACAAATGGGATACTCATTGCCCTTTTGATTCATGACAAAAGGATGTCGAGGACACTAATCCGAAAGAACAACAACACAAAACCACCACCACTGCCACCTCCGTCGAAGGTGAACTCTGCAGCCTTTCAAGTAACAACAACGCTAGCCCACATTCAAAATGGAAATAATGGTGGCAGAAATGGCCAGGGATGGGGAGCTTCTATCAGGGGATGAATCAAGGGCATGTACCTATAAGGACTTTACCAATGCGAGACCCCACAAATGAGAATGTACAGAAGGGTGTAAAGTCAAGTTCGCGACCTGCACCTTCATCAATCAGTCATTGTCATGGTGGAACGACCACATCAAGGCCATGACACTCCCCGTTGCAAACGCCATGCCCTGGGAAGAATTCAAAGAAATCTTAATCACCGAGTACTGTCCCCGAGGGGAGGTAAAAAAGCTCGAGAAAGAACTGTGGAATCTTACTGTGCATAAATCGGACATTGACGCGTACATCTCGAGGTTTAATGAACTATCCCTTTTGTGTCCTGGTATGATTATTTCCGAGGGAAAGGTGTAACAACGTAAATTTTCAAAACAAAATTTTCATTTCTTGAAAACATGTTTTCATCCAAAACGAGTCATAAAGATCCAATGTATCATATCATAATACAAATCATATAAATCCCAAGATCATAAATCCTCCATCAGTGTGTACAGATCACGCTTGCGCCTTTCCACGGTCCTCGCTAGTACCTGAAACACAGAAGACAACGACTGCAAGCATAAATGCTTAGTGAGTTCCCCAAAATACTACTTACACACATACGCCTTTCCAGGCCATGACCTTCCGGTCCACGTGTCTCAGGGGACTTCCGTCCCATCCCGGTAAACCTTCCGGTCTCACCCGCGTTGACCTTCCGGTCCAGATCACAATGCCCTTAGGAAGAAGCTCCAACCTTTGTTGTCCTCAGATCTACACTTGTCCACCAGCTTCTAGCCTCCACAATGGACTTCTCTTTCCTTTTGCTACCTTGAAATGACACCTCAAAGCTTAGAACACTCACAAACAAGCTTTGAACGAAGGAACAACTCTCTTAGGGTTTCTTTCTGAAGGATGGTGGCTGAGGAACCAAGCCATCTCATTCCTTTTATAGCCAACAACTCAAATTAGGGTTTTGGGTCTGGACTGGCTACGCCCAGCGTACCCGGGTGACAACGCGTTCAATTTAAGCGCGCGCGTACGCGCAACGTACTCTTTGTACGCCCAGCGTACTCGCCCCAGCACAAAAGGGTTAACATGACATATATGAAAAGATGAAGGGCTAAAAGGTTATACCTGAATTCCGGGCTGTTACTATTCTCCCCCACTAGAACCAGACTTCGTCCCCGAAGTCTTATACCGAAAACAGTCCCGGATACTGCTCCCGCATCTTCGACTCGGGCTCCCATGTCAGCTCGGACCCCTTCCGATGCTGCCACTGCACTTGCACCAAGGGCACTTCCTTGTTCCTTAGAAGCTTAAACTTTCAATCCCTAATTGCCACCGGTCTCTCAATATAGTTCAGGCCCGCATCCACCTGAATATCCTCTAATGGTACCACTGCCGACCCGTCGGCAATACACTTCCTCAACTGCGTCACATGGAAGGTGTCGTGAATCTGTCCCAGCTCTGCAGGTAGATCTAAACGGTAGGCTACCCTGCCTATCCTCACGATTACCCCGAAAGGTCCAATATATCGAGGCCCCAATTTGCCCCTCTTCCTGAATCGAATCACTCAATTCCAAGGGGAGACCTTTAAGAGTACAAGGTCACCAACCTGAAACTCGAGCTCGGACCGACGCCTGTCCGCATAACTCTTCTGGCGACTCTGAGCGGTCAACAATCTCTGCCTGACCTGCTATATCTGCTCTGTCGTCTAAAGCACAATCTCCATACTACCCATTACCCGATGCCCCACCTCTCCCCAACAGATGGGGGTCCGACACCTCCTCCCCTACAACAGCTCAAAGGGTAGCATACCAATGCTCGAATGATGGTTGTTGTTGTACGAAAACTCTGCCAAGGGTAAATAGGTGTCCCAACTCCCTCCAAAATCAAAAACACACGCTCGAAGCATATCCTCGAGCGTCTGAATCGTCCGCTCACTCTGCCCATCCGTCTGTGGGTGGTATGCGGTACTAAAATGCAGCCTCGTACCCAACTCCTCGTGAAACTTCTTCCAAAATCTGGAAGTAAATCGCACGTCTCGATCTGAAACAATCGACATTGGAACTCCATGTCGTGATACCACCACCCTCACATACAACTTTTCCAACCTCTCAGCAGAAGAGCTCCCGCTAATAGTAAGAAAATGAACGCTCTTTGTCAACCTATCCACAATCACCCAAATTGCATCAACTCCTGTCGCAGTCCTTGGGAATTTGGTGATAAAGTCCATGGAAATCTGTTCCTACTTCCACTCGGGAATCTCTAGCGGCTGCAGCTTACCATGCGGACGCTGGTGCTCGGCCTTAACCTGGCGACAGGTTAGGCACCTCTCGACAAGCCATGCAACATCCCTCTTCATATAGGGCCACCAATACTCCTTCTTTAAGTCCAAATACATCTTAGTGTCCCCGGGATGGATTGAGAACATTGATCGATGTGCCTCCTCCATCAAAATGGTACGCGTCCCGCCCACAAATGGTACCCAAATCCAACCCTGAAATGTCATAAGTCCCTGACTATCGGTAATGAACTCCGACACCTGCCCAACGACCCGCTCCTGCTTTCGGTTCTCTGGTCTCACAGCCTCAACCTGGGCCCCTCGGATGGTGTCCAATACCGGAGTCATCACCGTCAACCTCATACAAATATCTCGGATCGGGGCGCTCTCCGACCTACGGCTCAAAGCATCGGCTACGACATTAGTCTTGCCCGGGTGGTACAGGATCTCGCAATCATAATCCTTCACCACATCCAACAATCTCCTTTGGCGCATATTCAGGTTTGGCTGATCCATCAAGTACTTCAGGCTCTTGTGGTCCGTGTATATGGTACATCGAACCCCATATAGATAGTGTCGCCAGATCTTGAGGGCAAACACCACAGCCCCCAACTCCAGATCGTGGGTGGGATATCTCGACTCATGAGGCTTCAGCTGCCTCGATGCATACGCTATAACGTGCCCCCTCTGCATAAGCACTGCCCCTAACATAGATATAGATGCATCACAATATACCACAAAATCCTCCATCCCTTCTGGGAGTGCGAGAACCGGGGCCTCGCACAACTTCTGACGAAGGGTCTCAAATGAGGACTGCTGCTCTGGACCCCAAGAAAATGCAACACCCTTCCGGATCATCTTGGTAAGTGGCACGACAATCTTGGAGAAATCCATAATAAACCTCCGATAATAGCCGGCCAATCCCAGAAAACTCCTGATCTTAGTGGGTGATCTCGGCACCTCCCATCTAATCACTGCCTCAATCTTGGCCGGATCGACCAATATCCCTTTCTGGTTAACAAGGTGTCCTAGGAACTGGACCTCTCGTAACCAGAACTCACACTTGGAGAATTTGGCATACAGCCTCTCCGATCTCATAATTCCAAGGATCTCCCTCAAATGCTCCTAATGCTGCTCTCTAGACCTCGAATATACTAAAATATCATCAATGAATACGATGACCGACAGATCCAGCATCGGCCTGCACACCCAGTTCATGAGATCCATGAACGCAGCTGGGGCATTGGTGAGCCCAAAAGGCATCACCACAAACTCGTAATGTCCATAACGAGTTCTGAATGCAGTCTTCTGTTCCCAAACCCTCATCTGATGATAACCCGACCTCAAGTCTATCTTGGAGAACCAAGATGCCTCCTGCAACTGATCGAACAGATCATCGATCCTAGGTAACGGATACGGTTCTTGACCTTCAACTTGTTCAACTCCCGGTAATCGATACACATCTGGTGTGAACCATCTTTCTTCCTGACAAAAAGGATCGGTGCTCCCCAAGGCGAGCTACTCGGTCGAATAAACCTCTTCCCCAATAGCTCCTAAAGCTGCGAGGATAACTCCCGCATCTCCGGCGGCGCGAGGCGATAAGGTGCCTTGGCGATAGGTGCTGCTCCCAGAATCAAGTCAATACGGAACACCACTTGTCTTTCCGGAGACACGCCCGACAGTTCCTCAGGAAAAACATCCGGGAACTCGCGCACTACCGGAACCTCGTCAACTGAACTTGGCCTCCCAGTGGCCACTCGTGCGTCCATCACATAGGCTATGAATCCACTGCAACCCTGATGCAAACTCTGCCTCGCCCTGGCAGCCGAACAGAAGGCTGACCCACACCGGGTCCCCTCGCCATACACAGTAAGCACTCCCCCACTAGGGTCTCGCATAGACACCAACTATCTCTCGCAGTCAATGACCGCTCCAAACTTACTCAACCAGTCCATGCCCACGATGACACAAACATCTCCCATAGCGATAGGAACTAGGTCTATAGGAAAATCGACACCAAAAATCTCGAGCACACATTCTCGAATCACGTCGGTGGCATATACCGCTTTCTCATCAGTTATGGAAACCCTCAGAGGTCGACTCATCACCTCTCGCTCATTACCAAGGTGCTGACCTAAAGCCAGAGATACAAAAGACCGACTCGCACCCGAGTCAAATAATACCAAGGCAGGTACATAATTCACAAGAAAAGTACCTACGCATATCATAAAATAAGCACAACATCTCAGCATAAAAATAAATACACGAAAGAATACATACCAGCCACGACATCGGGCACTGCGCGGACCTCCTCCGCAGTCAAATGAAAAGCTCTCCCACGAGCCTTCGGAGCCTCGGCCTTCGTCGGTCAAGCCTCGGTAATCCTAGCATTCGGCGCAGATCCCTGCGCTGATCCCTGGTGTAGCTGAGGGCACTCGGCCTTCCGATGGCCGGTCTGGTTGCAATGGAAGCAAACCATAAATCCTTTGGGGAAATCCCTGGCGATATGCCCCTCCTTGCCACATTTATATCAAGCACCCGATCGACAGGTCCCCTCATGACCCTTTCCGCACTTCCCGCAAGTGAGGCCCACTTGGCCTCCAGTCCTCGAATCAGCGGACTTGGTCTGCTTGGCTGCCGGCTGAGACTGAGCCGGCCGCTGATCCATCCTCTGAGACTCGGCCTCCTCCCTGGCCTGAGTCTCCAACTCAATCTCCCTCTTCCTGGCATTTGCCTGGAGCTCAGCAAATGTCTGGTACGTCGAGTTTGACACGAACTCTCGGATTTCCCTCCTCAGAATACCCAGAAACCGGCTCATTCGAGCCTGCTCAGTAGCCACCTGCTCAGGGCAGAACATCGCCCTCTCATGAAACTTCCGGGTGACCACAGTAACCGAATCATTACCCTGCTTGAGGGTCAAGAACTCCTGAACCAACCGTTCCCTCTCCACCGGGGGAACATACTCGTCCCTGAACATGGTGGTGAACCTCTCCCAGGTCATCGCTGAAATCTCTACAAGAGTGAAGTTCGCCGTCACGAACTTCCACCAATCCTTCGCTCCCAAGCGGAGCTAGTTCAAAGCGAACCGTACCCTCAGATGCTCCGGACATGAACAAGTATAGAAGCATCCCTCAATGTCAGCAATCCATCTCATCGCAGCGATCGGATCCTGCGTCCCATCAAACTCGGGTGGGTTCGTGTTGCTGAACTCTCGGAACAGCAACATGTCACCTCCCTGAGGCTTGGCAGCAGCCACAGCTGCCGTAGCGGCAGCGGCTGCGGCCTCAGTCATCGCGGCATACCGCTCATCAAAATTCTCCAACAGCGTGGTCTTGATAGACCCAAACATCTCCGGAATCTCGGCCCGGATTGCTGCAGCCTCCTCATCATTGATCATCTGACGAATCTCCTCATCACTCACACCGCTCGTCTCAGGTCTGTGGCATGTCCTAACCATGATGCCTCTAAAATACAACATAAAAATATTAGAGACCCAATCGAGCATACTCGCACTCAATAATGCAACCCTACTAAACCTCCGATACCCAAAGGATTCTTACTTGGACTGCCCACTGATCCGGTGTCTTCAATAGTACGGGCCCTATACTACTGACTACACCGCATCAGCGTTCACCCCAAGTCCTCATCCTTGGACCCCGGATCACGAGTACTCTATTCTTGCTATGCATTGATTACCTACTCGCTCTCAAAGCATCTCATAGCAGCAGGTTTCCCCTAGACTAAGGCATCATAAATCAGGCCACTCTAGTTCTAATATGAATACCTAGTCTACTCTAGCATGCATAACATATCGCAACATATCTTATAACATATATTGTAAGGGTATTTTGGGGATTTTACCGTTCGGGCGCTGGCTGACCGTACACACTGCTTCGTCCTTGGTTATCACAAAATCTCTTATAAAATTTTATGCTTTTATTTTTGAAAATTTTTGTCAAATCCTCGGTTTGAGTTCAGTTACGCCCGAAGGTGCACCTGAATCCCTCAAACCAAGGCTCTGATACCAACTTGTAACAACGTAAATTTTCAAAACAAAATTTTCATTTCTTAAAAACATGTTTTCATCCAAAACGAGTCATAAAGATCCAATGTATCATATCATAATACAAATCATATAAATCCCAAGATCATAAATCCTCCATCAGTGTGTAAAAATCACGCCGGCGCCTTCCCACGGTCCTCGCTAGTACCTGAAACACATAACACAACGACTGTAAGCATAAATGTTTAGTGAGTTCCCCAAAATACTACTTACACACATACGCCTTTCCAGGCCATGACCTTCCAGTCCACGTGTCTCATGGGATTTCCGTCCCAACCCGGTAAACCTTCCAGTCTTACACGCGTCGACCTTTCGGTCCACATCACAATGCCTTCCGGCCCAAAACATAAATGCCTTCCGGCCCATAGGATAATGCCTTCCGGCCCACATCAAGCATAGCATACATAGCACATATAAACGGCTAACTTAATCACATACAATGCATACAACTCATAACATACCCGACCTTCCGGTAACACATAGGTACGTTTCCAGGTACAGTATAGTGAGAAAACTCACCTCACAGGAAGTCTAGAATTTCACGTGCTCGCTATCTCCGAATCTCAAAACGAAGACCCAACCCTGCCTAATCATAACAAAATATCATTCTAATTAATATAAACTTTCGAGACCAGGCTACACCCTTATCATTATCCCACAGAGGGGTAAAAGACCATTTTACCCTTCCTTGACTCATGTTGACCAAACCCTAAAAGTCAACGAAAGTCAACTGACCATAGTACGTGGGGCGTACCAGCTTCTGTACGCGGGGCGTACATCTATGAGTCACAGTCGGGGGTCGCAACCCCTTACATTGCGCGCACTGGGAGTTACGCCCAGCGTAAATCCCTGATTCAGCCATGCCACATTTCTTGTCTTAAATGGTTAAGACAATCCTTCAACTTCAAGATCTGGCTCTCATTAAGCCTCCTAATCCATAAAGTCGGAACCTTTAAGACTTGGCATGGCTATAAAGGCTCCTACACTCTCTAATACCTTCCTTTTCAACTCCAAAGATCTAGATCTCATGCATGGCTAAATAAATACGTCCAAGATCATATTTTTTATGAACCTACAACTCAAATGGACCTGGAATATGGTAGATCTAAGGCAATGGAGACTACTTGCTCATAAAGTCTCAATCTTTGGGACCAAAACCCTAGAAATTGGTCCATGAAGCATACCATATGAACTACATGGCAAGATCTGAACTTTTTACCTCAGGAAGAAGCTCCAACCTTTGTTATCCTCGGATCTACACTTGTCCACCAGCTTCTAGCCTCGACAATGGACTTCTCTTTCCTTTTGCTACCTTGAAATGACACCTCAAAGCTTAGAACACTCACAAAAAAGCTATGAACGAAGGAAAAACTCTCTTAGGGTTTCTTTCTGAAGGATGGTGGCTGAGGTACCAAGCCATCTCATTCCTTTTATAGCCGAAAACTCAAATTAGGGTTTTGGGTCTGGACCGGTTACGCCCAGCATAGCCTTAGGTACGCCCAGCATACCCGGGTGACAACGCGTTCAATTTAAGCGCGCGAGTACGCGCAGCGTACTCTTTGTACGCCCAACGTACTCGCCCCAACACAAAAGGGCCAACATGACATATATGAAAAGATGAAGGGCTAAAAGGTTATACCTGAATTTCGGGCTGTTACAAAAGAAGGTCAAACGATTCATCTGTGGGTTGACACCTCCATTCAAGGTAACGTGATTGCCTCAAAACCCGAGACCTATGATAGTGCAAAGCGCCTGGCCAAGAAACTTTATGATCACAGTGACAAGAAAAGTACCAAAACAACCGAAGGGGAGAGTAAACAAGAAGGAGGGAACAAGAAGAACCAGGAGAACAAACGAAAAGGACGACAAAATTCAGGGTCATCCAAGAAACCACAGACAGTAGCAGTCCATTTTGCTACCGCTCCAGCCGCACCAGTTCTAACCGCCCCAACCTCAACCGCAACCGTGCCAACAAAGCCATATGCAAGATCAAACACAAAGTGTGACAAGTGTAACTATCACCACTACAGGGTATGCAAAGATTTCGAATGCACCAACTACAATAAAAAAGGACACATTGTCCTGTATTGCAAGATGCCCCCACAACAAAAACAAGCAGCCCAATGAAAACAACACTGGAGCTAGCCGTGCATGTTACAGATGCGGGGAAACCGGCCATTTTAAATGCAACTGTCCCAAGAACAACAATTAGAACGCAGGAAGTGTCTTAACCATGGGACAAGGGGAGGCAATGAAAGATCCAAAAGAACCTTCTTAGACTGGAATACCTCCTAAGGAACTGGGAAGAATCGCCCCTCGGGCCCCCTTGATCCGGAACACACCCCCCCTCTCCGGAACGTTCCACCCTGGAAGCCGTAGCTTCGATCCGTACATTTTCGCCTCGAAAGATCTTGCAACGCAAAAGAAGAGTTGCTCCGGACCCTACTGACTCTGCATCCTGGCTCTGGAAGGGCTGACTTTGGAAAATTTAGCTCCGAAAGGCATCACGTGACCCGCTTTGGAATTCCTAGCCAACTTTGCACCTCCGGTCTGGATCTGTCGGCTTTGTAATCGACTGTGGAATTAAGAAGATGACTCCGAAATACACTCCTTGACTCCAGAACTTGTGGTTTATCTTCAGAACGCATGGCCTAACTTCGAAACTCACCCATCCGTCTTCGAAACTCTCTATTACCCTTCGGACCCTCGCAGATTCCAGATCACAGTCCAGAATTTGCCTAATTCGGAACTTTAATTCATTTCTAGGTATTTTGACATCGGAAGTCTCACCAAACTTGTATATTTCATAACTTATAGCCCATAAACCTCTATTTTATGCTAAATTTGAGTATTTAAAACTTATTTACATAAAATAAGACTTAAGGTATATAAAGATATCAACTGTAGGTCATGCTGAAAATGTGATATGGGTAATAGGGTTTGACTATGTGATGTGATGTAATCTTCCATTTCCCATACAATTCCTAGTAATCCATGCAAGAACCACCAAATAACAATGCATGACCTTTCAGATTTCCATGCACACTTTTTCCCTTTTTTCTTTTACCCCTTAAGGCAACGACAGTAAAAGAAACTTGAACTCCACCATTTCTCCATTTCCCTCATATTCTCTCAAATACTCCCCTCAAGAGCAAAAGCAAAAATTTTGTAAGGCTCAACTCTTCCAGTTCTCCTGAAGATTTTTAGGTAAGTTACTCCACTGATCTAGTATTTTACATAATTTCAAGATAAAGCCATATTATTTTACTCATATTAATATGTGAGAAAAGCTCTTAGGACAACATTCCTTCCAAGGAAGTTCCTCAACTCGCCCAAGAATCTAGGCTTGGGATCTTCACTCCATCACTCAAACCAACTCAAGGTGAGCTTCATACCCCTACTTTTTTCGTGATTTTTATTGTTTTTGGGGGAGGATGCAAGTCAAAACCTTGTTTTAAATCTTACTTTACTTGCTTGTTATGCTTGTATGCTAAATTATATGCGTTAAAGTTATGGAAACATCAAGAACTTGAAATTTTGGGCAAGTCTCAAGTGTGAGAGTCATAATTCCCAAAATATACAAAGAAACAAGAACTAACATGTCACAAAATAGAAGTTACAAGTTTCTATAACAAAAACCATAAGTATTTACGTCAAAATTTACTTAAACTAGTATTTTGAGGGAACGAGACCACTTTTAACACACCACCTAGCTTTGAGTCACCTTTTGAAAAAAATGAGTCTTATTTGGAAAATTATTAAATGAAGGACCATTTATTTTGAAAATTATTAAACGAAATATCTTGCCAACAAATACCCCATTGTTATTTATGTAATAAATAGTAGATTACAGTACCTATATATGTACATAATAGTGTACGCTTAAAGTCCTGTAGGAGTTTAAACCAGAGTCTCCTGAAGGGGCAGCGGAAATTTGTATATAGATCTATACGGGGTTGACACCCCGCACCTTCGATGTTTGCTACAGCTAGACCGGCCACTCTAGGGTGACAAATGTCTCAAACAAAACCACCGCCTAGAGAACGTCAGAATAGGCACTTCGTCATATTAGTATGGTTATAACGACTAACTAAGAATATAACAATATGTTTTGGAAAATTACTCGAGTTACACCTTTCGATTTTAGACAACTATTGTTTTGAATACTACAAACGAAGCTTTTATCACACCCGTCATAAAATTTTAAGACCACCATCTTATATAGCAGAAAATATAGGATTATCTAGGGAAAAAAATGTTTACGATTTCGAAAAATGATTAACCGGAAAACACATGCAACTACACATGTTTGGAAACAGGACTCATAACCACTTGATACGAAAATATGGGATTTTCTGGTTTCACCAACTAACAAAGATTTTTATACAAAATGCTGATGAGCTCACCAACATATTTTATGTTGACGCTTATCTAACGACTTGTATTCTCAGGAAATCAGTAAGCAGGTCGGTGACAGGGGGATTCACGATTATGTTGCCATAATTTAGAAGTTATTCAATGTTGTCTCTTTTGTGTATCTTCAAGAACATGAACAATATGTAAACCCAATGTAAGTTTGTATTATTGATGTGTGATGTTTGGATTGCTATGTTTCATTTACATCCGATTGTTATGATACTGCACAATGAAGTCACCCGCCTCCGGACGTTTCCGCCGTTCTGGTTCGGGGGTGTGACAGATTGGTATCAGACAATGATTAAAGTGAACTAGTATATCTAGCCATCAATATATACAACTATAAATACAATGGTACTAAAACACTCTGACTAAAAGTATATACACTTGCTAGGACCGAATCATAACAAGAAGAAACGAGATAACTTAATGGTTGAACACTACAGTCAAACTTGGGCAGTTATGTAATCATATATGGGATAAATATAGTCTGATCAACTATATTTATTTGAGATACGGCCAACTTGTGTTTGGGAATGGTAGTGGTGGTTCAACAAGTCTAAAACTTACCAACTCGCTATCTAAAAGTTTTAAGGACCAAACCTAAAATAATTAAAATACTATAGGAGCATTTTGACATTCTATCTATTTTCTCGTACTCATATATTCTTGCACAGACGACATGGCAGGCTTTCACCACCCAGAGACCCTTACATTCCCAATCAAGGGAATGGGGGTTGGATCGAGGAAGACCCAGAAGAAGACCCCGAGGAACCTATGGAGGATCCCGAAGAACCGGTAGAGTTTGAAGAAGAGGACATCGATGAATTAATCGAGGAAGATGACGATCCGGAGGTTGAGGAGGATGAGGAATCACACACAGAGTCTAAAGTTATCAATCCTCCCTATATGGCTAGAGTACCACCGCATAGGATGGGCTACAATTGTAACAACCCGATATTTCAAATCAATATAATGACCTAAAAAGTTAAGAGTTGTAATCTCTTTTGATATAATGAAATTATCGTCAAAACATAAAATGTTCAAAGTCTGTACTGGATTTCATAAATGATTGATATTGTGTCATGGGTTTCAGAAATATAAAGAACACTAAAATCTGAGTTAAAACAAAGAAGTTATGATCAATCTAAGATTCACAGCAAAACCGTCAATACGGTTAAACGTAAAACGCGAAGTTTTAATAAACACTTTTTAACCTTAGGTATCTAAATAAAAGTTGTAGATATCATTAAACCGTAAAAAACATAAAAAGAACGTCCAAATCTGACTTCGTATGAGGAAGTTAAGATTTTTTGATGTTTCGGATATAGCAGTAGACAGCTAAAACTCGAAATAGAGATTAAGCGACTTTTAGCCGACGCAACCTAAAGGAGAATCGAAGGTCTCGTCAATAGTAGTACAACAGTAAAACGACTAACGAAAACGGACATCAAATGAAAAAGTTATGGATTTTTAACGGACTTTTCCAGTCCCGGCCAGTTCAAAATATATTATTAAAAATAAACTGAAAATTTGCCGACGGATTCTAAACAAGAGTTGTAGAGTATATTCTCATCTTCGCATGCATATAAAGAACGTTGAAAATGGATCTAGTAAACGAAAGTTACAGATTTTACAAGTTCGGGGCACAAATTCCGAGGCTGGTCCGAAGGGAACGCCCCACGTTCGTGCTCGTACACCTGTCCCTTTGCCATCCCATCCGAGGTTGGTAAGCGATGACGAATTTCAGCTTCGGACCACGGTACGTTCAGGGGAACGCCCTGCGTAGGGGAAACGCCCGGCGTACCCAGCAGGAACGCCCCGTGTTTGCATGTTTTCCAGCCCCTATATAAAGAGTGCTAGGGTGACGGGCAAAGGTTGCTAATTCACCACCAATGCTCCCGATTTTCGCGCTTCTAACCTCTCGAGATTATCCTGAAATTCCGGTTTCATATTCAAGCCTTGATGGAAGTTCTACGCTCCTGATGGTCACGAGAATTCCCGAGAATCCTGAGAAATCTGCTTTCTCAAGTCAAAGTTCTGCTCGGTTTTCGTCTCACCTTCTTCAATCTATCAGGTGAGTTCGTACCCCTATAACTACGTTTTCAAATGTTTTGTAAATGCTTTTATACTCTTTTAAGAGGGGGATACAAGTACACACACGGTTATCCTCGTGTGAAAAACATCAATCTTTTGCTATACATTTGTTATATAATAAATCATATGTGATTTATAACTATCATATGAAAACGTTCTCATACAACATATCATGATAACACTTTGTCTTTTTGGAATGAAACATGTTATATAAATATCAAACACTTTATTTTTATTTTGAGTATAAATGTTCAATAATGTTATTACAAATGTTATACTTTACATCAAGGTTCTAAATGCTGTGAGGCGTGGCGTGGCGGCAAGGTCAAGCCTCAAGCTTAACGAGCCACGGCGAGCCATGGCGTTTTTCAAGGCATGATATAAGGTGGCGATTTTGTATTAATTTAAAATTATATTACCACATAAATATAAATTTATATTAAATATAACCACTTTTTAGAAGTGTTAGATAAATAGCTAGTAACAAAAATTTAACAAAAACCACAATACCTGTATCTCCAATTGGAAAAGACATAACAAAGAGAAAAAAACCATGTCTCAAACAAAAAAACATGCGCCATAACACGCCATGGCGCGTCATATCACGCCTTGCCACGTGCCACGCCTAACAACAACGTTATGAGGCTTTTCGTAACGACGGACCCATGCCTCACGCCATGGCGCGCCTTTTAGAACACTGCTTTACATACAAAGTCGACACTACACTAGGGTTTATCATACAAATGAATCACACATTTGGAAAAACTATAATAGATATAGTTTACTAGATATTCATGAGATTTTAAGTACTATAAGTACTATATCAAGGAAATACTTTCATATACAAGAATAATTGGACTTTTCATACGTAAATCTATTTGATACTAACTTTTGTGAGACATTCAACTTCACGTACTTTCAAGTATGCAGTTAAAGTCTTGTATTATATACTATAATCTCTTGTAGGGAGAGCGTGATACTTGTGTATAGATCTATACGGGATTGACAATCCTGCACCTAAACTGTTAGCTACAGTTAGACCGGCAGGTCTGGGGAGACAAACGTCATAACATTCCAACGCTTGAAGAACGTTGTCACAGGCAGTCTGGGTCACTAGCATGGTTATAAAACTCACATGGAGTATTAAAAACACGTTGATTTATGGGGTTATCAAATGCCTTAGTGATTTTATACATACATAAATCTACTATTCTAGGCATGAAAAAGACTATTGCATTACAGTTTTGGAACTTTGTAACTACCACACACTTATGGAAAAATATTGGATTTCTAGAAGCAAACATTGAAAAACAATCGGGTCTTGGTAGAAAACTACTTTTATACTAGTAGGAAATATGGGATTTTCTAGGAGTTTTCAAACATCTACAAACAATTTCATTCAAATTTATACAAACATTGACATTAAATACTTACGAACTCACCAGCTAAAATGCTGGTCTATTCTTTCAAATTTACTTGTACTTCTTAGGGATTCAGTAATATAGGTACTCTTCAGCTTTTGGAGAAGTAACTCTAAGGCGTCAGTTTAAAACTCATTTTGTCATCATATTGTAATTTGTTTTGAAACAAGTATCATTCAACAATGTAACTTTTAAATTATATATATGATGGTTGTTTTACTTTCTTTACTATGTATTCAACTATTACGATACTACACGAAGTCATCCGCCCTCGAATGATTCCGCCGTTCTGGTTTAGGGGTGTGACAGATTGGTATCAAAGCATTGTTTATAGTGAACTAAGTGAAAGACCCTAAACTTTCGTATTTCTAAAAGACCCAAACTTTCGTACTTGAGAATATAGTTACTCCAAAACATGCTACAAGAATATTTATAAAACAATTTTTTACATTGATAGTTTGATTACAAAGACTGGATACAAACCGATTAAGTTTTAATATTTTACATAACTACCCATGTGACATCCCCAAAATCACGGCCAGAAAAGACCGATTTCATTTATGATTTTTAAAATAATTTCAGAGTAAATCCTTTTGATTTAAAAGTGTTGCATAATTTGTTCCCAAAACAAAACATGATAAAATAATATTTATCGAAGCATTTCATCAAGAGATGCATTTTCATTATATAACCAAAACTCGGGATATCATGTTCCGATACAGACCATTTAGCATAAATGATAACATTACAAGTCATTCAACAAATATATACATATACAGACTTGTAAACAAAACAACTCGATGATTCATCCATCTTACGCCCTTGCGCCACTTCCTGTAATACAAATAAAACTGAGTGGGTCAGGCTTGGGAGCCTGGTGAGCATATAGGGTTTTCAACCCAAAATAAATAAATTATATTTAATTTCACCAACCAATCACTATCCCGATTACCCATTCCCGTTATCCTCACTTTACGTCCCTAAAACAACATCTATCTAAAGGGACCTAATCTAGGATTTTCATCGGGATGGACATTACTGCAAAGCGGTTTCCTCAACAATAGATATCCTAAAGGCAACCATGAGGTGGATAGAGTACACCGGTGAACACATCGTTCACAACACCTACAGGTTATGAACCTGCTAGCGTTCCACAAAACTGTCTAGAAAGAGTCCGTGGTCGTTATCCATACTCCGCTGAATAACTAGATCAACAACAACAACATCGAGGCCTCTCATCTGCTTATTACACACCAACTATCTACCCATGTTCTACCCAACATATTAGTAGATAAAAATATATATTTTTATACATAGTTTAAATCCTGTATAGCATGTTCAATCAGTATATATATTCCACATAACAGATGAGGCACACCCACATAACACGTATTTCATAGAAAGTAATTCAGATCTATGAGATAGGAAAGAGTGAATATACATTCACACACATAACAACAAAATTATACACGTAACACGTATTTCTTATAAAATACTTCATAATTATGCGTTAGAAGAAAGTAACTACACACTCACCTGATCAAAAGATGACCGGACAACACTACGGCTCGCAGAAGTAGTATTCTTTGGCAGATCTGGAAGATCTTCATAAAAACCGGACTCCTCGCGGGCAGAGCCTCGGCTCGGGAATCGCACTTCTCGGGATCTTCGGGATCTTGGGACTTGCTTCGGGGCTCGAGAATATTACCGGGGCTTTGGGGTACTTCTGGCACGCAAATCGAGGTAAAATGGGAGACAGAAGAGAGAAAAATAGCAAAGGAGTCGGCTGCCTTCGGATCCTATTTATAGAGGCTGGAACCTCGGAGTACGCGGGGCGTACGAGGGTACGCGGGGCGTACGCCTCGGATCATCATGGCTTACGTATCCGAAATACTCAAGTGCGAATGTCGACATACCTCGGTGTACGCGAGGCGTAGGCTAGTATGCGGGGCGTACTTCGGATGAGTCCGATGACTCGTCTGCAGATAATACCGGGATTTAATAATTAAATTTAATTATTAATTATCTAATAAACTTCGAAAATTCATATCTTCTTCATACGAACTCCGTTTTCAACGTTCTTTATATCCACGTGAAGGTCAGACTACGCTCTACAACTTTCGTTTAGACTTCGTCGGCTAATTTTAACTTTATTTTTATTATTTATTTTTTTAATAGGCTGGGACAGAAAAACTTCGTTATAAATTCATAAATTCTTCGTTTGACGTCCGTTCTCGCCTAACTTTTTATCGCTTCGATACCAACAACGAGATCTTCGATTCTCATTTAGATTGTTTCGCCTAAAAACCGCTCGATCTCAAATCGAGTATTTCAGGCTGCATACCGCTAAGCCGAAACTTCGATAAATAATAACTTCCTCATACGAAGTCCGATTTGGGCGTTCTATATATATTCGGAAACCTCGTTTCAACTACTACAACATTATCCAAAGATATCAAATTAACTTTGTTTTACACTTAAATTTTGACGCTTATATTTATTCTTAATTAATCAAACCACATAATTAAGCAATTAAGCACAAAACACATAATACTCAAATAATACAATCTTATTATTTGAAAACGGGTTACAAAGGTTAACCTAGACTATTACATTGCTAAAAATGGAAAGCCCGGAAACACAGGCGTTACAATTCTCTCCACCTTAGAATGATTCTGTCCCCAGAATCACACATCAACAAACAAATGCGGATAGCGACTCAGCATGTCACTCTCCGTCTCCCAGATGATATTCGGCCCATTCGTGTGTTTCCATCGGACAAGCACTAACTCGACCATCTTGCGTTGCAACTTCTTTGTCTCTCGGTCAACGATTGCCTCTGGTTCTTCAATCAACCTTTTGTTCTCATCGATTCTAAACTCTGAAAGTGGAATCATGTTGGGAACTTCCCCAGTGAACTTCCTCAAATAACACACATAAAAAGTGTTATGAATTCCATTCAGTTCTTCTGGTAGTTCGAGCTTGTAAGCTTGGTTCCCAATCCTCTGAAGAACTTTAAACGGTCCAATAAACCTTGGACTTAATTTTCCCCTTTTACCAAATCTTATAAGTCCTTTCCACGGTGAGACTTTAAGCAAAACCGAATCTCCAACCTCAAAAGTCATCGGTCTTCGATTTTTGTCAACATAGCTCTTTTGACGATTCTGAGCTGCTAACATTCTTTCCCTAATTATTTTCAACTTTTCAGCAGTTTGAAGAACCATATCCGGTCCCATAAACTGCTTTTCCCCAGCCTCAAGCCAACAAGACGGCGTACGACACTTCTGTCCGTATAAAGCTTGATAAGGTGCCATCTTAATGCTCGAGTGGAAACTATTATTGTAGGAAAATTCTACCAAAGGTAAATGTTCATCCCAGTTACCTAGGAATTCCAGAGTACATGCTCTCAGCATATCTTCAAGCGTTTGTATCGTTCGTTCGCTCTGACCATCAGTCTGCGGATGGTAAGCTGTACTTAAACACAACTTGGTACCCAGTTCCTCTAGTAGACTTTTCCAAAACCTCGAGGTGAAACGGCTATCACGATCCGACACAATTGTTAACGGAACACCGTGAAGCCTCACAATTTCCTTCACGTAAGAATTCGCAAGCTTCTCCATAGACCATTTCTCCTTGGCTGCTATAAAATGCGCACTCTTAGTGAATCGATCAACGACCACCCAAATCATGTTGTGACCATTCTTTGTTATGGGCAGTTTAGTGACAAAATCCATAGCAATGTCTTCCCACTTACCCATAGGCACAGGCAATGGTTCTAAACTCCCGTATGGTTTCTGATGTTGTGTCTTTACTCTCGCACAAGTCACACATTCAGCCACATACTTTGCAACATCAAGCTTCATTGTCGACCACCAGTAGTAGGGTTTTAGGTCCCTATATATTTTAGTGCTACCAGGATGAATCGAGTACATGGTTTTGTGAGCTTCTTCCATCAGAAGATCTCTGACTCCTCCTGTCTTAGGTATCCAAATCCGATCTTGGAACACCTTCATTCCATTACTGTTTACACCGAACACCAACGTTTTGCCCAAACGTTCCTCCTTTCGGTCATTCTTTTCAGAAGCTTCCTCTTGAGCTTTCTTTATACTTTCCACAATGGTCGAGACAACTTCAATTCTCAACGCTCTTGGCCTTTTCCTTTCAACATTGACTTTCCGACTGAGAGCATCAGCAACAACATTAGCCTTACCGGGGTGGTAAAGTATCTCGCAGTCGTAGTCTTTAAGTAATTCTAGCCAGCGTCGTTGCCTCATATTCAATTCCTTCTGACTAAAGAGATATTGGAGACTCTTATGATCAGTGAAAAGTTTGCACTTAGTGCTATAGAGGTAATGCCTCCATATCTTCAGAGTGAAAACTACCGCTGCCAACTCCAAATCATGAGTCGGGTAATTCTTTTCATCCTCCTTCAGTTGTCGAGACGCATATGCTATCACCTTTTCTCTTTGGGTCAAAACACAACCCAATCCAACCCCAGACGCATTGCTATAAACAACGAAGTCTTCAACTCCATCGGGTAAAGAAAGTATCGGTCCCTCGCATAGCTTCTTCTTTAGCTTCTCGAATGCTTCTTGATGCTTATCACTCCAAGCATAAGTAGCTCCTTTGTGGGTCAAAGCTGTTAATGGAGTAGCAATCGAAGAAAAACCTTGGATAAACCTTCGGTAATATCCGGCTAATCCTAAAAAGCTTCGGATCTCCGTGGGACTTTTCGGTTGTTCCCACTTCATTACAGCTTCAATGTTTGTTTGATCAACCATTATCCCTTCTTGGTTGACCATGTGACCCAAGAATTGGACTTCTCAAATCCAAAAATCACACTTAGAGAACTTTGCATACAACTTCTCCTTCTTCAAGATTTCCATCACTTCTCGCAAGTGTCTGCTATGTTCCTCTTGGCTTTTCGAGTAAATCAGAATGTCGTCTATGAACACTATTACAAACCCTATTCATCAAATCCATGAATGCTGCCGGAGCATTGGTTAGTCCAAACGACATAACCAAGAACTCGTAGTGTCCATATCTAGTTCTGAATGCAGTCTTCTCGATATCTTGCTCTCATACTTTTAGCTGACGATATCCTGACCTTAGATCGATCTTTGAGAAATAGCTCGAACCTTGCAATTGATCAAACATGTCATCAATCCTTGGCAACAAATATCTATTCTTTATTGATGCCTTGTTCAGCTCTCTGTAATCAATGCACATTCTCATACTTCCATCTTTCTTCTTCACGAATAACACCGGAGCTCCCCAGGGCGATGAACTAGGTGTAATGAAACCTTTGTCCAATAATTCCTGAAGTTGCATCATCAGCTCCTTCATCTCCGTTGGTGCTAATCGATAAGGTGCTTTTGCTATTGGCATGGTCCCTGGTAACAAGTCTATTCTGAACTCTACTTGTCTATCAGGTGGTAATCTAGGAAGATCTTCGGGAAATACTTTCGGATAATCACACACCACTGGAATACTCTGTATCACCTTCTTTTCCTTCTTAGCATCGATCACGAATGCTAAATATGATGTACATCCCTTGGTCAAACACTTCCTGGCTTTCATTAGGGAAATGATTCCAGAATTCACTCTGCGTTTGTCCCCATACACCATAAACGAATCTTTCCCAGGCGGGTTTACTTTAACTATCTTCTTCTTGCATAAAATTTCGGCATCATTGGCGCTAAGCTAATCCATTCCCAACACGATGTCGAAACCATTAAGTTCGATAGGCAATAATTCCTCGTGGAACTTATTCCCATTCAGATCAATTAAGATGTTTTTCATACGATGGCTAACAGCTACAAACTTTCCACTAACAACTTCGACTAATAAGGCATTATCTTGTCTAACAACAGGCAAAGCTAGTTTTCTACCAAATTCATGCGATATAAAGGAGTAGTTGGCTCCGGAATCAAATAAAATTTGGGCAGGCAACGCGTTTACGAGAAAGGTACCTGAAGCGACATCAGCTTCATCTTTAGTAGCTTCGAGTGTCATCTGGAATGCTCTCGCCTTTGGCTTTGGCGGAATGTTGGGTCTAGCTGCCTCCTTCTTCTTCGGGCAGTCCCATTGACAGGTGTCCCTCCTCACCACAACCATAGCAAACCTTCTTAGCGAGGGTGCATTCATTGGCATAGTGCCCTGGCTTTCCACACTTGTAGCATGTGGCCACTACCTCACATTTTCCATGATGCTTCTTCTTACATTTGTCGCACCATTTGGCTTCGCCTCCACCTCCCCTCGAGCCAGACTTCGAGAACTTGTTTTTCTTATTGGACCCTGAAGTTCCATCGGACTTCCTCTTTTCACCAAGTTCTATCCTTTCCAAACCCTTTTCCTTCTGCTGGGCCTCCACATTCTTAGCTGCACGAACAGCCGTTTTCGGAGTAGTTGCCATCTTGACTGTCGGACCAAAGTCGGCAGGTAGTCCATTAGCAAATCTCTCAATCTTGGAGAGTTCCGTTGGTACTAGGTACGGAAATAACTTCATTTTCTCAGTGAATGCAGTAGCATAGTCATCTATGCTCATCCTCCCCTTCTTCAAGTTTTGGAACTCATTGTTCAGATCAATAAGATCTATCTCTGAACAATACTGCACCCTTAGTTGTTCCAAGAACTCCTCCCATGACATTTTCAGGGCTTCCCCTCGTGGCATAGTATCTGCCAACAACTTCCACCAACTCAATACTCCAGTCTTCAGTTGTCTAACTGCAAAGACTGTCTTCTGTTTGTTGCTACAGTCGCAACTTTCAAATACCATCTCCATTTCAGAGATCCAATCCATTATGTCAACAGGCTTTGGGCTCCCAGAAAGACTTGGCGGCTTGGCGCCCAAGAAGTTCTTGTACATTCGCCCATCCTTGTTGTTTCTCCTTTCCGGATCATTCCTTCTTTCTCCTTGAGTCCCAACTTGACTCATAATGCGACTATTGTTCCCTTCCTCCGATTGCTCGGGAATCAATTCAGGTTCCTCAATAGGTATGATAGGTTCGTCCCTATTATCATGCAACATCTGTCGCATCTCATCCCTTTGTTCGGCTAACATAGCCCGAATCATGGCTTGCACCCCAGCCATTGTTATTGGTTCTGGTGCTGCTGCTACAACAGGTATTTGCTCAATTACTGGCGGTTGATTCCTGTTTTCATCCACGTTTCCAACGCCACTCCTTGTTCTCACCATTTTTGATCTACACACCGAATAAGGTGAAATTTAGATCTTCATTCACGATAGATTTCAAATCATCCTTATCACTCCGAAACGATTACATGCTAGTTCTAATATCGTATACATACGCTTAGAATCCTAAACACATAAACCTTCAGATCCGGTTGGCAACAAACCGTAGATCCGAACAACTAATATCATATATGGCAACATATAACATTTAGCACATAAAAGCATTTTAGGCAACTTTCCTAAAAATAAACTAGTGCTCGTGTCTAAAATCCAACAGAAACACATCTCAAAATTCCACTTAGCATTCTAAGTTTAAGTCTAGAAATCCTACAAATTCCTAGTTCGCTTAAACTAATGCTCTGATACCAACTGTGACATCCCCAAAATCACGGCCAGAAAAGACCGATTTCATTTATGCTTTTTAAAATAATTTTAGAGTAAATCCTTTTGATTTAAAAGTGTTGCGGAATTTGTTCCCAAAACAAAACATGATAAAATAATATTTATCGAAGCATTTCATCAAGAGATGCATTTTCATTATATAACCAAAACTCGGGATGTTATGTTCCGATACAGACCATAAAACATAAACGATAACATTACAAGTCATTCAACAAATATATACATATACAGACTTGTAAACAAAACAACTCGATGATTCATCCATCTTACGCCCTTGCGCCACTTTCTGTAATACAAATAAAACTGAGTGGGTCAGGCTTGGGAGCCTGGTGAGCATATAGGGTTTTCAACCCACAATAAATAAATTATATTTAATTTCACCAACCAATCACTATCCCGATTACCCATTCCAGTTATCCTCACTTTACGTCCCTAAAACAACATCTATCTCAAGGGACCTAATCTAGGATTTTCATCGGGACAGACATTACTGCATAGGGGTTTCCTCAACAATAGATATCCTAAAGGCAACCATGAGGGGGATAGAGTACACCGGTGAACACATCGTTCACAACACCTACAGGTTATGAACCTGCTAGCGTTCCACTGGACTGTCTAGAAAGAGTCCGTGGTCGTTATCCATACTTCGCTAAATAACTAGATCAACAACAACAACAACAAAAACATCGAGGCCTTTCATCTGTTTATTACACACCAGCTATCTACCCATGTTTTACCCAACATATTAGTAGATAAAAATATATATATTTTTACATAGTTTAAATCCTGTATAGCATGTTCAATCAATATATATAGTCCACATAACAGATGAGGCACACCCACATAACATGTATTTCATAGAAAGTAATTCAGATCTATGAGATAGGAAAGAGTGAATATACATTCACACACATAACAACAAAATTATACACATAACACGTATTTCGTATAAAATACTTCATAATTATGCGTTAGAAGAAAGTAACTACACACTCACCTGATCAGAAGATGACCGGACAGCACTACGGCTCGCAAAAGTAGTATTCTTCGGCAGATCTGGAAGATCTTCACAAAAACCGAACTCCTCGCGGGCAGAGCTTCGGCTCGGGAATCGCACTTCTCGGGATCTTCGGGATCTCGGGACTTGCTTCGGGGCTCGAGAATATTACCGGGGCTTCGGGGTACTTCTGGCACGCAAATCGAGGTAAAACGGGAGAGAGAAGAGAGAAAAATAGCAAAGGAGTCGGTTGCCTTCGGATCCTATTTTTAGAGGCTGGAACCTCGGAGTATGCGGCGCGTACGCCTCAGATCGTCATGGCTTACGTATCCGAAATACTCGAGTGCGAATGTCGACATACCTCGGCGTACGCGGGGGGTAGGCTAGTACGCGGGGCATACTTCGGATGAGTCCGATGACTCGTCTTCGGATAATACCGGGATTTAATAATTAAATTTAATTATTAATTATTTAATAAACTTCGAAAATTCATATCTTCTTCATAAGAACTCCGTTTCGACGTTCTTTATATCCACACGAAGGTGAGACTACGCTCTACAACTTTTGTTTAGACTCCGTCGGCTAATTTTAACTTTATTTTTATTATTTATTTTTTTAATAATCGGGACAGAAAAACTTCGTTATAAATTCATAACTTCTTCGTTTGATGTCCGTTCTCGCCTAACTTTTTATCGCTTCGATACCAACAACGAGATCTTCGATTATCGTTTAGATTGTTTCGGCTAAAAACTGCTCGATCTCAAATCGAGTATTTCAGGTTGCATACCGCTAAGCCGAAACTTCGATAAATCATAACTTCCTCATACGAAGTCCGATTTGGGCGTTCTATATATATTCGGAGACCTCGTTTCAACTACTACAACATTATCCGAAGATATCAAGTTTATTTTACACTTAAATTTTGATGCTTATTTTTATTTTTAATTAATCAAACCACATAATTAAGCAATTAAGCACAAAACACATAATACTCAAATAATACAATCTTATTATTTCAAAACGGGTTACAAAGGTTAACCTAGACTATTACATTGCTAAAAATGGCAAGCCCGGAAACACATGCGTTACAACCCAGAATATTGTAATTTATATAAACATAAACTGAAGTACAAAAGTACTATTAAAAACTATTCTAATCTTCCAACAGTATACTACCATACTGCTTATTTATCTTCTGCAATTGTTAAACATTGAGAGGGGTAGGCAGTGACGCTTAGTGAGTTCAATAAGATAGAATATAACGTTGTGCCATATATACACTTCAATATGGCAGAAGCAAGGAGGAACAAGGAACAACAAAGGCATTTGTGAATCATGCAAAAAGCTTTCCATATCAAACAATGAGGCATAAGATTTTTCATACTTGATATACAATCAATAAAACATCAGCACAATTGGAATAGAAAATACTCAGGAATATAATTTTGCTAGAATATTCAGGCTTTCAGCCTTATCTTAGCATATTGTTGAAGCCAAAGTGATGCCTATGTCATGCAATTCATGGTCTACGGTACAGACCAATACCCAAGTGAGGCCTATGTCATACACTTCGTGGTCATAGATATAGCCTTGCTATAAAATACCAGAAATAATAACACGAGATAATAACATCAAAAAGCACAAAACATTTATAACACATAACATACAATTGTTCCTATATATTGAACTCACCTTGAATTTACCGGGGGTTAAAATAGTAAATTGGGCAGCACTTCGGCTTTGAATATGACTTTCTATGTTTAAAACCAGGAGATTTATTGAAAACCGGGCCCTACGAGGGTTGGGCTTCAAAACCAAAAAGATAATTTATTGGGGCCTTCAGGCACTTCGGGGCGTGTTTCGGATGCTAAAATTGACACCGGGGCTTCGAGGGATGTCAAAAATATTAAGAATATTGATTTTTGGGTGAAAAATAGCAAAATCTCATTTTACCTGGGAAGGCTCATAGCCTCCCTTTTATAGGGTGTGAAGGTCGGACGAGATTGGAAAGATGGCAGCAACAAAAGCGAGGCACGTGGCAGCAGCGAGGGGCTCTGGGTGGCTTCGCATGCGAGGGGCCAGCGAGGCTCGGAAGGCGCTAAGTCATCGGCTCGGACGCAACACGCGTCGCACCTCGGACGCGGCACAACTTGGTGACGCAGCTGCTTCGGACGAGGTGACGTGGCCAATTCCGGACCATCCATGCGAGATTCGACCTTATCCATGCGAGATTCCTCGGAAATTGAGCCCCGAACTTCTAAAATCAATAACTTTAACCTACAGGCTCCTTTTTGACGTTCTTTATATGCACGCGTAGGCGAGAATATATTCTACAACTTTTGTTTAGACTTCGTTGGCTAATTTTGACTTTATTTTTAATATTATTTCTTTTAACAGACCGGGACAGGAAAATCCGTTAAAAATTCATAACTTCTTCATCCCACGTCCGTTTTCGTCAGACTTTTTACCGTTATACTACTATTGACAAGACCTTCAATTCTCATTTAGGTTGTGTCGGCTAAATATCGCTCGATCTTTATTTCAAATTTTTAGTTGTCTACTGCTATTCCGAAACTTAGAAAAATCATAAAATTCTCATACGAAGTCAAATTTTGGCGTTCTTTTTATCAATATTCTCGGTTTAGCAAATACTACGACTTTCATTTAGATCACCAAGGCTAAAAAGTAGTTTATCGAAAACTCACTTTTTACGTCATTCGGCGTCGTGCTGGTTTTGTCACGGATCTTCGATTGGTCATAACTTCTTCGTTATAACTCGGATTTAGATGAGGTTTTCGCCTAAATGTTTCTAACGAAATTATCTACAACTTTAAATAATAAAATTTTACTTATTTCAAATTTTATATTTTGTCTAAATTTCACTATATGGCATTTGATTGGAATCTCATAAGACTTCCAATACTTTCTAAATGATTTTAAGCATAGTTTTACTTTATTTCTAGTAAAAACCATCTGTGAAAATTCAACATTCAAATTTAGATAATATTTCATAATATTATTCACGTTTATAATTTAAAATACATGATAACTGAATGTGTATGTTACAAATACCTCCTCCTTTTGAGGATTTCGTCCCCGAAATCACAGCGATTAAAACAAATGGGGATATTTTGCTTTTATCTCATTCTTATTTTCCCAAGTATAATTTGGGCCTCGATGGTGTTTCCATTTGACAAGCACCAACTCTACTTCTTTATTACGTAATTCAGTCGTTCTTTCATTTACGATCTCGTCAGGCTCTTCTACGTATATTAATTTATTATCCAATTTCATCTCGGATAACAGAACCGTTTCATCATATATGCTCAATCATTTGCGTAGATAACTCACATGAAACACGTCATGAATACCTGCCAAATCTTCAGGCAATTCCAAGCGATACGCTTGTTTTCCAATTCTCTGGATGATTTTGAAAGATCAAACAAATTTTGGACTCAACTTCCCTTTCTTCCCAAATCTCATAAGGCCTTTCCATGGGGATACCTTCAGCATTACAAAATCACCCACTTGAAATTCTATGGGTCGCCTCCTCTTTTCTATATAGGACTTATGTCGATCCTGGGCCGTTTTCAATATTTCTCGTACGATTTGAATCTTGTCGTTGGTGACTTGAATCAATTCAGGGCCTCCAAGGATCTTCTATCCTACATCACGCCAACATAATGGCGTATGACATGTGCGATCATATAATGCTTCATATGGTGGCCTTTTGATTGAAGTGTGGTAACTGTTATTATACAAAAATTCAACAAGAGGTAAGTATTTATCCCAATTACCACCGAACTCCAAGACACATGCACGAAGCATATCTTCCACTGTTTGGATTGTTCTCTCTGTTTGACCATCTGTCTAAGGATGATAAGCAGTGTTGAGATCAACTCGAGATCCTAATTCACGTTGCATACTCACCCAAAAGTGAGAAGTGAAGCAAGTATCATGATCGGAAATGATCTTTAGTGGTACACCATGTCTCACAAAAATTTTGTCCAAGTATACTTGTGCGTATTTCTCCATTGGAGTCGTTTCATGCATGGTAAGAAAATGTGCACTCTTAGTCAGGTGGTCGAGGATTACCCAAATGTTGTCATGCTGTCTAGCAGTCTTCGGAAATTTGGTAACAAAATCCATGGGTAGTTCGTCCTGTGACAACCTGAACTTTCTATTAGGTACAACCCTTCACTTCAATAGAAGTCAGAACAGTTTCTGCAAACTTTCAAACTTTTTGGAATAAGTTTGAGTATGTTAGGATTAACCCTTTAGGAGATATCAGGAGAGAGGCTGCCCTAGGGTTTGTTGTGCAACAATAAAGTTCCAAAAACTTCAGGAGTTTGGAGTTTATGGCTCAAATGGTATTTGGACCGTAAACCCTAGTGGTATAAATATGGCACTTAGCCATTTTTCACACTTTTTCACCATTTCAAAGTTAGAACTCAAATCCTCTCAAGTAGCATCCGATTTTTCCTCCTAGATCTTCAACCTAGTAAGTGTTTCTAACCCTTTTAAGTTAGTATATCACTTAATTTAGTGTTTTAACACACTTACATTCGTAAAAATGTTCCAAAAGGTTAGATCTTCAAGAACACCAAGAACACACACTAGTGTTCTTGGCCTTTTTGGTACCATTTGAAGCCTCTATGTTGTATGTACTTCTATCCTAGAGTATCTTAAGGCTTCTTATACTTCCATATATCAAGAAAACACCCAAGAAAGTGAAGATCAAAGGTGTTTACGGTCCAAGATGTTCTTGGACCGTAAACCCTAAAAAGTGTGCCAAAGTGGCCCTAGTCCCTTCTCAAGCTTTGGAAACTAGTTTAGACCCCTTCCTTGATGTGTTTAGGACTTGAAAACGTCAAAAGACCTTATATCATATGTGTTTATGACCATAAACACATGGAATAGTGGTCCATGGGCCGTAAACTACATATAGGAGTGATTTGTTGCCACAAACACTTGCATATACCTATGCTTCAAGTAGAATTACTTCTAATGGCATGTAGAGCTTCAAGGCAACAAATGGTAAAAATAACATGAGTTTACGGCTGTAAACTCATGTGTTTACGACTAATTGGTTACATATATGTGTTAATATATGTTAATTAGGATCCTTGTATGTGCTCAAGTCTTCAGTTGACACTTAGCATCCTATTCAGTCAGTTCAGTCAAACCACTTGCTATAGGTGAGTTCATACCCCCTTAATCAATATTTTAAATGTTTTTAAATGCTTTTATGGGGGGATACAAGTTGAATCATGCTAGTTATTATATCAATCACGTGTGATTAATACGTAGCATACAAATGGATTTACTACTCTTTTAGCTGTTTTACCAAAAAGATTACTTGAAATGACTTTCCGAAACATTTTTACTCGTTTAAAACTCTTTGTTAAACCATCTTACATACTAAATGTTTCTTTTCAAACCATGTTACAATTGTGTTTCAAAACAAAGGTTTTCCTTATACTTTAAACTATTCTTATCAAACAAACTACCATCAAATCGTTTTACAAACTGACATCAAGTCATCGTTTCTTAGTTACTAAATGTTTCAATGGTTTTACAAAAATTCTTCTATACTTTTATATTGTCATTTGCACGCCTGTATACGTATAGGTATATAAGTAATGTTTAAAGGACTTAGGAAGGCTAGTTCACTTTATCTCCTTTTCCTCGATGGGATGTGGCTTTAGAGCATCGGTTATCCGTCCGAAGGTCATCTAAATATCAGTTATATATTATGTATACACATATAGACATAAAAGTTCTATCAGTCAATTCAATACCCTTGTGTAGCAAGGGTATACGTTCACGTTCATAAGTACAAGTCATATTACTAGTAAACTACAATAGGCGTAGTTTAGGAAGTTACAAATTCTATTACTAGAGCAATGAATCATACAATGAGTCAGTTCATATGTGAGTCAATACTTGCTAGATAGAGAGAGAACGTACATTACAGCTAGTACACACAGTACATTTCAATACTTGCTATATATAGAGAGAGAACACACATTACCGCTAGTACACGCAGCGCATTACAATATATACATGCTAGACAGAGGGAGAACATACAATACGGCTAGCACATTCATTACATATCCAGTTTTGCAATTATTTGAGCCATGTTCCGGGGTATGTCATTACCTACCATGGCTGTTCATGTATCCACAATCTCCTTAATCGGGAAGCGTGTGAGTTTGCGTATATATATGCTGGATTGATTATCCTACACCTTGTTGCTAGCTATAGTAAAACTTAATTGTATATGGGTGCCAAATGTCATTTTTCTTCCGACATCTTACATTGTCACGTACTAGAGTCGGTAGCAGGATATAGGCCGATCACATGTTACTTTAAATTAAAATTGGTTTAAGGTAGTTAGTACAACAGTAGTTACTTATTACAATACTACAATACTATAATATTTTCCCATTACATTTACTTCGTGAACATTCACACGATGCACGCTAATGTAAAAGCTATGCTTTTGGTTATTGATAGTCGGATTTGGGAAAATACACACTCTTACAAGAGACACACAGATACTAGATGCCTTGGTAGAAAGCTACTTTTAGTAGGAAACATAGGGTTTTCTAGGAGGTTCAAAACTTTTACATACTTACACTTCACATACGTACAAATACTTTCTTACAAATTCAGACACTAAAATACTTATGATCTCACCAGCTTTATAGCTGATACTCTCTTTCAAAATAACTTGTATCCTTAGGTCAACGGTACACAGGTACCGATGCAAGGTTTAGAGAAGATGGAGCTCGTTTAAGACTCATCTTTCATTTTGATTTATACTTTAATGTCTATTAAACATGTCAGAACACACTGGTATTAAAATTATATTATTAATGCAATGGATGATGTTGTTGCTTGTTTACTACTATTCATTGTAGTGATACTGTACATGATGTCCTCCACCCCAAAACGTTTCCGACGTTCCTGGTTTTGGGGTGTGACACTTCCCATTTCCACATAGGAACACTAAGACTTTCTGGAGTTCCGTAAGGCTTTTGGTGCTCTCTTTTGACTTGTAAGCATACTAAGCATTCCTGTACATATCTTCCAATGCTCTCTTTAATCCAGGCCACCAATAATCAGCTCTTACATCATAGTACATTTTACTTGTACCAGGATTTATTGACAACTTAGACTTATGAGCTTCATATAAAATCTTCTGTCTTAGTCCTCTAATCTTTGGAATCCATAGCCGATTCTTAAATACTTTTAATCCTCGTGGATCATCAAGTAAAACATCAGCATAATGTACCATCCCTTCCTTCTTCACATTTTCTAGATTTAAGGCCTCAACTTGCCACTTCTCTAGTTCATCTAGGATAGTGAACTTCACTGTAGTGTGGATAATAGTATAACACATACTATTATGATAAACCTTTCTGCTAAGTGCATCGGCAACAACATTGGCCTTTCCAGGATGGTACAAGATTTCATAGTCATAATCTTTGATCAGCTCCATGGCTCATTGCAGTCTCATATTCAGAGTTTGCTGACTGGATAAATACTTGAGACTCTTGTGGTCGGTAAACAATTGGCATTTTGTACCAAAAAGGTAATGCCTCCAAAGTTTTAAGGCTAATACCACGACATCGAGTTCGAAATCATGGGTGGGATAATTCTTTTCATAATCTTTCAGTTGTCTTGAGGCATAGGCTATCACTTTACCACGTTTCATCAACACACAACCGAGTCCCAACACAAAAGCATCACTATATACGGAGAAATCATTATCACCTTCTTGAAGCGATAAGATTGGAGCATGAGTCAAAAGATCTTTTAGGGTGATAAAGCTTTTTCTTAGGCTTAACTTCACTTCCTTCCATGTAAGACTCGTGAGAGGTACGGATATACGAGAGAAGTCTTTAATGAATCTCCGGTAATAACCCGAGAGACCTAAGAAACTGCAAATTTCAGAAGCATTACGAGGCGGTTCCCAATTTTAAATGGCTTCGATTTTGGTAGGATCTATGGATACACCGTCACCAGAAATCACATGACCGAGAAATTGAACATGGCGAAGCCAAAATTCACATTTCGATAATTTAGCATATAGTTTCTCATTTTGAAGAAGTTCTATGATTTCAAAAATATGAATGGCATGATCAGATTCAGACTTGGAATAAATTCGAATATCGTCAATGAATACGATAACAGACTTATCGAGCATTGGGAGGCATACTCGATTCATCATATCCATGAATACAGCAGGAGCATTTGTCAAGCCGAATGACATGACAAGGAATTCAAAATGCCCATATCGAGTACGAAAAGCAGTCTTCGGTACATCCTACTCTTGTACTTTCTACTGATGATAGTCAGATCTTAAATCAATCTTTGACAAATAGCTAACACCCTGAAGTTGATCAAATAAATCATCAATTCGAGGTAGTGGGTACTTGTTCTTGATAGTCACCTTATTCAGCTCATGGTAATCAATGCACATCCGTATCGATCTGTTGGATATAGTGTCTAAGTCCATAACTTTATTTGGTATGTACTTGACCCAACCCTGCATTTTCCATTTGGGTTGCATGGCGTTGCAATACTTGGATAGACTAAATGAGAGAAAGGAAACTTGTGATTATTAAAATATTATAAGTTCTAATAAATTAATAATAGTATTATTTAATTAGTGTTGATCAAGTATTAATTTAGAATTAATTTGGTGATCAAAAGGAGACTAATTAAATATATAGAGTTGATTATGACAATCTTCTAATCTTTTATGGTGGATTTATGATCCATGGTTTATGGAGTTGGGTTATAACCATTTCGAGCTCCATGGATAGTTCATGGGAGTTACAAACCCATGGATCATTAGAAATGAAGAGTCACGACAATTAAGGGTATTCATGTGAAAACCCTAATTGTGACAACACTATAAAAGGAGCCCAATAGCTAGCAAAATTGGATTACGAGTGAGTTCCAAGAGGGCATAACCGATTTTCAATGCAAGTGTATTCTCTCAAGTTATTCCATGTCTTGTAGTGTTCTGTGAAGCATTTTAGGCACAACAATTGGGGTGCTAGACTCACAAAGTCTTAAAGGAATCCAAGCAACAACAAAGGTACGTACTTCTACTAGTTTTATATTACATGTTCCCCATGCCATGCTAGTTACGAAGTAAACCTTGGAAAAATCAAATTTGCATGTGTATTAGAGAAAAAATAGATCCAAGGTTTCTAGGGTTGCATGTACACCATAGGAGTGTTAGAATGCTCAAAACCTATCAGTGGTATCAGAGCGTAGGATTGTTTTCTGTATATTTGATGCAAGGGGAGAACTCGACGAGTCTAAGACAAAATTCATCCTACTCGTCGATTAGGATCATGCACTCGAAGAGTAGGTGCGTGCTGGGCAGTTTTCTGAGTTTTGTTGCTGGAAATGGGCTAGAATCATTATACAAAACTGTTCTGGACTTGTAAAATCTGTTTTTTAAGTGGTAATGATTATGTTAACCCATTTCAAATGACTATTATCAATTTTCAAGTTTTATATGTGTTAATATGATTTCTAGAAATTGTTTGATATGAATATTTGTTCTTATGAGTTTTAGAAGATCATAGGAATTGTGTGTAACCTACATGCTTGTTTAATTCATGATCTTAATGCTAATGATGGTGTCCATAACTTGTCCTCAAGTTATGGATAACCAAAGGTCACTTATTTAAAAGTTGTCATTAAAGAATAGGAGGTTTCATAAAATGAAGAGTCTTTAACTTTATAGACCATTAAAACTCATAACTTACAAATTGAAGAGTCTTGAAATAGTTTCAAAACTTGCCCTCAAGTTTTGGAATTTGTAAATTCATACACATTAATAATTTAGTTCCAAATTAAACCTTAGTTTTTAAAGGTTTAAAAAATACAACACTTATACTATTATTATAATCTTATTTATATAGATATGTATAAGAATAAGTCAATCTTACCACAAGTAGGCCTTATTCACAAAGCCGGTCTATAAGGGGGGTATAAGGTTGTTGCCTATAAAATGGCAGCTTAATGGGTGTCCACTCTCACCCACCGCTTCCTTGACTGGTGTAGGGTCGTTAGCCGAACGGGTACGATAAGACTTTAACTCTCATTAAAAGTATAATGAAATATAACGTAAGTATACATTATTAATTCCCAATCTTAGTTACTTTAGGAAAATGTGAAATAGGTGCTAGCCCATAAAACTACACTTTGTACCTTACCAAGTCGTTAGTGGAGCGTGTGTGGTTAACCGGCACGCTAACAAGGACTAGTAAGTGTGGAAAAAGGGTAACTTGACTTTATTATAGATCGGTGGAGCTTGTGTGGTTAACCGGCACATCGATTAGGTAATATAGTTAAGGATACCAAGTCAATTTGTATGGTTATTCACACCTTGTTTGTGATCCTCGATATCCTAGTCACAAACTTAAGAGGGCACTATCGAGATTCAAACATGCCATTGAAAAGTTCAATGTATCTCAGAAAGATCTAGGAGTTTCAAATCCAATAAAACCTAATAATAAAATATTTCGTTCTTATGGTGGAAATTGGTAAATCGTCATTTACCTACCTTCAAATATTTTATAGTATGGATTACGGCATCCCTCTTCCAACTATAAATAGTTTGTTGGATCCTAGCCTTAATATTTCATTTGGGTGACTTATTAAGGATTCTTCATCTAATAAAACTTATTCTTCTTCATTTCAGATGTCTTCCAACACTACTACTGGCTCAAACCCTATAGGCTCTTTTTCCCTCATGAACTTGTGTAGGAAAGTCACTTTTGATGGATCTAACTTAAATGAATGGATTAGAAACATCAGGATGATTAGCCGCTATGAGAACTAGGAAGAGGTCCTTCATAAAGAGCTTAGGGTTATCAATGAGTCCACTGCTACTCCTGAGGAGCTTGCGGAGTACACTGCACATGAGAGGGTGTCACACCCCAAAACCGGAACGGCGGAAACGTTCTGGGGTGGATGACGTCATGTCAAGTATCACAACACATGCGTTATAGTAATCAAAGTACAACAAAACATTGTATTAATAGAAATAGTTTTACAAGGTTACATTACCATACATCGAAGTAATACAAGTAAATATAAGTAAGTACGGCATGGCACTAAGCTATCTTCATCAACTGCTCCAGGGATGTACCTGTCTAATTTCTGACCTGAGAATACAAGTTATTTGAAAAGCGAGTATCAGCATTTTTACAAATGCTAGTGAGTTCATAAGCATGTAGTGACGTTTTCATTCAAATAACTTTAATAAAAGTAGTAGTTTAAGAGATTTCAGTGTATTAGAGTCCTTTCCAGAAAATCCAATATTTTCTTTAATAAAAGCAGCCTTCTACCAAGACTGGTCAGTGTTGTGTGGTAAAAAGTAGTTTTCCCTAAGTTTCTATCATTAAAAAAATAATGAACTTGATTATTGAGGAAAGCAAACAACATCAGGGAATATCATATGCGTCGGCAGTGAGGACTGCTGACTAAGGAAAGGAACCATAGACTCCAGAAAAGTATCGAACGAACGACACACCTGGTTCAGTCTAACAAGTGGAGACACAAACCCCAAAAGGTACCAAATGAAGGGTACAACTAGTAAGGTCTAAAACAGTGAACACAGTGAATACAGTGAATACAGTGAATCCTATGAATACAATGGATATAGACCCCAGACAGCATCACATGAAAGATATGTCTTGTAAGGTCATAATAGAGGAGACAGACCCCAGACAGTATCAAATGAAAGATACGTCTTGTATGGTCAAAACAGAGGAGGCAGACCCCAGACAGTATCAAATGAAAGATACGTCTTGTAAGGTCCAAAACAGTGTGACTCTGAAAATGAGTTACCAGCATATAGTGTAAATTGCTGGCGAAATACCGTTACCTTAAAGCCATGAATTATAAGGTAACCCAGGATACTCGTAACCATACTGACTAGAGTACCAGACGCCCTACAAGCGTCTAAAATGTGACATTTGTCACCCGTTGGCTTGGTAGGCCGGGACTGTAGCTAGCAGTCTGGGTGCGGGGTTGTCAATCCCGTATAGATCAATATACACAATGTCCACTCTCCCTACAGCAGACTCTGGTTATGAACTAGACGACGGATGAGGCCGTGTCCTGAAGATGCATCCCAAATAGTGGGTAGAGACTTCCAACCAGTGAGTTTCTAATGTAAGTGTTGAACTAGAGGTAGAGACTCATAACTGAACTGACTGAAGTAACTCATATGTCTATGCTTGTGTTCATAGTATATAACTAATGAATCGAACGAACTTCGGATGGACATCCGATCCCACCAGACCACATCTCAACGAAGAAAAGGAAATAGGGCGGACAAGCCTTCCTAAGTCCTTCAATCATTATTTATATGCCTTTATACAAGCACAGACATACATCTAACTACGCTTGAGTGTGTATTAAGTGGAATAATATCGTGAAGTATAAGTGTACAGTGTGGAATAACCGACTGGTGAAGTATAAGTGTACAATGAAATATCCGAGTCGTGAAGTATAAGCGTACAGAGTGGGATAATCGAATCGTGGAGTATAAATGTACCAAGTATAAGCGTATCACGAAGTAGAGACGACAATAAGTGAAGTAAAAGTGTCTATCAAGTATAAGAGGCTACAAGTATAAGCGATTTAGAGGCAAAAATCCGATATAAGCGTATCGCGAAGTGAAAGCGTTATCGAGTAGGAGTTTAATATAAGTAAAAGTGAAGCAGCAGTAACAAGCAAGTAAAAGTATACGTCGTGAAAGTGAATTTTGATGAAAAACCTTTATACTCGGGAAAATCATAATTTGTACTCTTTTGTAAAAACATGTTTGAAAGCCTTTGGAAAATCCTTCATAAACTAGTTTAGAATGAATTTAGATAAAACAGTACAAGTAAGAGTTTTGAACTAAATGAAGATCTTTTAGAAAAACCATTATAGTGTCCTACTCGGTTAAACAGTGTATAGTGGTAAAATCTTGTGCATGCGGGTTATCAATCACATGTGATTGATATGATAACTGGCATGTTTAACTTGTATTCCCCCTATAAAACATGCAAAAACATTTAAAAGGTTCATTCAGGGGTATGAACTCACCTGGTGTAAGTAGGTCCGTCGAAAGTGATGTTTGGGCGTTCGGAGTCACGCAAGGATTCGAACACACCCAATGACCTATTTAACATATGATGACATATGTTCACATACAATTAGTATATTTAATACTAATTAAACACGTATACGCACTCAAAGGAGCGGAAAACACTTTGGTTAAGTGTTTGGGTGTCCCGGGTAGCGTTTTAGGGTATGTATGACCTAGGAATGGGATTTACTCTCTGAGAGTAAACCCTTAACACTTAGTTTATGGCCCAGGGACTACTCACCATGAGTTTACAGCCGTAAAATCATGGTGAGGGTATCTAGTGTGTTTTAAGGCTTCTACTTGTTCATGGAATTATTCTAGGTCCAATTCCAAAAGGCATGAGTGGGTTTAGGGTCTTTTAAGGGCACTATAATGGAGTTTATGGCCTAGGGACAACTCCTAAGGGAGTTGACGGCCATAAACTCTCATCCCTTAAGTTTTGTGAAGTTTCAAGCCCTTATATCACTTCTAGTAATTTATTCAAGGCTATAGGGGTGTTTGGGGTTCCAAAAGGGGTCTCCTTTAGAGTTTATGGTCCAAATGACCAACCTTTGAGAGTTTACGGCCGTAAGCTCTATGGCTTGGCTGTGAACTGTCATACACCCTCCATTCTTTGAGTTTAAGCCCTTGTTTCAATCCTAGTATTTTATGGTAAATGTCTAAGGCCATTTGGGGGACAAAAACCAACATTTTGACTTGGTTTGAGGAGTTTACGGCCTTGACACATTTCTGGGCCGTAAACTCCTTTTAATCCTCCAATTCTTAATGTTTAAGTGATCTAAACCCAAGAGGATAAGCCCCTAATTTATGTGTTAAGCCCTAGGGTGGTTTGGGAGTGTTTTGGAGGCATTTTGACATATTTTAGAGGTGTTTATGGACTTGGCATATGCCTGGGCCATAAAATCTCTTTTAGGCCTCAAAATGATTGTTTAAAATGTGCAAACACTCCTAGGCTAATTCCCCTATTTATTTCCAAGCTTTTAGGGACTTTCGGGGGTCATTTTGGCCTCTTTTTTGGTGTTTACGGCCTAAGGAGGAGCTTAGGCTGTAAACTCCTTTTCAAAAGCTTCTAGGTTTGATTTCTAAGCTATAAAATTGAATCAATATGTTTAGAATATGCTAGGGTAAGCGGACTTACAATTTGGAAGCGTTTGGTTGCGGATCCGGGGCAAAAACAGGTCTAGAGAGAGTATAGAGAGAGAGGGTGGAAAAGCTCCAAATGGAGTCCACTCACCCTTATATAGGGTTTTGAGTCGGGGCTCAGTGGAATTCTACCCAATACTGCCGTTAAACGGGGCTTTTGGTCGCACCCGATTTAGTGGTCGTAACAATAAAACTTAACATTTTCCAAATCAATGGAAATGGGTGTTATGTGTTTTTATTTCTTTTTAGCACGACTTAATGACATATTAAATGTAAACAAATGGAATCTTTATTAAATTGACGACCTCTAATTAACGAAACTTTTATAAACTGGGATATTCCGTTAACGGTAACGGGGAAATGTAACGGAACAACTTGGGTTGTCACATCATCCCCCGTTAGAGGGAATTTCGTCCCGAAATTCTGGTCTAGGCAAGGAAGTAGGTATGAATGGCCAAATAGAGGTAAGAGGGTACTTCCTACACGGTTGTCCTCGCATTCCCAAGTGATCTCTAGTCTGTGTTTGTCATTCCGACAGACCTTCACGTACGGGATGCGGATTCCATCTAGTGTAGCTAGTGTGTTCCAACTGTTGAATCTACAAGGTTTGGTTTCTCAATGGTTTCTATCAAGATGAGTGAGGCACGAAGAGCGATGTCGGATAATTGTATATCAAGTCTAAGAAGTGGATCGATCGGGTGTGAATCTTATGGCATATCCTAAAGTAGTAGTGGTCTAACGAAGGTTGGACCAAATCTCTGCGAGGATTCTCGGATGGTCCTAGGCTCTCGGAAGGGTAGAGCCTTTCAGTACATAGAACATAGTGTACTTCTATGGCAAGATCATCACTGGCGCGATCTCCATTTCGAAGTTCCTAATGTTCTCTTCCGTACTGGTAGCGTAGTCCTTCAGGTTGGTTCTTAGAAAGCTCAGGTGGTCTTTGGCCTCGCGTTTCCTGTCAACTGGCTGATAGAGACTTTCTAGATCGTCGAGTGGGTTGTGTATCTACGGTTATCTGTTTGTTGTAGAGTGTCTATCTCAAGCCTGTGAAAATGAACCTACATTAACAAATCTTGTGATACGGAAACCCTCAGGGTCGGGGAGACGGGATTTCACCAGACGAGTGTTGGACTATCTCGGGAGGTCGTTCAACTATTTCTGCGTGGGATAGTATTAATGGAACACCTAGTAGCCCATTGAATCTCTAAGACGTTGGTTTATTCTAGTGCGAAAAGCGCATGCTCTTGCATAACCCCTCTACTAACACCAAGGATGGTGTCAAGTCTATAACCTCTTCAGGATCTGGGTCATGAGGCTGAATGCAACTACGTTCGCACTTTGATCAAGTATTCCTGGCTGCGGAGGTTATCCTGTGGTCCTCGGCATTCTAGTGTTCACTTCGGAGAATGAAGTCTATCGTCTATAGGGCGACGACGATTTCCTCCATGCGAGAGGGTGGAGGATCATAGGCATTGTTTGTCTATAACAGGGTGGACGAAGTGCCTGAATAGTGCGAGCACCTACATCAACTACTCTTCTGAAGGTTCTGAATTTCCTCGGTCTAGGTCAATTCTGGTGAGTATAGGGTCTCATCACTCGGAACCTTACTAGCTTAACCCGCAGTGATTTTCTTGACTCCGACTCCTATGTTATGGAATAGGATGAAAGTGTCTTGCGAAGAGGTCCGTGGTAGAGCTCGTGTTTGGCTTAACCACTAGTACTTGGTGTATGCAAGCAGTATACAATCGATGTCGGCAGGATGTTCAGCTGTGCGACTCCACCCCAGACCCACAACCCAAAGAGGAACAGGGAATAGGGAGGAAACACACACCATAAATCTTTTTGATCTTAATTATATGCCACCCTTATGCATATACCTGGTTATAATGGTCAGTCTCACGAGTTCTATTCTCTGAGTACACGAACCGGATGTGCGAGGTGCGAAGGGTCTTTCTGGGGAATCTACGAAGTATGCTTCGGATGGTTGTCGTCTTTTGAAGTATCTACAATGTCGTTCACTTCGGTGTCCATCTAACTACGAGGGGTAGGTCACAACGCACGATACCCTCTCTTGGGTACTTCGGAAGGTTTGAGATAAGAGGGACGACTGACGGATCGCAATAGGTTTGATTATTTGTGTTAGGTTTAGGTTCGGAAAAACCTTTATTTGCCGACATGGCTATGGAGAAAGTTCTTTTTGCACAGCACTAAGGATGTACACATGGTTGCACGAAGTCAAACCATGATCAATAGAGTCGTCGAAGTTGGCACACTCCGACATGATATAAAGTGAAGATTGATAGAGTCATGTGCCAAACAGGCACACAAGTTCTAGGCATCTCGGGTTTCGTCCTATGTATCACTACCGCGGATACTTGGACTGATAGAGTCGACGCGAAACTATAGAGAGTCCTAAGTGTTTCCGAATAGAGTATCTTTTCATGAACGGATTCTCACGAGGCATTTCTATAATCGCCTCACATATACTATTCGTATATATTTAAGGTGGGGAGGACTGTTGACTGAGCGACCCCGCCCTAAATCCACAACCAAACGAGGAACAGGAAATAAGGCGGCATTCGCTCACTCTAGGTCCGTCCATCTTAATTATACATGGCCGTAACGTATATGTTTAGCCATTATAGTTTTACCTAATGAATTTTAAATTTTATAACAGTGCTGCGCCTTTCGCCTTACTGGGAAGAATTTACATTTGAATTAGTCTTTTATTGTTCTTAGTTTAGTTACCCGAGATCGAGAGACGTACCAAAATTTAACGAGTTCCTTGTTGCTTCTCCCTAAGCAGTAGTGTCAGGCTCCTTCTGTGTCTTTGTCTTTCCCTTCGGTTGGCAAACTGTACGGGTCGCCACATTGGTGGTTGATGTAATGAACTCAACCGGGGTTCTGTAGACGCGAGCAGTATGCCCCAACATGTGGCACCTAGCATAATAGAGCTCTCGGTAGACACCAGGATGATGGTAGCTGCACTTGCTGCAGTGGGGAAGGTCTCCTAGGTATGGTCTTCTTGAGGTCGGGAGGGAAGGATTGACAGGGGTATAGACTGCCTCAGCTCGTTTCCCTTCGGAAGGTCCTTGAGCCGAGGTACTTCCTTCCTCTATCTTGAGTTTTCTCTTTAGTGGGTTCAGTGGAGGTTCTTGGGTGGTTAAGTATGGAAGTGTTGGTTGCTGCTGTCCATTGCCAGGACTGGGAATCCCGGCAGGGCCCTTGCTAACATTGGCGGTGTTAGCATTCAGGTGAGCCATGACAGCTGCTACGGCTGCTAAGACTGCAGCTTGGAACGTAGCTTCATCGAATAGGAGCGCAAGTTTCTTGCTTGAGGATTGGTTACACTTCTTCGGTGGCATGGTTTTCCTACACGGAAAGGAATACAAGGTAATGATAGACGATGGTTAACCCTGGACATTTTTGTCCTAAATGTATTAGGCATGATATTTTTTTTTTCCGTGCCTCGGGTACTGGTTGTCTGAGTGTCGACCTACATCCCTATGATGTAGTCCTGGTAATCGAAGTGGGTGTATAAGTATCGGGAAAAGGCCATAAGATGCGAATCGTGCCTACTAAGTTACCTTTATACTGGAAAAGGTTTCATTCTACGGCCTGGAGAGATTTGAGAACAGTTCGGAACAAAACTGCGGATAGAGAGGCTCACCAGGGCAGATGGCTAAAATCTCCCAATACAGATGAGGGAATCTGCCCTAATCGTGTATCTGGCAACGGGAAACAACGATTTACCTAACACATAGCGTGAGTAGTGTAACCACTAACTCACTAAATTGTATTATTTTATGGGTGAATTAGCATGACGAACACGAGGAAAAGACACTTCCCGGGTTCCATGTACTGGCTCCCTCGGTCTGCCTCGTATCTTTGACTGGAATCGGCATTGGTTTCCTTCGGGTAGTTACCTAGGGTTCCCTCCTCGTATGGACATATTGAATCTCTGCTCTGCCTTGCTTCTGAATTCCAACTATGGGTGTCACCACTTCATGATGGATGACTGGAATCTCGGAAGTTTAGGCAAATCTCTCACCACTGTCCCTAAAAAGATATAGGCACTTGGTGAATTCAATAGTCTCAACCCCGTTCATTTATTTCCGAACTGGAAATCATCTCAATGAACTTCCTCGGGGTCGGAATCAACTCTTATGTCAAGCACTGAAGTGGGTAGGGTTTTCTACAGGGTTCGTGCGAGAATGGAAATGTCTAAAGAATCCTAAGGGATTATTAACATTTCACTAGATGATCCATATCGAGTCCTGCTACGATTACATAGGGTATACAAATCATATATAGCTTAGATCCGATAGGCCTTCGAATATGTGATACTACTCCAGAACCACATCCCAACGAGGAAGAGGAAATAGAGCGAAACCACACATTCTTAGCCTATGGGATCCTTATTATATATAACCTTAGGAGTATACCCTCTGTAGTTGTAGGTATATCAATAAGGATCTTTTTACTTATTCACGCAAGGTTGTTTATGCATCCTAAAATACCCCTATGGTATTTTAATTCTTGTTTGTTTCCTTATCTTCTGATTATCATTCTGGGATTAGTGTGAATCTTTTAGCGTTCTAAAATACTCCTATAGTATTTTAACTTTATGTTTGGCTCTAGAATTCCTAGTTGGTAAGTTTCAGACCTGTTGCACACCACTATCACTCCTAAGCACACGTTCATCGCATCTCGAATAAATGAAGTTGATCAGGTTACATTTATTCCAGCTTACAATTACATAACTGCCCAGGTTTGACGGTAATGCTCAACATTCGAAGACTTTTATACTTGTTCTTCTTGTGATACTTTTGTTCGAGTGTTTAGGTTTTGGATGTTATTATACTTTGGTAAAATATGGTTATATTTTAAAGTATAATTCTTGCTCAGAGTGTTTTATCCCATTGTGTTTATAGGTTGTATATCTTTTATGAATTGATATACTTAGCTCACTATAAACAATGCTCTAATACCAATCTGTCACACCCCAAAACCGGAACGGCGGAAACGTTATGGGGTGGATGACGTCATGTCAAGTATCACAACACATGCATTATAGTAATCAAAGTACAACAAAACATTGCATTAATAGAAATAGTTTTACAAGGTTACATTACCATACATCGAAGTAATACAAGTAAATATAAGTAAGTACAGCATGGCACTAAGCTATCTTCATCAACTTCTCCAGGGATGTACCTGTCTAATTTCTGACCTGAGAATACAAGTTATTTGAAAAGCGAGTATCAGCATTTTTACAAATGCTAGTGAGTTCATAAGCATTTAGTGACGTTTTCATTCAAATAACTTTAATAAAAGTAGCAGTTTAAGAGATTTCAGTGTATTAGAGTCCTTTCCAGAAAATCCAATATTTTCTTTAATAAAAGCAGCCTTCTACCAAGACTGGTCAGTGTTGTGTGGTAAAAAGTAGTTTTCCCTAAGTTGCTATCATTATCAAAATAATGAACTTGATTATTGAGGAAAGCAAACGACATCAGGGAATATCATATGCCTCGGCAGTGAGGACTGCTGACTAAGGCAAAGAACCATAGACTCCAGAAAAGTATCGAACGAACGACACACCTGGTTCAGTCTAAAAGCTGGAGACACAGACCCCAGAAGGTACCAAATGAAGGGTACAACTAGTAAGGTCTAAAACAGTGAACATAGTGAATACAGTGAATACTATGAATACAATGGATACAGACCCCAGACAACATCAAATGAAAGATACGTCTTGTAAGGTCAAAAAAGAGGAGACAGACCCCAGACAGTATCAAATGAAAGATACGTCTTGTAAGGTCAAAACAGTGTGACTATGAAAATGAGTTACCAGCATATAGTGTAAATTGCTGGCGAAATACCGTTACCTTAAAGCCATGAATTATAAGGTAACCCGAGATACTCGTAACCATACTGACTAGAGTACCAGACGCCCTACAAGCGTCTAAAATGTGACATTTGTCACCCGTTGGCTTGGTAGGCCGGGACTGTAGCTAGCAGTCTGGGTGCGGGGTTGTCAATCCCGTATAGATCAATACACACAATGTCCACTCTCCCTACAGCAGACTCTGGTTATGAACTAGACGACGGATGAGGCCGTGTCCTGAAGATGCATCCCAAATAGTGGGTAGAGACTTCCAACCAGTGAGTTTCTAATGTAAGTGTTGAACTAGAGGTAGAGACTCATAACTGAACTGACTGAAGTAACTCATATGTCTATGCTTGTGTTCATAGTATATAACTATGAATCGAACGAACTTCGGATGGACATCCGATCCCACCAGACCACATCTCAACGAAGAAAAGGAAATAGGGCGGACAAGCCTTCCTAAGTCCTTCAATCATTATTTATATGCCTTTATACAAGCACAGACATACATCTAACTACGCTTGAGTGTGTATTAAGTGGAATCATATCGTGAAGTATAAGTGAATAGTGTGGAATAACCAACTGGTGAAGTATAAGTGTACAGTGAAATATCCGAGTCGTGAAGTATAAGCTTACAGAGTGGGATAATCAAATCGTGGAGTATAAGTGTACCAAGTATAAGCGTATCACGAAGTAGAGACGACAATAAGTGAAGTAAAAGTGTCTATCAAGTATAAGAGGCTACAAGTATAAGCGATTTAGAGGCAAAAATCCGATATAAGCGTATCGCGAAGTGAAAGCGTTATCGAGTAGGAGTTTAATATATGTAAAAGTGAAGCAGCAGTAACAAGCAAGTAAAAGTATATGTCGTGAAAGTGAATTTTGATGAAAAACCTTTATACTCGGGAAAATCATAATTTGTATTCTTTTGTAAAAACATGTTTGAAAGCCTTTGGAAAATCCTTCATAAACCAGTTTAGAATGAATTTAGATAAAACAGTACAAGTAAGAGTTTTGAAGTAAATGAAGATCTTTTAGAAAAACCATTATAGTGTCCTACTCGGTTAAACAGTGTATAGTGGTAAAATCTTGTGCATGCGGGTTATCAATCACATGTGATTGATATGATATCTGGCATGTTTAACTTGTATTCCCCCCCTATAAGACATGTAAAAACATTTAAAAGGTTCATTCAGGGGTATGAACTCACCTGGTGTAATTAGGTTCGTCGAAAGTGCTGTTTGGGCGTTCGGAGTCACGCAAGGATTCGAACACACCCAATGACCTATTTAACATATGATGACATATGTTCACATACAATTAGTATATTTAATACTAATTAAACACGTATACGCACTCAAAGGAGCGGAAAACACTTTGGTTAAGTGTTTGGGTGTCCCGGGTAGCGTTTAAGGGTGTGTATTACCTAGGAATGGAGTTTACTCTCCGAGAGTAAACCCTTAACACTTAGTTTACGACCCATGGACTACTCACCATGAGTTTATGGCCATAAACTCATGGTTAGGGTATCTAGTGTGTTTTAAGGCTTCTACTTGTTCATGGAATTATTCTAGGTCCAATTCCAAAAGGCATGAGTGGGTTTAGGGTCTTTTAAAGGCACTATAATGGAGTTTATGGCCTAGGGACAACTCCTAAGGGAGTTTACGGCCGTAAACTCTCATCCCTTAAGTTTTGTGATGTTTCAAGCCCTTATATCACTTCTAGTAATTTATTCAAGGCTATAGGGGTGTTTGGGGTTCCAAAAGGGGTCTCCTTTAAACTTTATGGTCCAAATGACCAACCTTTGAGAGTTTACGGCCGTAAGCTCTATGGCTTGGCCGTGACCTCTCATACACCCTCCATTCTTTGAGTTTAAGCCCTTGTTTCAATCCTAGTATTTTATGTTAAATGTCTAAGGCCATTTGGGGGACAAAAACGAACATTTTGACTTGGTTTGGGGTGTTTACGGCCTTGACACATGTCTGGGCCTTAAACTCCTTTTAATCCTCCAATTCTTAATGTTTAAGTGATCTAAACCCAAGAGGATAAGCTCCTAATTTATGTGTTAAGCCCTAGGGTGGTTTGGGAGTGTTTTGGAGGCATTTTGACATATTTTAGAGGTGTTTATGGCCTTGGCATATGCATGGGCCATAAAATCTCTTTTAGGCCTCAAAATGATTGTTTTAAATGTGCAAACACTCCTAGGCTAATTCCCCTATTTATTTCCAAGCTTTTAGGGACTTTCGGGGGTCATTTTGGCCTCTTTTTTGGTGTTTACGGCCTAAGGAGGAGCTTAGGCTGTAAACTCCTTTTCAAAAGCTTCTAGGTTTGATTTCTAAGCTATAAAATTGAATCAATATGTTTAGAATATGCTAGGGTAAGCGGACTTACAATTTGGAAGCGTTTGGTTGCGGATCCGGGGCAAAAACGGGTCTAGAGAGAGTATAGAGAGAGAGGGTGGAAAAGCTCCAAATGGAGTCCACTCACCCTTATATAGGGTTTTGAGTCGGGGCTCAGTGGAATTCTACCCAATACTGCCGTTAAACGGGGCTTTTGGTCGCACCCGATTTAGTGGTCATAACAATAAAACTTAACATTTTCCAAATAAATGGAAATGGGTGTTATGTCTTTTTATTTCTTTTTAGCACGAATTAAGGGCATATTAAATGTAAACAAATGGAATGTTTATTAAATTGACGACCTCTATTTAATGGAAATTTTATAAACTGGGATATTCCGTTAACGGTAACGGGGAAATGTAATGGAACAACTTGGGTTGTCACAGAGGGATGCTACGCAAGTGTCCTGCATCATCTTGGCTACCATGACTCCTGAACTCCGGAAATCCTATGAAGATTTCTACCCCTATGAGATGCACCTGGATCTGATGGATAGGTACCATTAGAGTGCACGTCAAGAGAGGTATGAAATCATCTCCTCCATGATAACGGCCAGAATGAAGGATGGTGAACCCATCACCGGTCACTTGTATAAAATGGCAAGGTTCATGGACCGGTTATTGAAGCTGAATATAGACTTCCCTGAGGACTTGGCGATTGATATCATTCTCCATTCCTTACCTACTAGTTATGATCAGTTTCGTATGACTTATCATATGAAGAAGGAGGAAGTTACAATTAGCAAACTTCAAGGACTTTTAAGGACCGCTGAAAGTGGCCCTAAAGGTAAGTCAACTGTTACTTCTACTCCTACTCCTACAGCAGCCCCTGTACTTGCAATTGGGCAAGGAAAGGGTAAGAAGAGGAAAAACCCTTCGAAGGGTACCAAGGGTAAGCCCCTTGATGGTTCCTCTTCAAGTGGGACAAAGAAAGGTCCTATTACTCCTTCCTCAAACCCAAAGGAAGCACAATGCTTCTATTGCCAAGAAAAGGGGCACTGGAAGAGAAGCTACCCCAAATACTTGCAAGATGTAAAGGATGGGAAAGTTAAACCCACCCATGCAGGTATTTATACAATATTGTCTAATAACTCATCTAATGCTAATTCTTGGGTGCTTGATACAGGTTGTGGTATTCACATTTGTACTGATTTGCAGGGCCTAAGAAGAAGTGAGCAAGTGGAGCACGGGAAGATAAACATAGTCATGGGCAACAGGAATGCATCACCTGTCACCAAGATAGGAGTTTATTCTTTATTGCTTAATAATGGGTTAATGTTAGATTTGCATAAATGTTGTTACTCGCCTGGAATGGCGAGAAATATTATTTCCTTTCATGGCTTGTACAAACAAGGGTTTACATTTTCATTTGATAATGATAATGGTGCTAGTAATGTTTATTACAATGATGTATTTTATTTTAAAGCATTACCTTGTGATGGTGTATATGAAGCTATGAATGTTGTAGACAATCTAGGAAATAATGTGTTGTATATTGATTATTCAAATAGCTTGGATAAAGCATCCTTGTGGCATTGTCGTCTTGGACAAGTCAACAAGAAGTGCATAGGCTAACTCCAAAAGGCTGGAGTTTTGGAATCATTTGACCTAAAGTTGGATGATAGTTGCGAGTCTTGTTTACTTGGAAAAATGAAAAAGTCACCCTTCACTGGTACTTGTGAGAGGGGTGAGGGTTTATTAGACCTCATACACAGATGTTTGTGGACCCTTAAAATGAGCCACAAGGGATGCTAATCGTTATTATTTGACTTTTACTGATGATTATAGTAGATATGGATATGTCTATTTGATCAAGCATAAGTCAGAGACTTTCGAAAGGTTTAAAGAGTTTAAATAGGAATTCGAGAATCAATTGGGCAGGAACATTAAGATGCTTCGATCAGATCGTGGTGGTGAGTATCTTAGTACATAGTTCCTCGACTATCTCAAGGAATGTGGGATCATCTCACAATTGACACCTCCCAGGACACCACAGTTGAATGGTGTGCTGAGAGGCATAATCGAAACTTGTTGGATATGGTTCATTCCATGATGAGTCGAGCTTCGTTACCAATCTCATTCTGGGGGTATGCCTTAGAGACTGCCGCCCATATCCTTAATCAAGTCCCTACTTAAAAGGTTTCCAAAACACCTCACGAGATGTGGACTAGGAAAGTTCCCAATTTAGACCACATCAAGATTTGGGGTTGTGAAGCTTTCGTGAGGTGTGAGACTCATGATAAGCTGGAACCTCGAAGTGAGAGGTGTATTTTCATCTACTTCCCACAGAGATCCTTTGATTACCTCTTCTACAGACCCAGTGATAGTGTGGTTTTTGTAGCAAGAAGAGGAGTCTGTACCTCTGGGGCGTTCCACTAGAGTTAGGAACACACCTGAAGGTGATACATTTATTAGTGGCAGTACACTAATAGATTTGGATTGTCACACCCCAACACCGAGAACGGCGGAAACGTTCTGGGGCAGAGTACGTCATGTAATGTATCATAACATAGTAATAGTAAACAAGCAAACAACATCATCCATTGCATTAAATATATAATTTTAATACAAGAGTGTTCTGTACAGTTATAAACACCAAAAATAATGTAAATCAAAATAAAGAGATGAGTCCTGAATGCGCTCCATCTTCTCAAAAGCTGGTCTCGGTACCTGCCTACTGATGACCTGAGAATACAAGTTATTTTGAAAGAGAGTATCAACATTAAGCTGCTGAGTTCATAAGTATTTTAGTGTCGGTGTTTGTTATCAAAACGTTTGAACATGTCTCAAGTGTAAGTGTTGGGCTGAAGTTCTGTTTTGTATTGCGTCTTTTGGGCTCGTAGATTAGCCTTGTATTCTCCGGTTTGGGCCTGTCCAACTGAGAGCCTTTTATGTATTGTATATAAGTTATCGCTTGCATGCATATTAGGTTAAGATTCAAGATTTCTGTTTTAGCGCTCCAGAGTTTACAATATTGCTCTCTTGTAATCTTCCAATCCTTTACAGTTGATGTTCTTAATCGAGCTCTTCTAAGGATTTTATTTAATCATTCGACACGTTTGATTCAAGCTGTTTGTTCTTATTATTGCGTTCTGCCTTGTTATTTATATTGTGTTCTTGCAGTTTCATATTCATATACTTGTTCACGATCTAATCGATCTTTATAGATTAAAAGTTATTGTTTTAAATCTCATCAATTGGTATCAGAGCAGGAGGCTGTGTAATCGATACACTTCTTTTCTGTGAAAAAGATTTTCATTAGGGTTTTCCGCAATCATCGATATTTATTGAGCCATCATCTTAATTGACGTATCTTAGTATTTATTGTTTTGCCCTAATCTTCTTTATTACAAGTCTGATCTTTGAACAGGTTATTACGATCATTATGGACGCAACGCAATCAAACCCTATTAATATTTCCAACAGCATTGGTTCGACGACAAAGATTCCAATCTTATACACCCATGACTATGAAGTATGGGCACATCATTTTGAAGATTACGTGATTGGATCGGAGGACAATGGTTTTCTCATATGGGAAGCTATTATCAATGGACCATTTTCTCATTCCGCGACATCCAGAGTTATTAAGACGCAAAAAGAATACAACGATTTGCTCAAGGACGTGACGAATATTGCGCAGGATGAGAAAGATAAATTCCAGTGCAATATTAAGGCACTAAGGTTGATCAGATTCGCCCTTCAGTCCGACACATTCAGACTAGTCAGCTCATGCACTACGGCGAAGGAAGTGTGGGATAGACTTCGCGAACTGTATTCAACAGACGAAGATCTTGAACACTCCATCCAAACCTTGCTTCTATCTGAGTTTAGAGAATTCAGGCAAGGGGCCGAAGAAACCGTAACCCAGACGTTTGATCGCTTCAATCATCTTCTCAGCAAGATGATCAAACACGACATTGAAAGGAAGCTCATCGAACAAAAGGTTACTTTCTTGAACGGACTGAGATCGGAATGGAGAGCAGTAGTTTCCACAGTCAAAGCCCATGAACAGTTTAAATCATACTCTTTGGCGAAACTGGTGGGTATTCTAAAGTCACAAGAGAAGATTGTTGTTCAAGAGAAGAATGTTGTGTCCAGTCTTGGTTCGTTGGCCCTCCTATCTAAAAGTAAAGCCGTGATGGAGGATGAAGAGCTCAACTTGGAAGAATATGACCTCACAACTGAGGATTATGCCATGATGGTATCCAATCCTAAGAGGTTCATAAAGAAGAGATTCCCCAGCAACAAAAACCGAAACTGGCAGGGGAGTTATAGCTCTGAAAAGTCAAACAATGAACCGAAGGCTGAGGAGTCCAAGAAGGAACCGAAGGCAGATGGCGATTCCGGAGTAAGCTGTTTTTACTGTGGTGGCAAGAACCACTATGCTAAGGACTGTGTTCTTAAAAAGATGGCTGAAAAGGATGACGGAAAGGATGAGGAAGCCGTACTGCAGAAGAGGTTGGATGAGTTGAGGAAGAAAAAGTCTACCGCTAACCCTTCTATTAATGCTCTTATTGTGCAGGGTTCGGTTAATAATGATGAGTTCGGTAGCACCAAAGTTTGGTCTACTGACTCAGAAGACGAAGAAGTAAGGAAGCCTACTCATGGAAAGGCTTATATGGCTAAGGAGGAAAGCAGTGGTGGAAAATGCTTCATGGTGTCAAGCGCATCTCAAATGAGAGGATACAATACCGATGGAGGAAGCAATGGACCGAAAGTGCAGGAAGATATGTGCTTCACAGCCAAACCACTCAGCCAACAGTTCAATGAGCTTGATGAACTGATAAAGAAGGTACAATCTGTTTTTATTTCATCTAAAGTACCATCATCCTCATATGAGAAAGAACTAAAAAACGTTAACACAAGAATTTCTCATTTAGATAGTAGCTTAACTCAAACTAGAGTCACCAATTCTAACCTGACTGATCAATTAAGCAGGGTGGCGTCGAAGAGTGAGGAGCGGCGTATGTGGATTGAGTTAAAAGAGTCGGAATTAATTAAAGTTAAAGACAAAAACATTTATTTGCAGAGAGACAATTTGAAATTGTTAAAACAACGAAATGTTTTTTGTTTAATAGCTAAACGTTTATATTCCAATATTACTCAGCTGCACTTGGACTGTGAGATAGGCAAAAAGATCCACCGTATGATTTTACCATTCCTAGAATTTAAGGAGGATGAAATCGATGCCGAAGCTTACAATTGTGAGAGTGTGATTTCGTCTGATGATGTCAACCCAACTTATCAAATTGGACTGGACAAAATTGAGTCCTTCATTAAATCCAAAGACCATAAGGACATGCTCAAAAATCTTTTGGACGAAAATGATAGACTTAAACTGAGAACCGAAACCATACAAAAGTTTGACTCTCTAAATGCCAAAGTAAGCTCAAAAAATAAAATTGATGTTGAAAATGCATCTGAGCTTAACGAGGACGAAAATATGAGTGAAATTTCTGTAGAGGATACGGTTGACTGCTCAGAATTTGTGAAAAGCGAAACTCAAAACCACAAAAATCTTATTTCTGAAAATTCTGTGGAATTCGCTAGATTGTCCCAACAAAAGTCCCCGAAATTAGTAGAAAAGGCTGTTGTCTATCAAAAGGTCAGAACCACTCCGAATCAGGTATACAAAGTGACTGGAGTAACCGAACATCAGACAGCTGAACTCACGGCTATTGTTAACGAAGACAATGCTGATGGCTGTGATGAGTTCTTCTGGGAAGCTCCTATTGACAATGGAAACGAAACCGTTGGCCTATCTGAAAGAACCTCTTGGATGAAGAAAGGGAGATACATACCTGAACCCTTGAACAAGCCTGATAATTTCAGTGAACCAAGCACAAGTGGTACAAAAGACACTCCTCAAGAGGTTGATCATTCAGTAAAAGAAGACATTCCTTCAACGCCAACAGCTCGAAGTGAAACTTCATCAGATACTACTTCCACTTCCTCAGGGCAAACTGAGTCTTCGTCAAACATTCCCTCTGCACCCTCAGCTCAAAGAAAAACTCCTAAAGATCAAAAGGAACCAGCCAAGGTGACATCAAAAGCGAAAGCGAACGTTCATCATCAACCTAAACAGATGAGGGATAAAAAGATAGAAAGGAACCTAAGATACAGGAAAAACCTTTCTGAAAGGAAACAATTCTGGCACTCCCAGAATGCATACTATTCACACAAGGAGAAGAATCTGAAGTATGAAAATAATCCCGTAAGAAAGCATGATGATTCCAACAACCGAAAGTCAAGGTTCGGTTCGCAAGAAGATACCAACCAAAAGCCAAGGTTCGGTTCGCATGAAAATTCCAACCGAAAGCAAAGGTTCGGTTCTGAAAAGGATTTCAACCGAAACCAAAGGTTCGGTTCCAAGAACAACTCCAACCGAACTCAGAGGTTCGGTTCTGAAGTCAGAAGAGAACAAGACTTAAAGGTTAAACCCATCAACGATCAAAAGCAAAATGGTCACCTAGAGTCATCAGCAAGGAAGACACCTCCATCCCCATCCAAATTCTCTCGTTCTAACTCTTCTCGTCATTCTACTCCTACTCATTCATCTTCATCTTGCTCTAACGCTAATCCCACTTTTCCTCAAAAACCTCATTCATCAGCTGAACAGAAGGGAAAGCAAAAGGTCGATGAATCCAAGCCTGAGCCCAAAGGAAACCAACCTAATCTTAACAAAATAAAAGTTTTCACCATTAAAAAGAAAGATGAAACAACTTTAATTAAAAGAACATATCTTGTTGATATCTCTCTAACTATTCCTGTTCCCATGAAAACCTCACATGGACCCAAGAAACTTTGGGTTCCTAAATCTGCTTAATTTTTGCAGGTTATAAGTGACGAGCAGTTTGACGAAGAATGGTACATCGACAGTGGCTGCTCGCGTCACATGACAGGAAGGAAGGAGGAACTCAGGGAATACAGATCTCTTGCAAATGGTGGCAACGTTAAGTTTGGAAATAACTCTTACGGCACCATAAAGGGATATGGGATGATAACGAATGGTGATTTTACCATAAGAAAGGTGGCTTATGTGGAAGGACTTCAACACAACCTCATCAGTGTATCTCAGCTTGTTGGAGGTACAGGTCTCAAAGTTTCATTCGATGATGAAGGTTCTGAAATCATAGAGAAATCAACAAAGAAAGTGATTCTGAAGTCAGAGCGAAAGGGTGAAATGTTTCCGCTGAACATGAAACCCATCAAAGGAAACCCAGCAATTTGTCTGCTATCAAAAGCTCAATACGACGAAAGCTGGTTGTGGCACAGAAGACTCTCTCATCTCAATTTCAAAGATATCAACCGACTTGTCACTGGAGGTCATGTTAGGGGTCTTCCATTGCTCAAGTTCGACAGAGAACATTTGTGTGCTGCATGCGAAATGGGAAAGCAGAGTCGTCAAAGTCACCCATCTATAATCAACACAAAAGTTGTTGAACCACTCGAATTGCTTCATATCGATTTGTGTGGTCCTTCATCTGTAGAAAGCATCGGTGGTAGCAAGTATATTCTTGTTATCGTTGATGACTTTTCACGATTTACATGGGTGTTCTTTCTAAAGCTCAAATCTGAAGCGACTCAAAAGCTGAAAGTGTTTATCAAGCAAATTGAAGTCCAGCTCAAGAAGATCGTTCGGAACATCAGAAGCGACAATGGTCTCGAATTCAAGAACAAGGAGTTTGAAGAGTTTCTTGCAGAAAAGGGAATTAGTCATAATTTCTCAGCTCCCTACACACCACAGCAGAACGGAATAGTCGAAAGACGAAACCGATCTCTCTGTGAAGCTGCCTGAACTATGTTAAGTTTCGCTTCCTTACCTCTTTATTTTTGGGCTGACGCTATTTCTGCTGCTTGTTATACACAAAACAGGTCCTATCTCAACAAGCGATTCACGCTCACACCATATGAGATACTAAACAACAGGAAGCCCAATGTGAAATTTTTCCACGTTTTTGGCTCAAGGTGTTTCATCTTTAACTCTAAAGAACACCGCAACAAGTTTGATGTCAAAGCCGACGAGGGAATCTTTCTGGGTTACTCACTCACTTCAAAGGCGTACAGGGTCCTAAACAAACGATCAAGAAGGATTGAAGAAACATACTATGTGACCTTTGACGATAGCTATGTCAAGAAGCTACAGGCCATAGATGACACTGCCAGGGAAATCTTCCCTCAAACTGGTCAAGTCACAATCTCAATCGCCAATATGTACGAGAATTTTCTGGATCTCTTTGATGAACCGGAAAAAGCTTCTCTCTCAGAAGCAGGGGCAGCCGACAACAAAATAGATCATATGAAGAAGATTGTCGAAGATGCTGCAAGAAGAATGCATGAAGGAGAATCGCCTTCTGATGAATCTCCAACCAACAATGCTTCAGTCGAGGGGGAGCCAAATTCTCTTGTCGAGGGGGAGCCTAGCTCACAAGTTCAGGGGGAGCCAAGCTCTGCTACTTCAACCGAAGGTCCTTCATCAACCGAAGATGCACCTCCTCACGAAGATCCTTCAATGTCTGAAAATCCAGCACCACAAGAAACCCCTGAACCTCACGTCTGTCAAGACTCATCAATTGAGGGGGAGAATGATGATATGACGCTTGATTTTGATAGCCAATCCGAGCCTGAAGAGATGATCAACGCTGAACTAGATCCATCCTTTGATCCGAATTACCCTCCTCTTACAAAATGGACCAGAGATCATCCTATCTCTCAAGTAGTTGGTGATGTATCTGAAAAGGTTCTGACCCGATCTCAACTGAAGGCAAAACAGACATCCTTATTCTCAAAAGTTGAGTTTTGTATGTTTAACTCATTTGTATCAAAAGTCGAACCGAAGACAGTGAACACTGCCCTCGATCACTCTGATTGGGTTCAAGCTATGCAAGACGAACTAAACGAGTTTGAGAGGAACAAAGTCTGGCGCCTCATTCCAACTCCTCCGGATGCTTCAGTTGTTGGTCTCAAATGGGTTTTTAGAAACAAAATGGACAAGGAAGGTAATGTCATAAGAAACAAGGCTCGCCTGGTTGTCAAAGGATACTGTCAGGAGGAAGGGATAGATTACGAAGAGACGTTCGCTCCAGTAGCTAGGCTAGAATCGGTTAGAATTTTTCTGGCCTATGCTGCTCACAAAAACTTTGAGGTCTTCCAAATGGACGTTAAGTGTGCATTTCTCAATGGAGAACTTGAAGAAACGGTGTATGTAGAGCAACCTCCTGGGTTCGTGAACGAAAAGTATCCACATCATTGCTACATTCTGGATAAAGCTGTGTACGGCCTCAAACAAGCTCCGAGGGCCTGGTATGAAACGCTTACAAAATTTTTAAAGATGTCCAAATTCAAACAAGGCTCGGTTGACCCCACCTTCTTTCGCAAAAAGGAAGGTAACCACCTTATGATAGTTCAAATTTATGTCGATGACATCATCTTTGGCTCTACGAATCCCAGCTTAACAGCTGAATTCAGAAAGTTGATGGAGACTAAGTTTGAAATGAGCTCAATGGGTCCTATTAATTTTTTCCTTGGTTTAAATATAAGACAGGGACCCGAAGGCATCTTTATCAATCAGGAAGCTTACACGAAGACTCTCCTAGCAAAGTTTGGCATGATGGGAGACTCAAAAGTCAAAGTCCCTATGGCATTCGGCACCAAACTTACCCCTTCACTTGATAAACCGGCCGTCGACATCACGCTCTATCGTCAAATGATAGGCTCACTGATGTATCTAACTGCTAGCAAGCCTGATATCATGTTTTCTGTATGTTATTGTGCTCGATTTCAGGCTAACCCACGCGAACCTCACCTGCTGGCAGTGAAGAACATCCTACGCTATCTCAAGCGAACCGCCTCCTTGGGTCTATGGTATCCATCCAACTCTGGCTTCTTCGTTCAAGCCTATTCTGATGCCGACCTTGGAGGATGTGGACTCGACCGCAAAAGCACAACTGGTGGCTGTCAATTTCTTGATGGGAAGTTGGTCAGCTGGCAATCCAAGAAACAAACATGTGTGTCGCTGTCTACTGCTGAAGCGGAATACATTGCCGCTGCATCCTGCACATCACAAGTGATTTGGATCCAGAGTCAACTTCGAGACTATGGACTCAATATGAAGAAGATCCCTCTATATTGTGACTCTGAAAGTGCAATTAGGATCTGTCATAACCCGGTGCAACACTCTAAAACTAAACACATAGCACTGAGGTATCACTTCATCAAAGATCATGTGGAAGATGGAAATGTCGAAGTTCACTTCGTAAGAACCACTGATCAACTGGCTGACGTCTTCACCAAAGCTCTTCCAGAAGCCTCATTCAATAAAATTTTGCAAGGACTAGGTATGATGGAATCAGAATCAGTACCTCACACTACCTCTCAATCTCAAACGTAAGAAGCGAAACCAACCGAACGTTCGGGTTCGGTTCAACCATTTCACTCGCTCATTACTTCAAAGGTAGTTTTTCTATGTTGTATTTTCTTTATGTAAATTTTTTTTTATTGCATATCTAAACTCCTCGGTTTTTTAAAATTTTCAAGAACCGAAACCTCCAGAAGGTTCGGGTTCGGTTTTTCAAAATTTTCAAGAACCGAAATCAACCGAAGGTTCGGGTTCGGTTTTTCAAAATTTTCAAGAACCGAAACCAACTGAAGGTTCGGGTTCGGTTTTTCAAAATTTCCCTGAACCGAAATCAACCGAACGCTCGGGTTCGGTTTTTCAACTTTTTCCAACCGAAACCAACCGAACGCTCGGGTTCGGTTTTCCAATCTTTTTCCAGTTTTTTTTAATTGTGTTTTTTTTTACTCTTCTATAATTTTTTTTTATTATTTTTAATTTTTTTTTTTTCAAAAACTACAAAAATATTTTCTTTTATTATTCTTTGTGTGCTCATTTGTTTATGGGAATATATTCCATGCCTTACTTAATTGTCCCTAGAAGCATGCTGCTGTATGTGTCCCAAGCCTCATAAGATTTTGAATAAAAGCCTTCATGACCTGGTAAACACAAACCTTGTCTTCCCAATAAGGCTAACCTATTTATTCTAATCGTGAGCTACCTCACTCTATTCTCACACGAGTTCAGAGTCTCCTGCTTGGTCCTTTTGTTCGCAGCAGAGGTACTATGTCTTCTTCCACCGTCTCTATTACAATTCTCCATAACATTCGTTTCATCACTGTAACCCTTGAGACTCTCAGAAACTACCACTGAGGTTTATGGTTACACAACTTCTGTGTTTATGATCTTAGTTTCGTGCCACTACGAACTGAGTGAAACCCAAAATTCAACACCAACGAATTGACGGTGACCAATTAACTTGATCAAGTTTTCACCAATGAATTGACGAATGTACCTTCATGAAATCTCAATTTCTTTTCTTTTTGCGTGGTTCCAATGAAATTGTTACACACCATCACATTTCTTCCCAAGGGATCCAGTTTTAAATTTTTTAACTGAGATTTCATATTCATCCAAGCCACTACAGAATCAACTCAAACCTACTTGTTCAACAGACTACACTGGTCTCACAAGTACTTTGTTCACATTCGTTCTTATATCAAGAATTGAATTGATGAATCAAAGCGAAACCACCCTTAATTTGCCTTATTAAAAGAAGTCTTTCAACATTTATTAATGAATGTTTGATCGTAATTTAACGGGATTCCACACTAACACTTTGCGGTCTCTCTTGACCATGAAGGACGAGATTCGTGCCCGGGATCATCAGTTTTGTGTCATCATTGACATCACAGATTATCCTAAAAAGAGTTGCTTTATTTCTTTATTCTTTTTACACTCTTTGCACGAAAATCCTAGATTTTCAGAAATTCCGTTACTAATTATTTTACAGGCTGGAAAATTAATGGATGGTTCATAATGAAGCTGTGGTTACCAATAATCCACGTGGGCGTTTTATTCAAAAGACAGCAGATTAAAAAGGGGAAGAGACAAAAGATGCTGACGCGGCGGAAGTTCAAAGGATAGAAATTCAAACGACGGTAAAAGGTGGGCGCGTGAATTTGAAGAGGCCGCGCTTTTTCTGACACTATTGGACGCGTGTGCAGTATTGAAGCGTCATCCATCTGGCATTAATGGCGCGTGTGGAAATGGAAACGGTTCCTCTCTATGAACCGGCGCTTATTGGGCGGCGTGATCCTAGGAATCTGACACTCTCTCTCCTACGTGATCATCGCACGTCCCAACTGTCACCAATCAGTCACTCAAAAACCCTTCCATATTTCCATAAGAGATTTGAATCGATCTTTCTCTCTCCTATCCCCTACTATAAAAACCCATCCAGACCACCTTTTACCTCTTTACTGCCCCATAATTTCCAAAGCAAAAATACTTCCAAACTCTCTCCCGGTTATCTTCTTCTCCAACCTGCAACAATGGCTGAATCCTCTTCCGTCCATGCTACTTCTCAGATTCTTCCAATCCGTCCTCAGCAATGCCTCGTGATTGATCTGAACCCACTGGCCTATGATCCCTACATGTCGCCGGTCATCGAGTGTCTCAAATACTCCCAGCTTGCTCCAGCACTGTCACGGATTGAAACGGTGCCAATGGTGGCCCTATCTCAGGTCTACGCAACGGCTTATTACGACAAGGCCGTTGACAGAGTTTTTTTTGAAGTGGCGGAACACAAGACGTCGATTTCTCGTCCCCGCTTCTGCTCTATGCTTGGGTTTGCTGCTGACCCATCGCGTGTTCACCCGGAGACAATTCCGGTTGGTATGCTCTACAGCATGTTCTACAACATGGGCTACACGGAAGTTCTCACCTCCGTCGCCAGATTCAAGAAGTCATGCCTACCGCCCCAATGGAATGGGTTATTTACAGTTCTCTTCAAGGGACTGTCAGAACGAAGCTCAGGATCGGACGGGGCCAGTCGTCTTTTCCTGTCGATTATGTATGCGGTGTACAACGGGATCAATCTGGACTACGGATTTGTCCTTTGGCAACAACTGATTCAGAGCCTCTCTTCCGCTTCCCGACACTCCGAGGTGTCACTAGCCCGGTTCTGGATCTTGATCACAAGATGGGCTATGGACAAGTTCGATGTCCAAACTGCTGACGGTGCACCGATGTCTTCGATTGGTACGTTCCACACCACGAAGATCATCGTATCCGCTGCATCGAAATTCTCCTTCATTGGCTCTATCCCGGAGTCGATGTATGGTAGTGTGCCATCAGACAGCAGTATGATCAAGGCGATCAAGGAGTTAGGGCCATCTGGTCCGAGGGAACTGACACCGGACATGTTGAGATCGATCCATGATGCCGACAAACCGGTGGCCAGGGGAAAGAAGGCAGCCAAGGGGAAGAAACCATCCAAAGCCCCAAAACCTACTCCCAAGAAGCGCAAACAACCGAAGGCTGCCTCGTCACCACAACCGAAAAGGAGGAAGACCCAACAAAAGCGAAAGCTAATCCTTTCCTCCTCATCAAGTGAATCCGAAGTTGAGAGTTCGGACGCTGAGGGATCACAAGGCGATGTCTCTCCTCTACGAGGCAACACACCCCCTCGGTCCCCAACCCCGGAGATGGAACTTCACCAATCCCCAGTTCCTTCCCCTCCCCCCACAATACCTATTTCCATTCCCACCATAAACCCTACTATACCACCAACCTCATTCCCTATACCTCCACCCATATTCACCACCTCAACCGAAACACCACCTGTAACCGAAACCCCTCCCGTAACCGAACCTCCACAAACCGAAACCCATACACAACCACCACCCGAAACTAACCCCCCACCCACTCAACATGCACCAACCAAACCCATAACACCCCCAGCTTCCCCACCACCTCCATCTCCAGAAGACGCCTCCGATGGCGATGATCAATACCTCGGTGGTGACCATCTGAACTTTGATTCGGTCTACTATAGTCCGTTTCAAGTTCAAAGTGATGAGGAGGATGATGCTCCTGTAACAAAGACGCATCTCCGCGAGCTGAACGAGAAGGTTGATCAACTTCTCGCCTCCTCTTCTAATCAGCAGTCATCCTTATCTGAAGCGGCCCTTCAGAGAATAGTTGATGCCTTCTCTAGGGCTCAACATGACTCAGTAGCCTCTGCTACTGCTGCGATAGACGCCTCCACCCGAGCTTGTGAGGCGGCGACCGAAAAAGTCAATAAACTATTCCACGACGCTACAATCCTGCTGCAGTCTATGCAGGAAAGCGCCGACGCCACCAAAACAACACTGGAACCACTTGTAAATCAATTGGCCCAGTTTGTAAAGACGGAGTTATCCTCGTTCGCTACCCTCCGACAAAACCTTAGCGACGACAACTCGGCACTCCGTGCCTCCATTGAAGCCCGCTTGGCAAAGCTACAAGAGGATCTTGCGGCTGAAAATAAACTGATGGACGTCCTGGCGAGTAAGACTACTGCCCTCAAGGTCAAGAGCACCCAACTTTCCAACTCCGAACAACAATTGGAGGCTCTTCGATCCGAAAGGGAAATCATCAAGACGTGTGTTTCGGATGTCCACGCCGCTCTATCCAACATCCTGGAAGCACACGACCCCATCCTGAACCACTCGGTGAGGCGTACCCTCGCTGAGAAACTCTCTCCGGCCATGGCTCTCTTGAGTAAAATTCAAGGCCTACCCAGTTTCGTGTCCATTCCGAAACAAGGGGGAGATGAGAAGAAAGGATCGAAACCACCTCCTTCCTCAAAAGCAACTCACACAACCGAACCACCCCCAACTGGTCATGCCTCGGGTTCGGGTGTGAAGGACAAGGGAAAAAACATTGCAGAGGGAGGAGATGAAGATGAAGATGAAGATGAAGACAAGGAGACTATTGCGGACATGTTAAAGAGAAAGAACAGTCGCAATACTGATGACGATGTCAGTCGTGTGGCACGTGAAGCTGAAGAAGCCGAACGTAAACAAAAAGAAGCCAACTGTAACAACTCAAATTTTCAAACAAATTTTTCATTTTTAAAACATAATATTTTCCATTAAAAACAAGGCATAAATAGTTTAATTATTCGGTCAATACAATTATTCAAACTCCCAAGATCCTAAAACAATCTTCAGTGTGTATCGATCATGCCGGCGCCTTCCCACGGTCCTCGCTAGTACCTGAAATACATACATACACAACAACTGTAAGCATAAATGCTTAGTGAGTTCCCCAATATACACTTACACACATACGCCTTTCCAGGCCCTGACCTTCTGGTCCTCATTACAACGCCTTCCGGCCCATAACATAATCGCCTTCCGGCCCATAACATATTGCCTTCCGGCCCACATATCATACATAGCACATATAACACTTAACTTACCACATATAGCATACATATCACATAACATATTCGACCTTCCGGTCACACAGTCAAACCCTTCCGGGTACAGTATAGTGAGAAGACTCACCTCGTAAGTGCTGAAAGCTAGCAACTCCTGAAATCACTCGCGCACAAACCAACGAGCTACAACCCTCCTATAACATTACATAACTCATTAACACTCATATCAACTAAGTGTGACTAAACCTAAGAAGTCAGACTTAGGTCAACTCTGGTCAACGGTCAACGGTCAACTCGATTGGACTCGGCGAGTACCATGGCGACTCGGCGAGTCTAGTCGTCCTCACAGATTCCTGGATATTCCCTTTCTACTCGTCGAGTATACCTCTTGACTCGACGAGGTCCTCGCGGAAGAATCGCGGGGCCACCCCGACTCCACTCGCCGAGTCTGATGAACAACTCGGCGAGTCCCAGCACATCTTCAAGCTACTCGCCGAGTCTGAAGAACAACTCGGCGAGTCCATGCCATGCAGACGAGTAACTGCTTCCTGGGATAGGTCTCGTCCCGAAGTACACATGCATGGGACCTTCTGGACCTCTAAAGGTCCTAATACAAGACTATAATCGTGGGGTAACAAGGCATTTCTTCATCAAATCACTAAATGGGTTCTATAAACCCTAATTTCATAAATACATCAAAATAACATATTTGGTCCGAGTATTTACCTGGAAACGCACTCTCTGTGTTCCCCAAATCTCAGGACTCAATCCTCCTTGATATTCCTTTAGCCAAATCCCTCTTCTTCTTGCCTAACCAATTCTTCCAAGTTCCAAAGCTTTCTCCCTTGCTCTAGGCGTCCACAGCGATTAGGGTTCCTCTCAATTGACCAAAAGACTGAAAATGACGGCCTAAGAGGCGTTAAATACGATCCAAACTGAACGGTTAGGGTTTCTTCTGAACAGCGTCGACTCGCCGAGTCCATATCTGGACTCGTCGAGTCCAGTCGCGGACCCGCGACCAAGTCCGCGATCCTACTCGGCGAGTCTAGGCTCCAACTCGCCGAGTCCCCTCTTAAATCACCCCAAAAACATAATTTTAATAATACCTGGGATTCCGGGCTGTTACAATTCTCCCCCACTTGGATTAGACTTCGCCCTCGAAGTCTCATTCTGTAAATAGCTCCGGATGCTGCTCCCGCATTTCGCGCTCCGGTTCCCAAGTCATTTCTGATCCCTTACGGTGTTGCCATTGAACCAACACCAGAGGTACTTCCTTGTTCCTCAGAACCTTGATCTTCCGATCCCTGATAGCCACTGGTCTCTCCGCGTAATTCAGGCTCGCATCCACCTGAATATCCTCCAATGGAACCACTGCCGACTCATCGGCTATGCACTTCCTCAACTGCGACATATGAAAAGTGTCATGGATCTGACCCAACTCCGCTGGCAACTCCAACCGGTAGGCTACCCGACCTATCCTTGCAATCACACGAAATGGCCCAATATACCGGGGCCCCAACTTGCCTCTCTTCCTGAACCGAATCACTCCTTTCCAAGGAGAGACCTTCAGGAGAACGAAGTCGCCGACTTGAAATTCAAGCTCGGATCGGCGTCTGTCTGCATAACTCTTCTGTCGGCTCTGGGCAGTCAATAGTCTTTGCCTCACTTGTTGAATCTGCTCTGTCGTCTGGAGTATGATCTCCGTGCTGCCCATCACTCTCTGTCCCACCTCTCCCCAGCAAATGGGAGTCCGACACCTCCTACCATACAACAGCTCGAAAGGTGGCATACCAATGCTCGAATGATGGCTGTTGTTGTAGGAAAACTCTGCCAATGGTAAATACGCATCCCAACTACCCCCGAAGTCTAATACACACGCTCGGAGCATGTCCTCCAGTGTCTGAATTGTCCGCTCGCTCTGACCGTCTGTCTGGGGATGGTATGCGGTACTAAAATGCAATTTAGTACCCAGCTCCTCATGGAATTTCTTCCAGAATCTGGAAGTAAAGCGCACATCACGGTCTGACACAATCGAGATCGGCACCCCGTGCCGAGACACCACCTCTCTCACGTATATCTCTGCCAATTTCTCCGCCGAAGAACTCTCACTGATAGCAAGGAAGTGTGCGCTCTTTGTCAACCTATCCACGATCACCCAAATTGCGTCAACTCCCCTAGCAGTCCTTGGCAATTTGGTGATAAAATCCATAGTGATCTGTTCCCACTTCCACTCGGGGATCTCCAATGGCTGTAACTTGCCATGCGGTCTCTGGTGCTCAGCCTTAACCCTACGACAGGTCAAGCACCTCTCAACGAACCATGCCACGTCCCTCTTCATACAGGGCCACCAATATTCCTTCCTTAGATCCAAATACATCTTTGTAGCACCGGGATGGATCGAGAATTTGGATTTATGAGCCTCTTCCATCAACGTAATACGCGTACCGCCCACGAACGGCACCCAAATCCGACTCCGAAACGTCATAAGGCCTCGACCATCCTTGACAAACTCTGAGATTAACCCCACAACCCGCTCTTTCTTCTGCATTTCTGGTCGCACAGCCTCAGCCTGTGCCCTACGAATATCGTCCAATACAGGAGTCATCACGGTCAGTCTCAAGCACACATCTCGCAATGGAGTGCTCTCCGCCCTGCGGCTCAATGCATCGGCTACCACATTAGCCTTGCCTGGGTGGTACAGGATCTCACAATCATAATCCTTGACCACATCAAACCACCTCCTCTGACGCATATTTAGGTTGGGTTGATCCATCAAATACTTCAAACTCTTATGGTCCGTGTATATCGTACATCGAACCCCATACAAGTAGTGGCGCCAAATCTTGAGAGCGAACACTACTGCCCCCAGCTCTAAATCATGCGTGGGATATCTCGCCTCATGAGGCTTCAGCTGCCTCGATGCATAAGCTATCACATGACCCCTCTGCATCAACACTGCACCCAATCCCGAAATCGATGCGTCGCAATATACCACGAAATCTTCCATCCCTTCTGGGAGAGCTAATACCGGGGCTTCGCACAATCTCTGGCGAAGTGTCTCAAAGGAGGTCTGCTGCTCGGGCCCCCATGAGAACGTAACACCCTTCCGGGTCAATCTGGTGAGTGGCACTGCGATCTTGGAGAAATCCTTGATAAATCTCCGATAATACCCTGCCAACCCAAGGAAACTTCTGATCTCAGAGGGTGACTTCGGCACCTCCCAACTCATCACCGCCTCAACCTTGGCCGGATCGACCAATATCCCTTTCTGATTAACCACATGTCCTAGAAACTGGACCTCCCGCAACCAGAAGTCACATTTGGAGAACTTTGCATAAAGTTTCTCCGACCTCAATACCTCAAGGACCTCCCTCAAATGCTCCTCATGCTGCTCTTTCGATCTTGAATACACCAGAATGTCGTCGATAAATACGATCACCGACCGATCCAACATCGGCCTGCATACCCTGTTCATGAGATCCATGAACACAGCCGGGGCATTGGTGAGTCCAAAAGGCATCACCACAAACTCATAATGTCCATATCGCGTCCTAAACGCTGTCTTCTGGACGTCTTCATCCCGTACTCTCACCTGATGGTATCCTGACCTCAGATCGATCTTGGAAAACCAAGATGCTCCCTGCAACTGATCGAATAAATCATCGATCCTCGGCAACGGGTAACGGTTTTTGACCGTTAGCTTGTTCAACTCCCGGTAATCAATGCACATCCGGTGTGAACCATCCTTCTTTTTGACGAACAGAATAGGTGCTCCCCAAGGCGAGCTGCTCGGCCGAATGAATCCCTTTCCAAGCAACTCCTGGAGTTGCGAGGACAACTCTTGCATCTCTGGAGGTGCAAGACGATAGGGCACCTTGGCAATGGGCGCTGCCCCCGGAACCAGATCGATACTAAACTCTACTTGCCTCACAGGCGGTACTCCCGGCAACTCCTCGGGAAAGACATCTGAAAATTCGCGCACTACCGGAACTTCCTCAACTGACTTCGGTTTCTCGGAAACCTTCCGCGTATCCATCACATACGCCACAAAACCTTTACAGCCCTGCCGTAGACACTGCCTCGCCCTAGCGGCCGAACAAAAAGCTGATCCCGAACGGGTACCCTCGCCGTACACCGAAAGAACTCCCCCTCTAGGGTCTCGTATAGTCACCAACTGACGCTCACAGTCAATGACAGCGCCGAACCGGCTCAGCCAGTCCATGCCCACGATGACACAGACATCCCCCATCGCGATAGGAATCAGATCAATTGGGAATCCAATCCCGAAAATCTCTAGTACACATCCCCGAAGAACCTCCGTAGCACAAATCACCTTCTCGTCAGCTATAGAAACTCTCAAAGGTCGACTCAACGACTCACGACTAACGCCGATATGCTGACTAAAGGCCAAGGACACAAAGGACCTACTCGCACCCGAGTCAAATAACACTAAGGCAGGCACAGAGTTCACAAGGAAGGTACCTACGCGCATAATAATATAAGCATAACATATCGACATTAAATAAATACATGAATTACAACATACCTGCCACAACATCGGGCGCAGCGCGGACCTCCTCCGCAGTCAGCTGAAAGGCTCTCCCACGAGCCCTCGGGGCCTCGACCTTCACCGGTCGAGTCTCAGTAGTCCTGGCAACAGGTGCAGATCCCTGACGAAGCTGAGGGCACTCGGCCTTCCGATGGCCGGTCTGGTTGCAATGAAAGCAAACCATAAATCCCTTGGGACACTCCCTAGCAATGTGTCCCTCCTTGCCACACTTGTAGCAAGCACCGGCTCGACACGCCCCATCATGACCCTTACCGCACTTTACGCAAGTGCGGTTCTTCGAACCTCCCGTCCTCGAATCGGCGGACTTGATCCGCTTGGCTGCCGGCTGAGACTGAGCCGGTCGCCGGTCTGCCTGCTGAGACTCGGCCTCCTCCCTGGCCTGAGTCTCTAACTCGATCTCACGCTTCCTGGCATTCGCCTGAAGCTCAGTAAAAGTATGGTTAGTGGAGTTTGACACAAACTCCCGGATCTCCCTCCTCAGAACACCCAAGTACCGGCTCATCCGAGCCTGCTCTGTGGCCACTAGCTCGGGGCAAAACATCGCCCTCTCGTGGAACTTCCGCGTGATCGCCGCCACCGAATCAGTACCCTGCTTGAGGGTTAAGAACTCCTGAACCAATCGTTCCCGCTCCACCGGGGGAACGTACTCATCCCTGAACATGGTAGTGAACCCCTCCCATGTCACTGCCGCAGTCTCTGCTAAAGTGAAGTTCGCCGTCACGAACTTCCACCAGTCCTTAGCTCCCAGACGGAGCTGGTTCAAAGCGAACCGTACCCTCAGGTGCTCCGGGCATGAACAAGTGTAGAAGCACCCCTCTATATCTGCGATCCACCTCATCGCAGCAATCGGATCCTGCGTCCCATCGAACTCTGGTGGCTTCGTGTTGCTGAACTCTCGGAACAGCAATGAATCACCCCCCTGTGGCCTAGCAGCGGCCACAGCTGCGGTAGCTGCAGCGGTTGCAGCCTCAGTCAATGCGGCGTACCGCTCGTCGAACGTCTCCATAAGGGTGGTCTTGATAGACCCAAACATCTCCGGGATCTCAGCCCGGATCGCCGCCGCCACCTCCTCCTGAATCATCTGACGAATAGCCTCGTCACTCACACCACTCGTACTCGCCCCGTGCCGCGGTCTAACCATGATATCTCTGAAATACAACATAAAACTATCAGAGATTCTACCGAGTATAATCGTACTCGACACGCAACCCTACTCAGTCCCAGATATCCAGGGATTCTTACTTGGGCCTCCCACTGACCCGGTGTCCTCGGTAGTACGGGCCCAATACTACCGACCACACCGCATCAATGTTCATCCCAAGTCCTCCTCCCCAAACTCCAGATAGTGAGTACTCTACTTCTGATACGCTCTATCTACCCGCATACTAGCAAAGCATCACATATAGGAAACCTCCCTAGACTAAGGCATCACAAATCAGGCCACTCTAGTCCTATCATGAATACCTAGTCTTCTAGCATGCATAACAATTCATATCATATAATATTGTAAGGTATTTTGGGGATCTTTTACCGTTCGGGCGCTGACTGATCGTACACACTGCTTCTTTCTTGCTTACCACAAAACCATTTACAAAAGTTTATGCCTTTATTTGAAAAGTTTCCTCAAATCCTCGGTTTGAGTTCAGTTACCCCCGAAGGTGCACCCGAATCCCTCAAACCAAGGCTCTGATACCAATTGTAACAACTCAAATTTTCAAACAAATTTTTCATTTTTAAAACATAATATTTTCCATTAAAAACAAGGCATAAATAGTTTAATTATTCGGTCAATACAATTATTCAAACTCCCAAGATCCTAAAACAATCTTCAGTGTGTATCGATCATGCCGGCGCCTTCCCACGGTCCTCGCTAGTACCTGAAATACATACATACACAACAACTGTAAGCATAAATGCTTAGTGAGTTTCCCAATATACACTTACACACATACGCCTTTCCAGGCCCTGACCTTCTGGTCCTCATTACAACGCCTTCCGGCCCATAACATAATCGCCTTCCGGCCCATAACATATTGCCTTCCGGCCCACATATCATACATAGCACATATAACACTTAACTTACCACATATAGCATACATATCACATAACATATTCGACCTTCCGGTCACACAGTCAAACCCTTCCGGGTACAGTATAGTGAGAAGACTCACCTCGTAAGTGCTGAAAGCTAGCAACTCCTGAAATCACTCGCGCACAAACCAACGAGCTACAACCCTCCTATAACATTACATAACTCATTAACACTCATATCAACTAAGTGTGACTATCCCTAAGAAGTCAGACTTAGGTCAACTCTGGTCAACGGTCAACGGTCAACTCGACTGGACTCGGCGAGTACCATGGCGACTCGGCGAGTCTAGTCGTCCTCACAGATTCCTGGATATTCCCTTTCTACTCGTCGAGTATACCTCTTGACTCGACGAGGTCCTCGCGGAAGAATCGCGGGGCCACCCCGACTCCACTCGCCGAGTCTGATGAACAACTCGGCGAGTCCCAGCACATCTTCAAGCTACTCGCCGAGTCTGAAGAACAACTCGGCGAGTCCATGCCATGCAGACGAGTAACTGCTTCCTGGGATAGGTCTCGTCCCGAAGTACACATGCATGGGACCTTCTGGACCTCTAAAGGTCCTAATACAAGACTATAATCGTGGGGTAACAAGGCATTTCTTCATCAAATCACTAAATGGGTTCTATAAACCCTAATTTCATAAATACATCAAAATAACATATTTGGTCCGAGTATTTACCTGGAAACGCACTCTCTGTGTCCCCCAAATCTCAGGACTCAATCCTCCTTGATATTCCTTTAGCCAAATCCCTCTTCTTCTTGCCTAACCAATTCTTCCAAGTTCCAAAGCTTTCTCCCTTGCTCTAGGCGTCCACAGCGATTAGGGTTCCTCTCAATTGACCAAAAGACTGAAAATGACGGCCTAAGAGGCGTTAAATACGATCCAAACTGAACGGTTAGGGTTTCTGCTGAACAGCGTCGACTCGCCGAGTCCATATCTGGACTCGTCGAGTCCAGTCGCGGACCCGCGACCAAGTCCGCGATCCTACTCGGCGAGTCTAGGCTCCAACTCGCCGAGTCCCCTCTTAAATCACCCCAAAAACATAATTTTAATAATACCTGGGATTCCGGGCTGTTACACCAACGATCTCCTTGAGAGCCGAAAGCTGCTCTTCCCTGCCTGGACCAGGGATCGACTGATAAAAGAGGCCATAGAGACTCTGAGTATACTATGGCTCGAGCCGGTGATATCATTCGACTGTATCAACTCGGTCGATTCGCAATTTGATATGCCGCTGACTCGAAAGGCGTTCATCTTCCACGCCTTCTCCAACATTTACGAAGTCCCGCATCCGAACGATGAGCTTGACAGGGAGCTCATTGACTTTTATCTGGAGGCCGCTCGCCCTCAATTCCTTACATGGAGCGCTCAGAAGATTGTCAATGTTCGGGTGATGAAGCCATTTGCCGTGGGGAGATTCACAAACGTCAAGTTCAAGCTTATCCGAGGATCTGCAAGAACTACTCACATGATCTCTCTGGCGGATCTGCCCAATCTGAACCCTCATGATTGGATAGTCTTGTACAACATCTTGCTGACAAACGAAGCCGAATATAGTCCCATCTTGGACAATGTCAAAAGGATGCTGGCATGCTATATCATGGAGGTGGCCCTAATGGATCAGGAGGTTGCCACAGTGTTTAAGAAGAAACCGAAAGTCAAGCCTGTGGGATCGGCCAGTGATCTAAACACGATGAAAATGGGCAAGATAGATTCGAGGCGAAACTCTGTGATGTTCACCAGAGCCGAGGGACAGAAATGTCTGTTCGCGTTAGCTGACAAGCACCTCTATACCACTACCTGCTTGGAACACGTCCTATCTATCATCAAGCGGTGTAAGGACAATTCGGTTGATGACATCAAATATTTTGAAGATATGATCAATTGGTACATCCGGTTTAGACAGACCATCCTTTCCATAACCAAGTGTCTGTTTAGTACCGTGAAGAAGAAGGTACCAGCTTCAGCCGCCGGCCCAAGTAAGAAGTGATGGTCTCGCTCCAAATTGACGCAAAGGGGGAGATTGTTGGGCTGAAGTTCTGTTTTGTATTGCGTCTTTTGGGCTCGTAGATTAGCCTTGTATTCCCCGGTTTGGGCCTGTCCAACCGAGAGCCTTTTATGTATTGTATATAAGTTATCGCTTGCATGCATATTAGGTTAAGATTCAAGATTTCTGTTTTAGCGCTCCAGAGTTTACAATATTGCTCTCTTGTAATCTTCCAATCCTTTACAGTTGATGTTCTTAATCGAGCTCTTCTAAGGATTTTATTTAATCATTCGACACGTTTGATTCAAGCTGTTTGTTCTTATTATTGCGTTCTGCCTTGTTATTTATATTGTGTTCTTGCAGTTTCATATTCATATACTTGTTCACGATCTAATCGATCTTTATAGATTAAAAGTTATTGTTTTAAATCTCATCAGTAAGTTTGTAAAATGTATGTAAATGTTTGTAAGTGTTTGTAAAGGTTTGAATCTCTTAGAAAAACCTATATTTTCTATTAAAGTAGCCTTCTACCAAGGCTTAACTGTTTTGTATGTTCGTTTGCTGTAAAAGTGTGTAATTTCCCAAGTGTAACTATCATTAACAAAATATAGTTTGTACATTAATGTTTAAGTGAAGTAATCACTAAATGTATGTAATGGGTAGATTAATGTAGTACTGTAGTGTTGTATTATAAGAACTACTACTGTACTAACTACCTTAAACCAGATTTATATTAAGGTATTATGTGAATAAATGTACCATACTATTGACTGAGTAACAACGACAAATGTAGGTCGTAAAAAGGTATGACGTTTGGCACCCGCAGACCTGCAGGTCCGGCTGTAGCTAGCAGCAAGGTGTAGGATAGTCAATCCAGTATAGATCTATATTGAAACTCACGCTCTCCCTCCAAGAGACTCTGGTTACAACTCGGGCCATGACATTTAAGGCATGCTCCAATACAGTGGATCACATTTATGTAAGTGCATGTATGTATATGTAATGTATTGTTCCTGTTCTAGTATCGTTGTATATGTTTTCCTTCAAGTATAGTTGTATATGTTCTCCTTCTAGTATAGTTGTATATGTTGTCATAGTAATATCATGTATATGCTCTCGTAGTAATGTAATGTATATGTTTCTCATAGTACTAAGTACTGACTCATGAATGAACTGACTCATTGATCAAGCAAAAGTATAAGTGTAATCCTGTGTTACCCCAATGGTAACTTACTAATGGTGTAACTGATACGCATGAATATGGAAGTACTTTTATGTCTATATATGCACATATGATATATAATTAATATTGAAACGACCCTCGGATGGCTACCCGACATCCCACCAGACCACATCCAAATCGAGGAAAAGGAAATAGGGCGGATGGCCTTCCTAAGCCTTTTAAACATTTCTTATACATCTATGCATATATGGACATGAAATTTATAAGAAGTATAATAAAGTTTAAATAAAAGTATTTGAGAAGTAAAAGAGTTTGTAAAACATTTTAAAGTAAAACAGTTTGATAAACAGTTTGAAACAGTGATAAAATCATTGGTTTTATAGTTATTAATCACATGTGATTAATGTAATAACTATAAGTATTCAACTTGTATTCCCCCCCATAAAAGAATTTAAAACATTTAAAAGTATTTCAAAGGTTAATTAAAGGGGTATAAACTCACCTGTAGTGAGTGGTTCTGATGACAAAGTTGGATTAGTTGCTAGGTGTCAAGTAGTGACTTGAGTACACACGCGAATCCTATTTAGCATATAATGGCACATATATGGATATAATTAGTGTTATCAATAACTAATTGATGATTTTGGGACCACCTTAGGGACTAGTAAACACTTATAACGAAGTGTTACAATCATATATGATTGTATGAGGGTTTATAAGGCTATACAAGAGGGTGTATGGCCAAAATACACACTATATGTGTGTGTGCGGGCTAGTGTGTTGCCAGCACATGTGTGCGGCCCTGTGTGCGGCCATGTGTGCTGCCAGATGGTGTGTGCTGCCATGTGTGCGGCCAGATGGTGATCTTGGTGTTCTTGGTACCTTTTATGAAGATCTTCAAGGAGAATGGATGATACTTGAGAGGATTTCGTGTTCTATGCTTGAAGAAGTGAAGGAAGTGTTCAAAAATGATTTGAGTTTGGCATATATAGGTGCAGTGTGCGGTTGGAAAAGGTGTGAGCCCGCAAACAAGAGTGTGTGGCCGCACACTCAAGTGTGTGGCCGCACACTCCATGTGTTGGAGTTTTTGGCCCGGTTTTGATTCCTACACTTCGAGTTAACCCTTCTTAACACTCCTACCTTGATTATATCACATTTAGAACGCTTCATTAGACTCTAAAGGGTACTACTATATAGTAAAATAAGTCTAATATTGGAAAGATTTGAAGAGTGCATGCGAGAAGTTTTTCGGGTTGTCACATCATCCCCCCGTTAAGGGAATTTCGTCCCGAAATTTGAGTTTAAGTTACTAGATTATTACAAATAACTAAGTAAAAAGATGAGGATATTTCATTTTCATTTGATCCTCGCGTTCCCAAGTGAATTCCGGCCCGCGCTTGGCGTTCCAGCGAACCTTCACTATCGGGATACGGCTTTGCTTCGTCTGCTTGACCTCATGGTCCATGACTTCTACGAGTTCTTCAACGAAGTTGAGTCTCTTGTTGATTTCGATCTCGTCGAGTGGGATTACAAGAGTCTCGTAGGATAGACACTTTTTCAAATTGGAAACGTGGAATGTAGAATGTATGTTACGAAGTTCGTTCGGTAGATTGAGTTTGTAAGCCACTGGGCCGATTCTTGCGAGAATCTCAAAAGGCCCAATGTACCTTGGATTTAGCTTTCCACGCTTTCCGAAGTGTATCAAGCCCTTCCAAGGTGAGACCTTCAATAAAACGCGGTCCCCCACCTGGAATTCAAACGATTTTCTACATTTATCGGCGTAGCTTTTCTGTCGGTCTCTAGAGGCTTTCAATCGTTCGTGGATCTGAGCGATCTTCTCCGTCGTTTCCCGAATGATTTTTGGGCCTATGAGAGTACTGTCAGAAGTTTGGCCCTTAGCCAATTGGGTGTCACCCACTTCATCCGAACACAGAGGGGATCTGCACTTCCGGCCGTAAAGGGCTTCAAATGGGGCAGCCTTGATGCTCGTGTGATAGCTGTTATTGTAGGAAAACTTGACAAGGGGTAAATGAGTATCCCATGCCTTTCCAAAGTTGATCACATAGGCTCTCAACATATCTTCCAGTTTTTGGATGGTCCTCTCACTTTGTCCGTCGGTCTGAGGATGGTAGGTTGTGCTCATGTCTAGCCTTGTTCCTAGGGAATGTTGAGGTGAACCTACTATCTCTATCGGAGATAATGGATATAGGAACACCATGTAGTCGCACGATTTCCCTAATGTATGTTCTCGTAAGTTTCTCCATCTTATCAGTTTCCTTGATAGGTAGGAAGTGTGCAGACTTGCTCAATCTATCGACAATGACCCATATGGTATCAATTCCACCCGTTGTCTTGGGAAACTTGGTTATGAAATCCATAGTGATCCGCTCCCACTTCCATTCTGGGATCCCTGGTTGCTGCAGTAAACCAGAGGGTTTCTGGTATTCGACCTTGACCTTTGCACAAGTAAGGCATTTACTTACGAAGGTAGCAATCTCTGCTTTCATATTAGGCCACCAGTATAGGTTTTTAAGATCCAGATACATCTTATCTGAACCAGGGTGGACGGAATACCGCGTGTTGTGCGCCTCGGTCATGACCAAGTCTCGGAAACCACCGTGCTTCGGGGTCCAGATCCGGTTCATGAAATATAGGGCTCCGCCACCCTTGGCTTCTAAGTTCTTATCCGTTCCTATGAGGGATTCATTCGCCACATGTTCAGGTTTCATAGCTTCAAGTTGAGCTGCCTGAATCTGTTTAGACAAGTGCGAATGGATAGTCATGGTCAACGACTTGACTCTTCGACCAGAATATTCCTTCCGACTTAGGGTGTTCGCTACTACGTTGGCTTTACCCGGATGATAACGAATGTCGCATTCGTAGTCATTGAGTAGCTCGACCCACCGTCGTTGACGCATGTTGAGCTCCTTCTGATCGAATATGTGTTGTAAACTCTTGTGGTCAGTAAAAATGGTGCTTTTTGTGCCATACAAGTAATGTCTCTAGATCTTCAGGGCAAACACAACTGCCCCCAGTTCAAGATCATGTGTGGTGTAGTTGACTTCGTGTATCTTCAACTGTCTCGAGGCGTAGGTGATGACCTTACCCCGTTGCATCAGGACACAACCGAGCCCTTGGTTTGACGCATCACAATGGACCACGAAGTCTTCTATCCCATCGGGTAGGGATAGTATTGGTGCGGTGCACAAGGCTCGCTTGAGCGTTTGAAATGCTCTCTCTTGTTTCTCTTCCCAGTCAAAGGCCACGCTCTTCTGGGTCAGTGTGGTAAGAGGTTTCGCATTACTGGAGAAGTTCTGTATGAATCTGCGGTAGTAGCCAGCAAGACCTAGAAATTAACGAATTTCTATAGGCGTCTTTGGTGCTGACCAGTTCTCAATAGCTTTAATTTTGGATGGATCCACGTAGATTCCCTCTTCGCTTACCACATGTCCTAAGAATTCGACACTTCGGATCCAAAATTCACATTTCGAGAACTTCGCATTGAGCTTCTCTGTTCGTAAAGTTCTTAAAACTTGTCGTAGGTGATTGCCATGCTCTTCCTTACTCCGGGAGTAGATCAGGATGTCGTCAATAAAGACAATAACAAACTGATCCAAGTAAGGTCGACATACTCTATTCATCAAATCCATGTAGACTGCGGGCACATTGGTCAGTCCAAATGGCATCACCACGAACTCGTAGTGTCCGTAACGAGTCCGGAAGGCTGTCTTCGGAACATCCTCCTATAGCACTCGTAACTGGTGATATCCGGATCTCAGATCAATTTTGGAAAAATAATTCACCCCTTGGAGTTGGTCGAATAAAACGTCGATGCGAGGCAGAGGGTATCGATTTTTTACCGTCAGTTTGTTGAGTTCTCTGTAGTCGATACATATACGGAATGATCTGTCTTTCTTCTTAACGAACAAGACCGGTGCTCCCCAAGGCGAGAAGCTTGGTCTTATGAAGCCCTTGCTGAGCAGTTCGTTAAGTTGACCAGATAATTCCTGCATTTCAGCTGGTGCTAATCGGTAGGGCGACTTGGCTACTGGGGTAGCTCCTGGAACTAAGTCGATTCTGAACTCGACCTGTCGTTGCGGAGGTAATCCTGCATTTTAGTTCTTTCGTTTCGAGGCTCGTATCGATGACGTGAGCAAGGAATGCATGGTATTCTTTACGTAGATACTTTTGTGCTTGAATACTTGAAATAATACGAAGACTTGTATTGGGTTTGTCGCCGTAGATGATAAGAGTTTTGTTAGACGGGAGGTTTAGACGGATTGCTTTCTCGAAGCACATGATGTCGGCGTGATGAAGACTCAACCAAACCATGCCGATGATAACGTCGAAGCTTTTAATTGAAACTGGCATGAGGTCGATTTGAAATGAATGGTTGTCTACAGTTAAGGTACAACCTAAGTATATGCTCTTGGTGCTTTCAGTTTTCCCATTAGCCATTTCTACCGTGAATTGTTCTTTAAGTGCGTGCGGTTGATGTTTAAGTATGTGAGCAAATTTATGTTTCATGAAGCTTCGCTCCGCTCCACTATCGAACAGAATGCATGCATAGGAGTTATCGAGAAGGAACATACCAATCACCACCATCGGGTCAGCAACTGCTTCCCCATGGCTTATTGCCAGTACTCTCCCCGATCCACCTGCATTCTTTTCTTTGGGGCAGTCTGTGACAACCCTATATTTTCCAAAAGCATTGTAGCAATCGAAAGCCAAATACAACGGAATTAACCTCAAAAATATAGTGTTCAAGTATCTAAGTTGGGATGCCTCAAATATTTGATATCATGCCAAGGTTTCCAAAAACATAAAGAACGCTCAAAATCGGGTTATATTGAAGAAAGTATAACCACTCGTATATTTACGACACGACGTTAAAACATTATTTGACGTAAAAAGTAAAATCTCAATAAAATACATTCTTGCCTTAAGTATCTAAACAAAAGTCGTAGATCTCGTTGAAAGGTGAGCGTGCATAAAAAGATCGCCCAAATTGGACCTCGTATGAAGAAGTTACGAATTTTCAAAGTTTCGTAACAGTAGTAGAGGGCTAAAAACTCGGATTGATGATCGAGTGTTATTTAGCTATCGCCACCTAAACGGAAGTTGAAGATCTCCTGAGTGGTAATAAAACAATAAAAAGACAAACGAAAACCGACGTCGAATAAAGAACCTATGAATTTTTAACGAACTTTAGGAGGCCCGGCCTATTAAAAATATATCAATAAAAATAAAGTCAAAACTAGCTGACAGAGTCTAAATGAAATTTGTAGAGCATAATCTCACCTACGTGTGGATATAAAGAACACGAAAAACAGAGCTCATACGCGAAAGTTACGGAATTTAGAAGAGGACAGGCCGGATTACGCCCCGCGTTCTCTGGGAGTACGCCCCGCGTACTAGACCCAGAGTCGAGTCCCATCGGCCCGCCCCCTCTACGCTTAGCTAGCCAGGAGTCGTAATCCATGACGCCATATTACGCCCAGCGTAACGAGGTACGCGCCGCATACGTGAGTACGCCCCGCGTACTCCAAAATTACGCCCCGCGTACTCACTCTTCCAACACTATAAATAGATGGCATGAGCTTCGAGTTTTGGCACACCTTCACAATTCCTCAGCCATTCTCCCAGCTCCAGAGACCATTTCCTTACCTTGGTTTCCGCACTCGAGCCCCCGACGAAGGATCTACGTTGCAGAGATTCCTGAGAACGCGAAGACGCAACTTTCCGCGGTCGAAACTCTGCTCAACTCTAGCCTCTCTCTTCAAACTTAATGAGTGAGTTCATACCCCTACTTTTCAATTCTTTTCACGTTTTAGGGGAGGGAATACAAGTACATTACAAGTCAAAGTATCATTTTATAAACATAATTATAATATCGTTCTTATAGGGTTTTGATACAAAAAAAAAATAACATTATGTTTAAAGGGCTATTGTATCACCAAGTTGTTCTTACTAAATGGAAACATACTTTTGAGAAACTATAATGAGTGTAGTATTCAAGTGATTCATACATTTTACATATACATCTCGACAAATGAAATGCTTTCAAAAGAAGTAAAGTCTTTATTATCGTAAATCTGTTTATACCAAGTAATGTCAGACATTTAAACTTCAACGTACTCGTATGTATGCATTTCAAGTCCTGTATTATATACCATAATCTCTTGGAGAGAGAGCGTGATACTTGTGTATAGATGTATACGGGATTGACAACCCCGCACCTAAACTATTAGCTATAGTTAGACCGGCAGGTCTGGGGTGACAAATGTCATAACACTACAACACTTGAAGAATGTTGTTGCAGGCCGTCAGTGTCAATAGTATGGTTATAAAACTCACATAAAAGTATAAAAACAAGTTTGATTTACGAGATTCATATATGCATTTCAGTTTTCCATTTTATTGTTAACACAAATTTTATCACTATCATTCAAGTATGGAAAACACTAACGCACTCCAACACGGGAAACTTTTCAAATCATTTATAGAAAATATTGGATTTTCTGAAAACCTCGTTCATCGATTTACTACCAAAAAGGACATACTTTTCAATGCAAAACACTTATGAACTCACCAACGTAATTGTTGACACTTTTTCGAAACCACTTGTATTTCTCAGGGAATCAGTAAGACAGGTAACCACCAGCTTTTGGAGAAGGGAACACTAAGGATGTTTTATTATTGAACATTTATCATCTTATTGTAATATTCTTTTGCTAATATGTATAACGCAACAACATACGTTTTCATTATATATGTGATGGTTGTGTTACTTTCTTTACAATATTCAATGGTTGTGATACTACGTGAAGTCACCCACCCCCGAATGTTTCCGCCATTCTGGTTTGGGGGTGTGACAGATTGGTATCAGAGCATTGTTTATAGTGAAGTAAGTATATCGAACCACATATGATATACAAACTACAAATGCAAAAGGGACCAAAAACCCTCTGACGAAACATTTTCATGAACAAAATACTTTCTTTTAAAGATATACATTTTTACAAGCATGCATTAATCTCGTATCATAACAAGTTTTACTAAAAAGTATTAAGGCAAGTTACGACACTACGATTGAGCCTCGGGGTATGTAATCAGGTCGAGAATAAATATAGCCTGATCAACTATATTTATCCTGGATTTGACCAACGTACGTCGAGGAATGGTCGTAGTGGACAACAAGCCAAGAACTTACCAAATACAAATTATTTTAGTTTCGCCAAATTGAAATATTATAGGAGTATTATTAAAAAAAATAGTTGTACAAATTATAGTTAAAAATAGTAAGTCGTTAAATAGAATTTTCTTTTCTTATAAAGTTCTCATACATCTATCCTAGTACAGACAAATGGCCGGATTCCATTTACCAGGAGATCCCTACTACCCAAACCAAGGTAACGGCGGTTGGATAGAAGAAGACCCGGAGGAAGACCCAGAGGAAATCGAAGAAGAGGTCGAGGAAGAACCCGAAGGGGTTTTCGAGGAAGAATTCGAAGTCGAAGTCGGAGAGGAATTCGAAGTCGACGAAGAGATCGAGGAGATTTCTAGCGGGACAGACTTCGAGCCAGAAGTGTTTGACCCTCCCATCCCCCATCCTCCCGTAATCAGACCATATCAACTGGGACCCATCCCCATCTGGGGAAGCCACCTCTACTACTGGAGTCGCCAAAAAGGTGTACGCCCTCCTTTCGGCATGTGTCGAGATTTTTACAATGTCAGTGGGGGAGGCTCAGCTGATTGAGCACTTCCTGTCGTCGTGAATGCTATAGCTAGCCAGAACTACCAGGCGGACCAACAAGCAGCCAGAGTTCGCGAGATCAATGCTGCTACCCAAGGTAACGCTGCTGACATCCGCCGTTTGGAAGGACTACATGAGAATACCAAAATCTACACGGGAACACTTCAGAACCAAATGATAACGGCTCTGGCAGAAATAAGGGAAAAGAAGGAACAACAAACAGATCTCGAGAGGCGACTGATGGGAGTCAAACGGTCGGATGCCGAATCTAGCTCCAAACGCCGCAAGTAGAACTTGTTCGAGCCCCAACAATTTTGTTATAGATTAGGATTTCGGATAAAAGTTTTTCCCTTATTTCCCTTGTTTTCCCTGTTGTATCCGTACTCGGAGATCTCTAGGAGGATCAAATTTTCCAAACAAAAACATGTAATGTAACACACCTCAGGTGTGACCTATATGTATGAATATGAAGTATTTCTTATTTTATACCTCTCAAAATTACGAGTTTTAAATTTCTATGCCTACCTTGAAACCATAAACTAAAGTCAAAACAAATTACAAGATACAACTAACACACGATTGTCAAAACATTAGAAACTTATAGTATTCATTCTTATTTTTCTCTACCAGAACATACCTCCTCGTAGATCAACACGCAGAAACTCAACTTCAACACCACCTCCACCACCTCCTCCAATTATGGACACCGTTATGTTCCAGACTGCTGTAACCGCTGCTGTAACTGCAGCAATGGCACAAATGAGCAACAACAGATCGGGGGGAGGAACAAACAGTTTTACAAATGGCCAAGGTCAAAGCCGTTCAGGGGTATGCACTTACAAAGACTTCACTAACAGAAAAACTATTCCCTTTTACGGGACTAGGGGAGTATTGGCTCTATCTCAATGGATAGAGAAAACGGAAGCTGTACTCGAAATCTGTGCATGTCCTGAAGAAAGAAAAGTAAAGTTTGCCGCTTTTACTTTCTCTGAATGCACCCTGACATGGTGGAACGGCCACGTCCAGACACTAACCCTAGTGGTGGCGAACTCCATGGGTTGGGAAAACCTGAAAATAATGCTTCTTCGAGAATACTGCCCAAGAGGCGAGATTCAAAAGCTTGAACAGGAACTGTGGAACCTTTCGATGGTAGGTTCGGACATAGCAGGTTACACCAACAGGTTCAGTGACTTAATAACACTTTGCCCAGGAATGTTAACCCTGGAAAGCCAAAAGGTCGAGAGATACATCTGGGGACTATCACCCCAACTTCGAGGAAGTGTATTAGCCTCCAAACCCTTGACTTTCGCCAGTGCCAAGGAACTAGCGCAATCTCTTGTTGATCATGGTGTCTGTCAAGGAGTCGCGGCTATTATGGCTGAACCAACCAAAGGGAGAAACAACAATGAGATCAATGCCAACAACAAAAACAAGAAGAAATTTTGGAACAAAAGGAAGGGGCAAACTTCGCAAGAACCTTCAAAGAACCAAATGGTTGCGGTTCATGCTGCTACTACCCTCACCACAACTCCTGCTACCTCTGCACCAAGAAAACCATATGCGGGGAATCTGCCCAAGTGCAGCAAGTGCAACTACCATCACCACGGTATTTGTCGCGAGATGCACTGCAAGAACTGTGACAGGAAAGGGCACACAGCCCGTTTCTGTAAAGCACCGGCACGACCAATCACTCAAGTTTCTGGCACTGGAGTAAGTCGGGCGTGTTATGGGTGCGGAGAGACTGGACACTTCAGGAGGGATTTTCCCAAGGAAAGGAATATTGGCGGTGTGGGGAGAGTGTTGACAGTAGGACAGAATGAAGCAATAGCGGACCCCACGGTGGTTACGGGTACGTTCCTACTCAACAACACTTATGCATGCATACTTTTTGACTGCGGTGCGGAGAGAAGTTTTGTGAGTCATAAATTCAAACACCTACTTAATCAAAAACCCCAACCACTCAATAAAATATTCACTGTAGAAATGGCAAACAGTAAAACAGAACACGCAAACGATTTGTATGTAGGTTGCACACTAAATTTAAACGAGCGCTTGTTTCGAGTCGATCTTATGCCCATTTCCATAAGAAGTTTCGATGGCATCATCGGTATGGACTGGTTGAGCCTTCACCATGCCGATATCCTTTGCCACGAAAGGGCTGTTCGCCTAAATCTGCCGAACGGCGAAACTCTTGTCATATATGGCGACAAACCTAGTTCAAGTTTACAAATCATTTCCAGTATTAAAGCACAAAAGTATCTTCGTAAGCAATATCATGCCTTTCTAGCCCACGTAGTAGACAAGAAACGAGAATCGAAAAACATTAAAGACATTCCGGAAGTCTGCAACTTCCCGGATATTTTCCCAGAAGATCTTCCAGGAATCCCACCGGAACGTCAAGTCGAGTTCAGAATCGACTTAATCCCCGGAGCTACCCCTGTAGCAAAGTCACCTTACCGTTTAGCCCCAACCGAGATGCAGGAACTATCCAGTCAATTAAACGAGCTGCTGAGCAAGGGATTCATCAGACTGAGCTTCTCACCATGGGGAGCGCCAGTCCTATTCGTGAAAAAGAAGGACGGATCCTTTTGCATGTGCATCGATTATCGGGAACGAAACAAACTCACGATCAAGAACCGATATCCCTTACCGCGCATAGACGATCTATTCGACCAACTACAGGGAGCAAGCTACTACTCAAAGATCGATCTAAGATCTGGTTATCACCAACTGCGAGTACCGGAGGGAGACATCCCCAAAACGACTTTCCGAACACGTTATGGTCACTACGAATTTGTAGTAATGCCCTTCGGATTCACGAATGCTCCAGCAGTGTTCATGGATTTGATGAACTGAGTATGTCGTCCCTTCCTGGATAAATTTGTGATCGTATTCATAGATGATATACTCATCTATTCAAGAAGCCAGGAAGAACACAGCCAACATCTCCGCCAAGTACTAGAAACATTAAGGGCAGAGAAACTTTATGCAAAATTTTCCAAATGTGAATTTTGGATTCGGGAAGTGGATTTCCTAGGACATGTTGTAAGCAAAGAAGGAATACACGTGGACCCCTCCAAGATAAAGGCAATAGATAGTTGGACTACTCCAAGAACCCCTACAGAAATCCGGAAATTTTTGTGACTCGCCGGGTATTACCGAAGATTCATACCGAACTTTTCAAAGATTGCCAAGCCACTTACCACCCTAACCCAGAAGAATGTGACCTTCGACTGGGGAGAAAAACAAGACATCACATTTCAGACACTAAAGCGAGCCTTATGTAGTGCGCCCATCTTAACCCTGCCAGAGGGAACGGAGGACTTCATGGTCTATTGTGATGCATCAAACCAAGGACTTGGGTGTGTCTTAATGCAAAGAGGGAAGGTCATCGCCTACGCCTCAAGGCAACTAAAGACGCATGAAGTGAACTACACAACGCATGATCTTGAGCTAGGAGCAGTCGTCTTCGCTCTGAAGATATGGAGACACTATCTCTACGGCACAAAATGTACCATCTTCACTGTTCATAAAAGCCTCCAACATATCCTCAATCAGAAGAAACTCAACATGAGACAAAGACGATGGGTAGAACTACTAAGTGATTACGAGTGCGAAATTCGATATCACCCTGGAAAAGCTAATGTAGTGGCTGATGCACTCAGTTGGAAGGAGTACTCAGGTCGCCGAGTGAAATCCCTAACTATGACGATCCAATCACACCTATTCACGCAAATCAAGGAAGCCCAAATAGAAGCCTTGAAATCCGAAAATATGACAGGAGAAGCCCTAAGGGGAATGGATAAGAACCTTGAGACCAAGAGCAACGGGATTCGTTATTTCATGGATCGAATTTCGATACCGAAGTTTGGTGGATTCAGAGAAATCGTTATGGATGAAGCCCATAAAACACGATACTCCATACATCCCGGCTCCGATAAGATGTATCTCGATCTCAAGAAGTTGTACCGGTGGCAAAACATGAAAGCCGAAATTGCTACCTACGTGAGCAAATGCCTGACATGTGCCAAAGTCAAGGTGGAATACCAGAAGCCCTCGGGTTTATTACAACAACCAGAAATACCCGAATGGAAGTAGGAGCGGATAACCATGGATTTCATAACAAAATTACCCAAAACAACAAGCGGACTCGACACCATTTGGGTAATTGTCGACAGGTTAACTAAGTCAACGCATTTCCTACCGATCAAAGAGATGGATAAATTGGAGAAGTTAACAAGGACATACCTCAGAGAAATTGTATGACTGTATGGTGTGCCAATATCCATTATCTCGGACCGGGATAGTAGATTCACCTCAAGGTTCTGGCAGTCACTACAAAAAGCTTTGGGGACAAGACTAGACATGAGTACCGCTTATCACCCACAAACCGACGGCCAGAGTGAGAGAACTATACAAACCCTAAAAGACATGCTGAGAGCTTGCGTAATCGATTTTGGCAAAGCATGGGACACACATCTACCCTTGGTCGAGTTCTCGTACAACAATAGCTACCACACCAGTATCAAAGTTGCCCCGTTCGAAGCCCTCTATGGCCGCAAATGCAGGTCACCTTTGTGCTGGGCCGAAGTGGGGGACACACAACTAGCAAAAGGGCAAGCAACTGACAACACACTCACTGGGCCAGAAATCATAAGGGAGACTATGGAGAAGATTGTTCAAATCCGAGAACGTCTAAAAGCATCAAGGGATAGACAAAAGAGTTACGCAGATAAGAGACGAAAACCCTTGGAATTCCAAGTTGGAGACCATGTCCTACTCAAAGTCTTGCCTTGGAAAGGTTTAATACGCTTCGGAAAACGTGGAAAACTGAACCCTAGATACATCGGACCATTCGAGATCCTTGCCAGGATCGGTCCAGTGGCTTACAAACTTAGACTACCTCAGGAGCTCCACAACGTACACCCTACCTTTCACGTATCGAATCTAAAGAAGTGCTTATCCGACGAGACCCTTGTCGTCCCTCTAGACGAAATTGCAATAAATGAAAACCTCCAACTTGTGGAGGAACCAGTAGAGATCATGGATCAGGAAATCAAAAGGACTAAACAAATGCCGCATACCCATTGTAAAGGTCCGCTGGAACGCCAAGCGAGGACCTGAATACACCTGGGAACGCAAAGATCAGATGAAACAAAAGTACCCGCATCTTTTTCCTAAAACTGTAAACTCTATCTTAGATTAAATTTAGGGACGAAATTCCCTTAACAGGGGGATGATGTGACAACCCTATATTTTCCAAAAACATTGTAACACTCGAAAGCCAAATACAACGGAATTAACCTCGAAATTATAGTGTTCAAGTATCTAAGTTGGGATGCCTCAAATATTTGATATCATGCCAAGGTTTCCAAAAACATAAAGAACGCTCAAAACCGGGTTATATTGAAGAAAGTATAACCACTCGTATATTTACGACACGACGTTAAAACATTATTTGACGTAAAAAGTAAAATCCCAATAAAATACATTCTTGGCTTAAGTATCTACACAAAAGTCGTAGATCTCGTTGAAAGGTGAGCGTGCATAAAAAGATCGCCCAAATTGGACCTCGTATGAAGAAGTTACGAATTTTCAAAGTTTCGTAACAGTAGTAGAGGGCTAAAAACTAGGATTGAAGATCGAGTGTTATTTAGCTATCGCCACCTAAACGGAAGTTGAAGATCTCCTGAGTGGTAATAAAACAATAAAAAGACAAACGAAAACCGACGTCGAATAAAGAACCTATGAATTTTTAACGAACTTTAGGAGGCCCGACCTATTAAAAATATATCAATAAAAATAAAGTCAAAACTAGCTGACAGTGTCTAAATGAAATTTGTAGAGCATATTCTCACCTACGCGTGGATATAAAGAACACGAAAAACAGAGCTCATACGCGAAAGTTACAGAATTTAGAAGAGGACAGGCCGGATTACGCCCCGCGTTCTCTGGGAGTACGCCCCGCGCACTAGACCCAGAGTCGAGTCCCATCGGCCCGCCCCCTCTACGCTTAGCTAGCCAGGAGTCGTAAGCCATGACGCCATATTACGCCCAGCGTAACGAGGTACGCGCCGCGTACTCCAAAATTACGCCCCGCGTACTCACTCTTCCAACACTATAAATAGATGGCATGAGCTTCGAGTTTTGGCACACCTTCACAATTCCTCAGCCATTCTCCCAGCTCCACAGACCATTTCCTTACCTTGGTTTCCGCACTCGAGCCCCCGACGAAGGATCTACGCTGCAGAGATTCCCGAGAACCCGAAGACGCAACTTTCCGCGGTCGAAACTCTGCTCAACTCTAGCCTCTCTCTTCAAACTTAACGGGTGAGTTCATACCCCTACTTTTCAATTCTGTTCACGTTTTAGGGGGGAATACAAGTACATTACAAGTCAAAGTATCATTTTATAAACATAATTATAATATCGTTCTTATAGGGTTTTGATACAAAAAAAAATAACGTTATGTTTAAAGGGCTATTATATCACCAAGTTGTTCTTACTAAATGGAAACATACTTTTGAGAAACTATAATGAGTGTAGTATTCAAGTGATTCATACATTTTACATATACATCTCGACAAATGAAATGCTTTCAAAAGAAGTAAAGTCTTTATTATCGTAAATCTGTTTATACCAAGTAATGTGAGACATTTAAACTTCAACGTACTCGTATGTATGCATTTCAAGTCCTGTATTATATACCATAATCTCTTGGAGAGAGAGCGTGATACTTGTGTATAGATCTATACGGGATTGACAACCCCGCACCTAAACTATTAGCTATAGTTAGACCGGCAGGTCTGGGGTGACAAATGTCATAACACTACAACACTTGAAGAATGTTGTTGCAGGCCGTCAGTGTCAATAGTATGGTTATAAAACTCACATAAAAGTATAAAAACAAGTTTGATTTATGAGATTCATATATGCATTTCAGTTTTCCATTTTATTGTTAACACAAATTTTATCACTATTATTCAAGTATGGAAAACACTAACGCACTCCAACACGGGAAACTTTTCAAATCATTTATAGAAATATTGGATTTTCTGAAAACCTCGTTCATCGATTTACTACAAAAAAGGACATACTTTTCAATGCAAAACACTTATGAACTCACCAACGTAATTGTTGACACTTTTTCGAAACCACTTATATTTCTCAGGGAATCAGTAATACAGGTAACCACCAGCTTTTGGAGAAGGGAACACTAAGGATGTTTTATTATTGAACATTTATCATCTTATTGTAATATTCTTTTGCTAATATGTATAACGCAACAACATACGTTTTCATTATATATATGTGATGGTTGTGTTACTTTCTTTACAATATTCAATGGTTGTGATACTATGTGAAGTCATCCACCCCCGAATGTTTCTGCCATTCTGGTTTTAGGGTGTGACACAGTCTTTCTTGTAGTGGCCTATTTCACCACATCCATAACAGGTTGGTCTCGTGCCTGAGCCAGGGACTTGAGTGATCGGTCTTGCCGGAGACCTACAGAAACGGACAGTGTGTCCTTTCTTGTCGCAGTTAGAACACTGCATTTCACGGCAGGGGCCGTTGTGGTGGAAGTTGCATTTGTTGCACTTAGGAAAACTTCCAGCATACTGCTTCACTGGAGCAGTAGCAGCAGTAGGGGTTATCGCAGCATGTATAGCCACAATCTGCTGCTTTTTGGCAGCTCACTGCTTCTTCTTGTCATCACAGAACTTCCGCTTAGAGTCAGCAGGTTTGGAGGGTTCCGGGATGGCTAGGGTTGTTGTCGCTGTTGGGGATTGAATTCCATGGTCGACGAGTCGCTGTGCCAGTCGCTTGGAACTGTCGAAAGTAGCGGGTTTTGATGATAGAACATTTCCTTGATACAGAGGCACCAGCCCCCAGATGTACCTCTCGATCTTCTTCCCTTTAGTGGGAACCATATTGGGGCAGAGAGACACCAGTTCGCTAAATCTGGCGGTATAAGCGACCACGTCGGTGCCCTTCATGGTCAAGCTCCAAAGTTCCTGTTCCAATTTCTAGATTTCGCCCCTCGAGCAATACTCCTCAATCATGAGGTCTTTCATTGTTTCCCAGCCCATGTCGTTGGCTCCGACGAGAGTTAGAGCATTAACGTGGCCGTTCCACCACGTCAGGGCCTTTCCTTCAAAGGTGCATGAAGCATATTTGACTTTGCTCGCAGCAGGGCATGAACAGATTTCGAAGACTGATTCAGTCTTCTCGAACCATTGCGAGAGGGCAATGACTCCGTCGGTTCCATAAAAGGACTTCGTCTTACAGTTGGTGAATACCTTGTAGGAGCATTTTGTCGTGCGCACATGGATCTCAGCATGAGTAGATTCAACAGGGGTTCCACCTTGGCTGTTGTTAGTTGAGTGATATTGAGCCATAGCAGTTGCCACTGCCGCAGCTACTGCAGCATTCAGAGTCGCAGTATCGATGACCGGAGGAGGAGGTGGTGGAGGTGCAGGGTTATTCCGGGGAGATTTGCGAGGAGGCATCTTCCAGCTATAAGTTTATAAAGACAGATACAATGGTAAGAATTAATTGTAAGCAAGTTGAGAGTGACACATGGACTAACTAACCATAGCCCAACAGTTTGAATGAGTGTACGAATTGAGATTACAATAGGGAAGAATAGTAGGAAAACACAAGTGTAAGGATTTTCCTACATAATAGATAGTTGTCAATATTACTGTTATTTTTGATGTAACAAGTTCGAGGAAAATCAACCTAGCAGTAGGTCTTACATCATACCATACAGAAAAGTTGACAGTTTCTAGGTTCCTAATTAGAATACTAACAGTTAGGAATATTTTATAGACAAGTGCTACTTAGAGCACAGATGTTAAAGGCTATTCCTTATCCAAAAGACAGAGATGTACTAGACATTTTCTAACAGCAATGGGAAGTCCTTGGGCGAACCCTGGGGTCTGACACTTGACGAAACCCCTCTTGAAGGTGTCGCTCCTAAGCCTTCTGGCGGGCTCTATGTTCCAAGACATCAGCTCGGGAGGCAGCCAACTGTTGCTACAGGATTTCATTGGTTCTCTGGGTCCGTTCCATGTCTTCTTCAAGACGGCGGATGCGGACTGTGTTGACACCAGAGTTGGCATCAATTTCCATGACCCGGTCGATGGCTGCTCGACCTTGTTCGACGTTTCGAGCAATTCTGCAGACTATGACGGGCAGAGGTCTATCCGTAGAATCTTCTTCGCTAACGTTGTAAAAACTTTGATCCCCAAGGTAATGTAAGGGTTGACCTTGTTCGTCACTCCAGCGACTCAAGTTGGTTGCCCACAAAGGTGTAGGACCTGGAAAGGCTGGTCGGGGGTTGTTGTTCGGGGCTTGACCTACTAGCGGTAGGTTGTTGACTTCAGGCTCGGAGTCGGATCCATCAGAAAAGCCTTCTGCGAGGTGATCATCCAAAGGGATTGGATGCTCATCTTCGGGTTCTTCTTCGATCCACCCTGCATTGCCTTCATCTGGAAAGTACGGGTCGCCGTGATGGAATCCAACCATTTAAATCTACGCGAGAAGAGAGGTATAAGAATATAGTATATATGTAGCTAGTAGTGCAAAATACACTTATAGTATTTTAAGTTTAGGTTCTACTGATCTTCTTGTGGTATTGTTGGTAAGTTTTTAGACTTGTTAACACATCACAACCATTCTAGGGCATATGCTAATCACTCCTTGGACCAGCATAGTTGATCAGGCTATGCCATTCCCAAGACTGACCATACATCCCCGAGCTCACTTGTGATATTTAACAATCGTATTACTTTTGTTCTTGTCATTGTGACACTACTTTTAGTATGAATGCAGACTAGTATACTTAATTAAATATTTTAATATTTAAAGTATAGACTCTTGGTCAGAGTGCTTTAATCCCTAATGGGTTTATAGTTTAGTATATCTTTTATGGGTTGATATACTTAATTCACTATAAACAATGCTTTGATACCAATCTGTCACACCCCAAAACCGAGAACGGCGGAAACGTTCTGGGGCGGAGGACGTCATGTAATGTATCATAACACAGTAATAGTAAACAAGCAAACAACATAATCCATTGCATTAACTATATAATTTTAATACAAGAGTGTTCTTTACAGCTATAGACACCAAAAATAATGTAAATCAAAATAAAGAGATGAGTCCTGAATGCGCTCTATCTTCTCAAAAGCAGGTCTCGGTAACTGCCTACTGATGACCTGAGAATACAAGTTATTTTGAAAGCGAGTATCAACATTAAGCTGGTGAGTTCATAAGTATTTTAGTGTCGGTGTTTGTTATCAAAACGTTTGAACATGTCTCAAGTGTAAGTTTGTAAAATGTATGTAAATGTTTGTAAGTGTTTGTAAAGGTTTGAATCTCTTAGAAAAACCTATATTTTCTATTAAAGTAGCCTTCTACCAAGGCTTAACTGTTTTGTATGTTCGTTTGTTGTAAAGTGTGTAATTTCCCAAGTGTAACTATCATTAACAAAATATAGTTTGTACATTAATGTTTAAGTGAAGTAATCACTAAATGTATGTAATGGGTAGATTAATGTAGTACTGTAGTGTTGTATTATAAGAACTACTGCTGTACTAACTACCTTAAACTGGATTTATATTAAGGTATTATGTGATTAATTGTACCATACTATCTACTGAGTAACAACGACAAATGTAGGTCAAAAAAAGGTATGACGTTTGGCACCCGCAGACCTGCAGGTCCGGCTGCAGCTAGCAGCAAGGTGTAGGATAGTCAATCCAGTATAGATCTATACGCAAACTCACGCTCTCCCTCCAAGAGACTTTGGTTACAACTCGGGCCATGACATTTAAGGCATGCTCCGATATAGTGGATCACATTTATGTAAGTGTATGTATGTATATGTAATGTATTGTTCCTGTTCTAGTATCGTTGTATATGTTTTCTTTCTAGTATAGTTGTATATGCTTTCCTTCTAGTATAGTTGTATATGTTCTCCTTCTAGTATAGTTGTATATGTTCTCATACTAATATCATGTATATGCTCTCGTAGTACTGTAATGTATATGTTTCTCATAGTACTAAGTACTGACTCATGAATGAACTGACTCATTGATCTAGCAAAAGTATAAGTGTAATCATGTGTTACCCTGATGGTAACTTACTAATGATGTAACTGATACGCATGAATATGGAAGTACTTTTATGTCTATATATGCACATATGATATATAATTAATATTGAAACGACCCTCGGACGGCTACCCGACATCCCACCAGACCACATCCAAATCGAGGAAAAGGAAATAGGGCGGATGGCCTTCCTAAACCTTTTAAACATTTCTTATATATCTATGCATATATGGACATGCAATTTATAAGAAGTATAATAAAGTTTAAATAAAATTATTTGATATGTAAAAGAGTTTGTAAAACATTTTGAAGTAAAACAGTTTGATAAAGAGTTTGAAACAATGATAAAATCATCGGTTTTATAGTTATTAATCACATGTGACTGATGTAATAACTATAAGTATTCAACTTGTATCCCCCCCCCCCCCACAAAAGCATTTAAAACATTTAAAAGTATTTCAAAGGTTAATTAAAGGGGTATAAACTCACCTGTAGTGAGTGGTTCTGATGACAAAGTTGGATTAGTTGCTAGATGTCAAGTGGTGACTTGAGTACACACGCGAATCCTATTTAGCATATAATGGCACATATATGGATATAATTAGTGTTATGAACAACTAATTGATGATTTTGGGACCACCTTAGGGACTAGTAAACACTTATAACGAAGTGTTAGAATCATGTATGATTGTATGTGGGTTTATAAGGCTATACAAGAGGGTGTATGGCCAAAATACACACTATATGTGTGTGTGTGGCCTAGTGTGCTGCCAACACATGTGTGCAACCCTGTGTGCGGCCATGTGTGCTTCCAGATGGTGTGTGCTGCCATGTGTGCGGCTAGATGGTGATCTTGGTGTTCTTGGTAACTTTTATGAAGATCTTCAAGGAGAATGGATGATACTTGACAGGATTTCGTGTTCTATGCTTGAAGAAGTGAAGGAAGTGTTCAAAAATGATTAAGTGTGGCATATATAGGTGGAGTGTGCGGTTGGGAAATGTGTGAGGCCGCAAACAAGAGTGTGTGGCCGCACACTCAGGTATGTGGCCGCACACTCCATGCGTTGGAGTGTTTGGCCCGGTTTTGATTCCTACACTTTGCGTTAACCCTTCTTAACACTCCTACCTTGATTATATCACATTTAGAACGCTTCATTTGACTATAAAGGGTACTACTATATAGTAAAATAAGTCTAATATTGGAAAGAATTGAAGAGTGCATGCGAGAAGTTTTTCGGGTTGTCACATGGATGAACCTAATAATTACAGGGAAGCCATGGCAGGCGCTGAGTCTGCTAAATGGAAGGAGGCTATGGACAGCAAGACTTAGTCCATGTATGACAATCAAGTGTGGGACTTGGTTGACAATGAACCAGGTCGTAAGATAGTTGGGTGCAAATGGATCTTCAAAAAGAAGATAGACATGGATGGGAATGTACACACCTATAAAGCAAGACTGGTGGCAAATGGCTTTACTCAAACTCTGGGAGTTGACTATGGTTAGACCTTTTCACCAGTAGCAAAGATTAAGTCTATTAGAGTTTTGTTGGCCATAGCTGCATTTCATGATTATGAAATATGGCAAATGGATGTCAAAACCGCTTTCCTTAATGGAAAGTTGGTTGAGGATGTTTACATGGCTCAGCCAGAGGGTTTTGTCGATGCAAAGTTCCCTAATAGGGTGTGTAAGCCTAAGAAATCCATTTATGGATTGAAACAAGAATCTCGTAGATGGAATCTTTGCTTCGATGAGAAAGTCAAAGAGTTTGGATTTTTGAGGAGCGAAGATGAGTCCTGTGTGTATGTTAGGGCTAGTGGGAGTATAGTCATCTTTCTGGTGTTGTATGTGGATGACATACTACTCATAGGAAATGACATCCCAACTTTGCAGGAGGTTAATTCCTACCTTGGGAAGTGTTTCGCTATGAAGGATCTTGGAGAAGCTGCCTATATCCTAGGGATAAGGATAATGAGAGACAGGAGTAAGAGACTAATTGGACATAGTCAAAGTACCTACTTGGATAAGCTGCTGAAGAGGTTCAGAATGCAAGAATCCAAGAAAGGGGAATTACCTATCCAGAGTAATGCCAAGCTGAGTAAGACCCAGAGTCCGAGTATAGAGGATGAGATAGCTGAAATGAGTCATATAGCATATGCTTCCGCTGTGGGCTTTATCATGGATGCTATGACTTGTACTCACCCTGATGTGGCCTTTGCCTTGAGCATGGTCAGTAGATATCAAGGTAACCCTGGTAAGGCTCACTGTTCTGTGGTAAAGAACATTCTCAGTCAGGCTGGGTCTTTATCCTAAATGGAGGGGCAATTACATGGAAAAGTTCCAAGCAGGAGACAGCAGCTGATTCTACTTGTGAATCAGAGTACATAGCAGCGAGTAAAGCGGCAAAGGAGGTAATATGGTGAAAGAACTTCATCAGAGACCTTGGAGTTGTACCAGCTATAAAGGAGCCAATGGAAATTTCTGTGACAGCGAAAGTGCGGTTGCTTTGGCTAAGGAAGCAAGAGATCACGGCAGATCTAGGCACATTGACAGAAAATAACATTTCATCAGACATTGAATAGAAGAAGGACTCCTCGTGGCAAAGAGGGTATCATCATATGAGAACCTAGCACATCCCCTCACGAAGGGACTGAGTAGGGTTAAGCATTTACAGCATGTCAGGCGCATCGGGCTGAAGGATGATATTAGTTTCAATAATTAGATTTCTGAAACTTGTAAAATGTAATTGACATTTTGATGATTAAATAAAAGTTGTTATTTATTTATGAGTAAAGTGTTACTATCTTATGTTAATCGTTTACTATGGTTTCAATTTTGCATGTTCTGACTTCCAGAATAATTATTTTATTCGAACTCTCCATAGTCGTTATATGTCGGAAGTAGATATGAATCAAGACTATCATGAATTTTGTTTGTATGACATTTCTAAAGGGTATTAGACATAAAAATAGTTGCTGCAACATTCATGTGTGCTCATAAGTCTTGAGTATTGGATTCAACCCACACTCACTTGCATCACTTCATGGAATTTATCTCGAGTGATCGTGAGACGGTAATATCATATAAGTCTTTAAACCTAGAGATATGAGTTGTTGAGAATGAGTTGGTTATCCATTGATTGTACGTAAACGCATTGGTAAATCGATGTTATAAAACGTGCTTTTGTGCATAATTCAACAAGTAGTCAGTACAAGCATATGGGTCGAAGTTTATCTATTCCTTCTAGAAATAGAAGCGATATATGGGCACCTCGATGATTTGGTTTTGACTTATGTACCGGTCCTGGTCAGAACCTAATTGATGTGTTCAATTTAGTTCTATGTCAAAAAAAATCAGAGATCGAGAAACAAATGTTGGACAATAAGTAAGACCATGTTCCATGTGTTTGTCCGGTTGATATCTTGAGAGTAGAGGATTATATGATCACTTATCTTATATGGCGTATCATTATCATCTTAGTTCCGAGAGACTTTGAAAGTGCTACGATTGCTAGTCGGATCCTGAAGTCATATCTGAAAATATAGTTATTAGACTTATCAATGTGGGAGAGTGTTGGATTTAGTGTCTAAGTCCATAAATTTATTTGGTATGTACTTGACCTGACCCGGCATGGTCCATTTGGGTTGCATGGCATTGCAATATTTGGATAGACTAAATGAGAGAAAGGACACTTGTGATTATTAATATATTATAAGTTCTAATATATTAATAATAGTATTATTTAATTAGTGTTGATCAAGTATTAATTCAGAATTAATTTGGTGATCAAAATGAGACTAATTAAATATATAGGGTTGATTACGACAATCATCTAATCTTTTATGGTGGATTTATGATCCATGGTTTATGGAGTTGGGTTATAACCATTTAGAGCTCCATGGATAGTTGATGGGAGTTACAAACCCATGGATCATTAAAAATGAAGAGTCATGACAATTAAGGGTATTCATGTGAAAACTCTAATTGTGACAACACTATAAAAGGAGCCCTATAGCTAGCAAAATCGGACTACTAGTGAGTTCTAATAGGGCATAACCGATTTTGAGTGCAAGTGTATTCTATCAAGTTATTCCAAGTCTTGTATTGTTGTGTGAAGCATTTGAGGCACAACATTTGGGGTGCTAGGCTCACAAAGTCTTCAAGGAATCGAAGCAACAACAAAGGTATGTACATCTACTAGTTTTATATTACATGTTCTACATGCCATGCTAGTTAGGAAGTAAACCTTGGAAAAAATCAAATTTGCATGTGCATTAGAGAAAACATAGATCCAAGGTTTCTAGGGTTGCATGTACACCATAGGAGTGTTAGAATGCTCGAAACCCATCACGATCCATCCTTCTTCTTGACAAACAATACCGAAGCTCCCCAGGGAGAGGTACTCGGTCGAATAAAACCTTTTTCAAGTAATTCCTGCAGTTGGATCATCATTTCCTTCATTTCAGTTGGCACAAGACAATAAGGAGTCTTCGCAATTGGAGCAGCACTAGGCACAAGGTCGATACGGAATTCTACTTGCCTGTCCAGAGGAAGTCCATGTAATTCATCAGGGGAAACATTAAGATATTCATTAACAACGGGAACATCATTCACAGTCTTATTCTCCTCTCTTGAGATATCAACTGTATAGGCCAGATAGATAGGGCAAACCTTCGATATAAATTAACGAGCTTTGAGGAAAGAAATTATTTTTAAGATCCTCTGTTCATCGTAGACATAAATAGGATCTTCCCCTTCAATAGGATGCGTACCATCTTTTCATAACACAAGAGCTCTGTGTGGTTCTTTGACAACCAATCCATGCCGAGAAGAATATCAAAGTTGGGTAAGGAGATAGGGATTAGGTTAGCAAGAAAATTATAGCCTTCTATTTCTATGACACAATCCCTACAGATTTTATCAACAAGTAATGATATACTTCCTGTAGTATCTCTGTGAAATGGTTGCGTGAGTGCATAGCAAGTAGTTTGAAAAGAATGCGCAAATTTAGAAGACACAAAAGAATCTAAGGCACTAGAATCAAATAAGATGTGAGCAGGTATGTAGTTGACAAGAAATGAACCCGTCACAACATTCAGGTCCTCGCGTACGTCCTCTCTGGTAATTTGGAATGCACGACCCTTATCTTTTGGCACCTCCTCCTTTATGGTTGGAGTACCCTTTGATTGTTGAACAGGAGCTTGATTTCTCGCTGGTTGTTGAATAGAAGCTTGACTCTCCGCCCTTTAACTAATAAAGTGTGGCAGAAACGCTTCCTGTGCCTAGTAACACCACATGAAAAACATCTAACACCTTTCATTAGACATACGGGCCTTTTGTGGCCTACTTCTTCACATCCATAACAGACCACAGATCCTTCCTTTGTTCTACATTCACCCGGATGATTCTTTCCACAATTTCGACAAGCTCGCGACTGAAGACAAAAAGATTGTGACCTACAGCGGCCACGAAAGGCACTTTGAGATTGTAGTTGCTTGCTAGGTTCAAATCGAATGGATTGAACTGGTGGAATAGAGGAAGCATGAGCAGTCCTTTCAGTACGTGGATGTTTCGGAACACTAAGGTGTTGTTTGATTTTCTGAAGCAAAAATTCATGAAGTCTGCGGACCACCTCTGCAACCCTCTGCAGTATAAGAGGTGGACCAAACGGCTGCAGACTATAATAAGAAGCATGTTTGTTTTTTTTAACATCTGCATACTGCTGCAAATATTAAAAAATTAAAATAAACTAATTTTATAAATCAAAAATAATTTTTTAATACGGAAAATTTAATAATGTATAACATTTCGGCAAGAATTAATGATATTTCAATAAAAAAAAATAATGATATTTCATCAAAAAAAAAAGATATTAAGTAAAAAATAATGATATTTCATCAAGAATTTATCATTATTCAATATAAAAAAACAAAAAAAGAAAAATTCAACAAGAATAAACAAAAAAAAAAACAAAAAAAAGTGAAATAATATTTCAACAACATATAATAAAAATTTCAGCAAGAAAAAAAAAAGAATAAGAGGTTGAAAGAGGCAGTACAAGTGTTGCGCCAAACAGAGCACGCGCAGAGGTTTTTGACTCTGAAAACTTCTAAAAAACAAACAGTTGCGAGATGAAAAGTGTTGCGCGTGTGCTGCGCCGCGCATCAATAAGAGGTCTGAAGAGGTTTTTTCCAGAAAACAAACTGCACCTAAGAGTGGCACCACATATTTCTAGGTCATGCTCATGCCTTCGAGCATACTCCAAAGCTTTATCAAACGACAGAACATCTCGATTGGCTACAAAATCATGGATCTCATGTCGTATTCCCTCTAAGAATAACTAAATTTTCTCATCTTCAATTGGAATATACTTTGCAGCAAACCGTGCTTTTTGATTGAACTGAGTTTCACACTCATTCACAGTCATTCCTCCTTGTTTAAGCTCGAGGAATTCCTTCTCCAATCTCCTCCTCATATCTACAGGACAATACTTCCCTAACAAACGAGTTTTGAACATCTCCCAGGATATATTTTCCTGGTCATACTCGTTGAGAGGTTCATATGTTGCTTCCCACCAGACCAATGCTTCTCCGATTAGCATTTTAGAAGCATAGTTAGCTTTTTCTACATTATTCACATGAGAGATACGAAACACCTTCTCTGTGTTCGAAATCCAAGTTAGAAAAACTATGGGATTAAGGACACCAGAAAACCCTGTAGCACCGCTACTCTTGAAAGTCTTGAATGAGGGATGTCTCGCCTTCTCTCCCGAAGATTTTCCAGTGGCTTTCTCTTTGCCTTTATCATTATTCTTTTTATGTTCTTTGAGAGTCTGTCGAATAACACCGATAAGTTTACCCAAGAATCGCTCCTCATGAGGAGATACTAGAGTATTTACTTCCTCAGGTTGAGGACCTCCACCCACCTCTAGGGTATGGCTACTCACTTGTTTAGCCATCACTTTGAAATTTAGGAGTAACATAGCATCTTAAAATATTAGGATTTATTATAACCTAATACTTCACTTAAGTCTTTCCTATCGTTTGTATCCATATACTTACAATGATTCAGTTCATATATTGAACTTCCAATAGTTTAAGTCTAAATACCAATCCGTGGAATTTAGTTCACTAAAACGACTGCTCTGATACAAACATTGAAAGACCCTAAACTTTCGTATTTCCGAAAGACCCAAACATTCATACTTGAAAATATAGTTACTCCAAAACATGCTACAAGAATATTTATAAAACAATATTTTACATTGATAGTTTGATTACAAATATTGGACACAAACTGACTATGTTTTAATATTTTACATAACAACCCAGGATATTGTAAATAATACAAACATAAAGTGAAGTACAAAAGTACTATTACAAACTATTCTAATCTTCCAACAGTATACTACCCCACTGCTTATTTATCTCCTGCAATTGTTAAACATTGAGAGGGGTAAGCGGTGACGCTTACTGAGTTCAATAATAGATACAATATAACGTTACCCCATATATACATTTCAATATGGCAGAAACAAGGAGGAGCAAGGAACAACAAAGGCATATGTGAATCATGCAAAAAGCTTTCCATATCAAACAATGAGGCATAATAATTTCCATACTTGATATACAATCAATAAAACATCAGCACAATTGGCATAGAAAATACTCAAGAATATCATTTTGCTAGAATATTTAGGCTTTCAGCCTTATCTTAGCATACTGTCGAAGCCGAAGTGATGCCTATGTCATACACTTCATGGTCAATGGTACATACCAATACCCAAGTGATGCCTATGTCATACACTTCGTGGTCAGAGGTATAGCGTTGCTATAAAATAGCAGAAATAATAACAGGAGATGATAACACGGAAAAGCACATAGCATATATAACACATAACATACAATTGTACCTATATATTGAACTCACCTTGAATTTACCGAGGGTTAAAATAGTAAATTGGGTAGCACTTCGGCTTTAAATATGACTTTCTATGTTGAAAATCGGGAGCTTTATTGAAAATCGGGCCCTACGAGGGTTGGGCTTCAAAACCGAAAAAATATAATTTCTTGGGGTCTTCGGGCACTTCGGGGCGTGTTTCGGGAGTTAAAATTTACATCGGGGCTTCGGGGGATGTCAAAATAGTAAGAATATAGATTTTTGGGTGAAAATAGCAAAAATATCATTTTACCCGTGAAGGATCGCAACCTCCCTTTTATATGGTGTGAAGGTCGGCCGAGATCGGATAGATGGCAGCAGCAGAAGCGAGGCGCGTGGCAGCAGCGAGGGGTTCCCGGTGGTTTCGCATGCGATGGGCCAGCGAGGCTCAGATCGCGCGGAGTCATCGGCTCAAATGCGGCACGACTCAGTGACGTAGCTGCTTCGGACGAGGTGACGTGGCCAATTCCGGACCATCCATGCGAGATTCGACCTTTTCCATGCGAGATTCCTCGGAAATTGAGCCCCGAACTTCTAAAATCCATAACTTTCGCATACAGGCTCCGTTTTGACGTTCTTTATATGAACGTGTAGGCGACAATATATTCTACAACTTTCGTTTAGACTCCATTGGTTGATTTTGACTTTATTTTTAATATTATTATTTTTAACAGACCGGGACAGGAAATTCCGTTAAAAATTCATAACTTCTTCATCCGACGTCCGTTTTCGTCAGACTTTTTACCGTTATACTACTATTGACGAGACCTTCAATTCTCGTTTGGGTTGTGTCGGCTAAATATCGCTCGATCGTTATTTCGAGTTTTTAGCTGCCTACTGCTATTTTGAAACTTAGAAAAATCATAACTTTCTCATACAAAGTTAGATTTTGGCGTTCTTTTTATCAATATTCTCGGTTTAACAAATACTACGACTTTTATTTAGATCACCAAGGCTAAAAAGTAGTTTATAAAAAACTCACTTTTTACATCATTCGGCGTCGTGCCGGTTTTGTCACGGATCTTCGATTGGTCATAACTTCTTCGTTATAACTCGGATTTAGATGAGGTTTTCGCCTAAATGTTTCTAACGAAATTATCTACAACTTTAAATAATAAAATTTTACTTATTTCAAATTTTATATTTTGTCTAAATTTCACTATATGGCATTTGATTGGAATCTCATAAGACTTCCAATACTTTCTAAATGATTTTAAGCATAGTTTTACTTTATTTCTAGTAAAAACCATTTGTTAAAACTCAAAATTCAAATTTACAAAATATTTCATAATATTATTCACTTTTATAATTTAAAATACACAATAACTGAATGTGTATGTTACACTAAGTATATCGAACCACATAAGATATACAAACTATAAATGCATAGGGACTAAAATTCTCTGACAAAACGTTGTTACACCTAAACCGCGTTTCATTTAACATAAGTTATTGGGACGAAAAAGCACAAATACATGCATACAATGATTTATTTTCATAGTTAGAACTATACAACAAGTATTAAGACAAGTTGGACACCACGACTAGGACTTGAAATATGTAATCGGATTTGCGACGAATATAGCCTGATCAATTATATTTATCTGAGATCGGACTAATGTATGTCGAGGAATGGTCGTAGTAAGAAACAAGTCAAAACTTACCAAAATAACACTAGTATCAAACATACAAATTTAAATACTATAGGAGTCTATGGTAAATGCAATAGTTTAACCTACATATTTAGACTTACATGTTTCAAATTTTGGACAATTTTAATAACCCTATTCTTGTACAGTCGAAATGGCTGGATTCTATCAACCCGTGGATCCCTACTACCCGAATCAGGGCAATGGAGGATGGGTAGAGGAGCACCCCGAAGAAGATGAGGAAGCTATAGAGTTGGAGGAAGGGAGCACTCTGGGACAAACTCAAAGCCAGAAGTAATCAATCCACCAGTCACTCAACCTCCTGCATTTAGGAGAAACTTTCAGGGACCAACTCCTATTTGGGGAGGTCACAGTCACCGTTGGAGCCGACAGCAAGGATTACGTCCTCCCTACGATATGTGTCGGGACTTATACAATGTCAGGGGTGGAGGTTCAGCCGACCGAGCACTCCCAGTCATGGTGGGCAAACTAGCCAACCAGTCCTATCAATCCGGGGTTCAAGCAAACCGGATTTGTGAAGTCAAAGTGGAAGTACAAGTTCACACTTTCGACATTTGTCGACTGGACAAGTTGCAGGATAATGCTCAACTCCGCACCGACACATTCCAAGAGAAACTGATTGTACCCATCTCTGAGATAAGGGAAATAAGGGAAGAGTAAGCCGCCTTCGATAGGTGTCTTATGGAACCAAAGCAATCAAACACGGAGTCAAGCTCCAAGCACAACCTACATCGCAAGTAGTACTTGCCCGAATCCCAAAAATTTTGTTATAGAATAGGAACTTGGCTAAAAGTCTTACTTTTCTTTAACTTCTGTATCGGAGACCCTTTGAAGGGTTGAAACTTTCCTAACTTCAAAATGTAACTCAACGTATGTTTAATATATATGAAGAAATTCCTTTGTGTGTTAATTCATTGAATACCACTTAGATTCATAAGTTAATCTATCACTATACAAAATTTTATTATGATTCAAGCTCTAAAACCTTGGGTAGGTCAGTCAAATTCATAAAGTGATGAATATAGCGAATTTATTAACACACGACTTCCAATCATTAAAGACTTATGGTTTTCATTCTATTTGTTTAGCAGCACGATGCCGCCCCTTAGATCTACATGCCGTGTCAAAAACGCAACACCTCCACCACCACCACCTCCATCAATGGATAATGTCATCTTAATAGCTGTTGTAACAGTTGCAGTGACAGCATCAACAGAACAAATGAGTAATAATGGGTCCAGAGGAGGAATAAATAGCTCTAGGAATGGCCAACATTAGGGTCGTTCAAGGGATTGCACCTTCAAGGACTTCACCAATAGCAAGCACATATCTTTTAATGGATCCGGAGGGATAATGGCTCTATCGCAGTGGATAGAGAAAACAGAAGCGGTTTTCAAGATCTGTGCATGTCTAGAAGGGAGCAAGGTAAAGTTTGTTGCTTGTACATTCTCCGAGAGAGCTCTGACGTGGTGGAATGGCCATGTCAAGTCACTAACTCTGGTAGTCGCTAATTCTATGGACTTGGAGAATCTAAAACAAATGATAATGCAAGAGTATTGTCCAAGGGGTGAAGTACAAAAGCTAGAGCAGGAACTTTGGGGCCTTACTATGGTAGGCTCGGACATCACAACCTATACCAATAGGTTTAGTGATTTGGCAATCCTTTTCCCAGGGATGGTTGCTCTAGAGAGCAAGAAGATCGAGAGGTACATCTGGGGACTTTCACCCTAGATCCAAGGAAGTGTACCAGCTTCCAATCCAGTCACTTTCGATAGTGCCAAACAGTTAGCTCAAGCTCTCATTGACCATGGAGTCTGCTAAGGCTACGCAATTGCTGTTTCGGAGCAAACCATAGGAAACTGATGGGTTTTGGCCACAAGAACATCCTATGTGCTCATACAAACCCTAATGCTTGGATCTAGGTTTCTCTATTGTACATGCAAGTCATCCAAGACTATAAACCCTAATTCTAGCATACAAGTAATTATATTAACATAAGAATGGGTTTAAGATGTTACCTTGATTGTTATGTAGCAATAACAATCACAAATCCTTGTTGTATTGACTTTAGAAAGCTTAGAGTCACAAATGTCACTACTCTAATGGTTCACAAACACCAAGAACAAGAGGATGAGGAGGAGAGAGGACGGAGGCTGCCCAAAATGTGTTCTAACCCTAGAAGAGAAGTTCCCCACGTTTTTGAGCCTTAAGGGTTCTATATATAGTGAGGCTATTAGGGTTATCTAACAAGGAAACCCTAATTTGGATGCTTAAGCCCTAAGCAACCCATGGACCCCTTTCCTTAAGGCCTTGGACGATTTCTTATGGGTTTCCTTATAGAATTCGTCCACTCCTTAATATAAGGCAATCCATAGCCCAAATTGCAATTATCTTATAATTACAATTCCAGTCCCTTAAGTTTAATTAATCTCTTTTAGTCACAAAACTAATTACCAATGAATTATTGACTAATATTAATTAAACAATCTGATTTCTCCTTTAATATATTATTCTCATAATATATTAATAAATCATATTTAATCCTTTCTCTCCATAATTCATCGTATCAAGTTGCTTTGGTGAAGGCAACCCAAAAGGACCATGCACCATCGGGTCAAGTACATACCAAAATAGTTATGGACTTAGACACTAATCCAACAGTCTCCCACTTGGATAAGTCCAATAACTATTATGCGTATAACTTCAGATCCTGATCTGCAATCGTAGCTTTCCAAAGCCGCTGTGAACTCTGATCCTATCAGATACGCGTGTCCTTTAGATAAGGGATCATATATTCCTCCATTCTAGATATCGTATAAAACATGATTTCTAATCTTTCTCTTTGTACTATTTCTCGACTTCCGATTTATGACGACTGACTAATTGAACGAATCAAATTATCCCTAGCCCGGCCGAGCATTTACGTTTGTCATCACTAAATCATCGAGGGGCCCAAAGATATCGCTTTTATCCTACTTTGGATAAAAGTAACGGATAAACTTCGATACAATGCTTGCTTGCACTTACTCACCGAATCACACACAACAATATGTTTTATGACACCAAGTTACTGGTGCGTTTACATATTATCAATGTGCAATCGATTTGCAAGATACAACTCACAC